>NC_054056.1:73404436-73716381 GCF_017639655.2 Falco naumanni
GTCTGTGCTGCACAAAAGCATCAAAACACACAAGCATAGTACCTCACTTTTGAGAGTAACTACAAAATCCTCCATTTCTCCACTAAAGCCAGATCAACACAACTTGTAACAGCACATTTTATCACTTCCCTGGTCATTCAGAAGTCTGACAGTGAGGTGTAAGTAATTTCTATTTGCAAATTAATCTTGTCATTCATATTAGAAAAAACAAGTGAGATTCATTCCACGTTAGCAATTACCACTTCTTCAGGACTATCTTTAAACACACATTTTCCACAGTTTCCAAAGTGCTTTTTCCAAGAAGAAAAGGAAACTTAGAGCTGAATATATGAATTTGTTGCATTTCAAATCCTTATTCTAATTTGTTGCTTCATTCTATTTAATTGATTTTGTTGGTATATGAGAGACACTGACACATACTTAAGTGTCATAGTGCACCAAATGCTAAAAGATCGTTTAGGAAAAGGCACAAAGGACTGAACAACATGTAAGCCACCAAATTCAGTGAGTACAGGATAAGGAGAAAATTGCAAACTGGCACAAGACCCTACCTGAAAATTTTACAGTAATTTTCAGATAAAGGATCAAAAGAATCACTGTTGACAACAATCAATCTACAATAGACAGGTAAGTTTTAACATACATACAACAGATTTCTAGAGGCCGTGTGCTAAAAGGAACAGGAACAGTTTAAGTAGTACTACTTCTAGTGTTATACTCCAAATTCCAGTGCAGTTATATTTGCCTATCCTTTAAAGAAAACTGAAAATTCTTCTTTTTAGCAGGAAAGGGAAGAAAAGTGATGAAGCACACAAGAAAGGAAGGCTGAAATTTTCATATTCTCTTTTCTAACAAGACTTATTTAAACCCTGCTTCCAATTCATTAAAGAACCAAGTCATAAAAAAAATATTTGATGGTCTTGAACATCTCCAATTTCTAGCTTGTTTTAGCAGATTGAGGTTCTTAAGAGGCAGAACACTTTTCTTTGACAAAGAACAATATAAAAATACTGATTTTATTTTTCTCTATCTAAACATAAACCTAGAGTCCCATGCTTTTCAAAGTGAAACTGAAAAGGTAGCTCTAAAGAAATTCTTCACCTTATGAAAGAGCACAGAAATGTAATAAAGCTACAATAAAAAGTCTGCCATATGACTCAAGCCACCTCAAAGACATTGCCAACATACACTGTTACAGAGAAAATAAAGATACAGAGAATATAAAGATACGACAAATAGTTAAACAAAGGAGCTCACAGGACATACAGCAGATTGGTAAATTTGAACAGATAGAACAGGTTTGCTTGCCATCTTCACACTGTATTTCTACTATGGATCTAATAACGTGGATTTGAGAGAGACAGTCCAGTTTTAGTAATTTATTGTAGCTTCACAAATAGGTATTTGAGTTACGCAGCTGACGTAATTCCAGCTCTAAGCAGGCTAAACTGTCCCTTGAAAGCATTGGTCTTGTGTTACACTGCTGCAAAAACAACTCCACAGATGCGGCAATCCCTGGAACTTTCTGAGCAGTAGACACGAAGTGGCAACACCAGGACAAGGTTGCAACTGTCTCTCAAGCCCCCATCTAATCCAGTGGACTGGCACAGCCACCCCTGAACCTATTCCAGCCATGTATGCCTGCCTTTCTCATAGGACGCTCACTTAGGCATTCTGCTAAGACAGTATTTTTTGTTCACTTAACTCTCAAGTGAATTGCTTTCTGCTAACAAGCTCCCTTGAACCTGGTTACTGCAGTGTCACATTAACATGTGGTGAGTGAGAGAAAGGCAGAGAGAGGGGCCACCACAGATGCATTTGCCTTGCCACAGAGCCACGGTCATGGAAGTCAGTAAAGAAAATAAACAGGCTCAAATCAAACATGAAGCTATGTTAATATTTGGTTACTGAAATAAAATATTAACATGTCGTACTGCTCAATCAGAAATTATACCAATGCATATTATTTTATATACAAAATATATGCTAGAATTATATGTATTTTTAAATATACCATATATATTTTATACATTACAGCACTGCTCTTCACAGAAGTAAATAGAAATAGTACAGCTACGAAAGCTGTAAACCAAAAAACACAGACACACAGTCCTAGAGAGCTGGGCTGGGAAGACTGCCCAAACTGGCGTTCTACCACACAGGAAAACTGCAGCTCTCTTCTGTCACTTCTTTGCTGAATGCAATTTTCTTCCTTGACTCAGTCTATTAATGCAACACAAAGTATTTCAATTAAAAAAAAAAAAAGGTGTTAATAGTGATAAAATATGTCTATTGTACCAAGTAGTGCTGAAGGTAAGCCAGAACAAACAAAACCAAAGAAGAAACAAATGTACGCAACAAACTTTGACTAAACAGTTTGAGCCTCTACCACATTATCAAATTGAAGTTTTTATAAGTTATTTTTCAGTGGAACCATGGTGATTTTCACCATGTATCTCCTTTACCTATACATGTGGCCTTGGATCTCAAGAGAGGAAATATTGAGAATTGCAGAGATTTTTGCAGTATTTAGTGTAACAGATTCCACTTAACGTTTTGTTCTACCTGTTTGAAAAAATGTCCTAGGTGCTGTTCATCTTAATGCACTTTCATTATTCACAGTAAAGAGACGTTCAGCATTCTGATACACTAAAACTAAACAGCTTGAATGGTTGAGCAGAGAAATTATAAATGTCACATGAAAGCATTTGTGGGGTTTTGGTTTGTTGTTTTGGTTTTTTTCCAAGCGGAGCCTGTCATCATCTGAATATGTTATTAATAAACAATATATAGATTATCTCCTGAGTACTGAGAGCATTATTTATAGCTTTGTTTATATGGTTTATAGCCCTCCTTACGATGTGACATGCAAAATTAACGTGTCTTCAGAGACACTGCAAGAACCTCCTTTTCACTCAGCAGTTTCCCTCGAGAGAGAGGTCTTGTCTATTTTTTTTGAAAAGTAATTCTAGACTTCCAGTTTACAACTTTATATATAAAGCTATAAACAGCAGATCAACAAGCCTCTATTATAAGGCTATCACTTAAACATTTGATTAGACTTTAAAAGAAAATAACTCTGAAATTCAATTCAATATATGCCTTTCTATTAGGGAGACAAGGTATGCACCACTTTTCACTTATAAGATGCACTATGAGCTAACACTTACACAAAGCAATTTGTGAATTAAAATAAATCAATTTGACTAAACCATGCAACTTGGTTTGAAAGTGGGTTTATATATAATCAAAAGATTTTGTTGCCACAATGAACAGTAAGCAAGCAAAATGCTTTCAACACTTAAGAGCTTTAAGTTTGTACAATGTATTTCAGAATGACGGACTTAGATCATGTTTAGCTGAATCTTCCTATCAGGAAATCAAATCCTTAAAGTAAGACTAATCAGAAGCGACACTATCAAAAAGTTACTTTTTTGGCAACATGTTTTTCAGCATAGCACATAAAACCAAACAATTTATTTGAAAAAAAGACAACGCAAACTGAGCAGGATGTTTGATATTTGCAAAATATTTGCTCCTCATTAACAGAAGCTCTATAAATACTGAAGTATTTTATGAAGAGTGCAGATCTCATGACACAAAACATGATCACACTATGAAATCCCAGAGAGCATACACACAATATGAACCATAGTCCCTACTTGTATGGAATCAAGCTTTACAAGAATATGTATCTATGTTCAAATAAAAAGATGGAACACTCATACTAGTTATCAAGTGTGCCTATAACTAATCAGTTTTTTGCCTAACTTGTCTCAATTCAGCTCAAAACAGTCCTCTTAAACAAAAATTAATTTTCATCAAGGACACAATCTATTGTCTCAACTATCTCAGTTAATTAACTTCTGTTAACTACTAAAAAGGAACTGCATTGATGATGAAGGCCAAGAAACAAGATAATGCAATCAACTGTATTTATCACGTAGGCATTGTTTCCTAGATTTAAGCCTGCTCTATTAGGCATTACACACGATTGAGTGTTGGGACATGAAAAAAAAAGTGGGGGGACACACACTTTATTGCTGCCAGTTAACTATCATTGCACCTTGCATTTCTCGCTACTAAGAGCAAGCATGGTGCAAGAAGCTATCTTAGGAGATATATGGGCTTTGGAGAACAAAGTTTATACCAAAGAAGAATAGTGACAAATGCTGAATATTCAAAGCTAACTCTATAGAACAACTTCTAAATACAGCACACTCCAAGTCTGAGGCAGTTTCAGATTTTTGTAACATCCCTCTGCATAACTAGTCACTTTTAAAAATGGAAAGCAAATAATTTTGTCTGAGATGTGCACTCTGAAAACCATGTATGAATCTGTTGCACATTCAAAGCTTACACAAATTTGTTGCTTCATTATGTCATTTATTAATTTTACTTCCAGTACCATACTTGATCACATATCAGTAACGCATCCTAACTCCCATTGTTCAGCATCCACCAACATACTCGTATTTTCCATGTCAGTATCAATTCATCAAATATCAGTTTTTTCTAAAAGTCTGCCTGTTTAAAGGAAGTTTATAGCTCAGAGTCTGCACAGGTGAAAGGACCCTGGTGAGATGAGGCATCACACCTGAGCTCAGAGCTAAGAGATGCAATCCCTCCCTAACAGCAGTTCACTACTACACTGTAAACAGAAAGGCAAGGCAACACAGTCCAGTAGTTTAGTCAATAGCAGCAACTGCCAAAAGATGCTATGAGTTCTCCCATTATCCTGACTCAGCCAGAGGAAAAGTAAGTTTGCAATCAGATCCACTGTGGTTCCATTAACACTTGTATGAATACTGAAAAACATCTGAGCCACAAAGGTTAAGCTGCTGCACTTCATTTTACATTTGTGTAAACAAAGAGCACACAAAAGCAGTCTCTGCACACATCAACTAGACTGGATATCATAATTCTTTTTTGTTTCTGACCTCTGATCCCCAATTCCCAATAGTACTGCTGCTGACAGAACAAGTAAAAAGTAATATGCTGCACTTACTACATGAGTCACGAGCAGACTTGCCTGGGCCTAACCTCACCAGAAGACAAGCAAGTGGTGGAAACTAACACGCCACGATCTAATGGCCACTAAGGTCATAAATACATCACACATTAAATGCAAACATTTAAAATTCACCTAGTTCTTCACCTAACTGTTATTTTAGTGAAGTAATAGAAGGTTGGAATTAAGCCCTTTAGAATGAAGCTAGGAGACTATACATTCACAAATCTTAGAAGATTATTCCCACTGCTCAACTTCAGGCACTGAACCTGTTCTACGCTGCCCTGAAAAACAACCTGCTTCTCTCCATTTTTCACAGAAGGAACCTGGGCTTCTAACTGCAGGTGCTTTGAGTCACAACATCCCACCCCTGAAGTTCAGTAAAATGTTGTGCTGTGAAGCACATGAAAGGCATGTGCTCCATCTGTAGAGATTAACATATGTACGTGCTGTCAGTTTAGAACTTAATGATTTGATTCTTTTAAAGTCTGCATCACTAAAAACATTGCTCCAACCAGCACTAGATTCCCAAAATCAGTTCCTCATACTAAAATGGTGAAGTTGGGTATTGGCTCTAAACACCAGCAAAGACAAACAATAAGAAGATGACATTTCTCATACATAGTCAAAGCACAAATTGAACAGGACACAAAAAAATGTGCACCACCATCACCATGCCAAACTCCCCCATCTGCCAATAACAGGGTTTTATCATCAGCACAGGGTGCAGTGACTAACAGTTCAAGTGAGATTAAAACACAGGATTGATTACCGTTTAAAGACATTCAAGTGATGCTAAAAAGATACCTTTGCTCCCCGCTTCATCAAGTGCCTGATCATTTAACATGCAAATGTGACTGGAATATTTCACCTCAACTTACCTTACCTGAAAAGCTGACAGCAGTTACTGCTTTTGCTAACCCAGCTTCACCATTTAATAGAATGCCTGACAGCCTGATTTCCTCCCATTTATCCCTGACTTAAAAAGCCCTAAGGAAAAGCCAGCCGAGCAGCCTGTAATGAACTATTCAAATTACTTAGGAGTTAATTCTCTCTGAGTTATTAGTAGTCTAATGATACAGCTGCATTTTAAGCAGAATGCCACTTCAGCTGCCCCATGACACTCCCTAGGTTCAGGTACCAGAAGTTTTCCTTACTCTGCTGCTCCAGGCGCAGCACTTGCTCAGCCTGGGAAAGCAAGCCTTTACTTTCTAACCCTTCTCCTGCTTAGCCTCCAGGTCTAGGAAGAGCCTGACTACCGCTGTCACACATGTGTCAGAGTAATGCAGAGCTGTTCTGTGCCAATTAAAGAGAAACACAATTGCTCTGAGTGAAATAACTGGAATTCCAAAACACATGGAAGCAAGAGGGAAAATGGGAAAATGCTTATTGTTTCCCCAGCTCTGAAAAGCAAGGTAAGCAAAACCTTGAAATCACTGTGTAATCCATCTTATGGCAAAGCAAAGCTAAATAAGTAGGCACTGCACTGTGCAGCAGTCAGGGGACTCTGCCCTCTTCTCCCCACACAACCTATGAACAGAAGAGCTCCTGACACACAGCAAAAGCCAGATGTATACAAAGACAGATCTAGCTTCCCACATACAAACAATGTGTAATTTCCTTAGCTCAAGCTATCTGATGTCCATTCCAGGGGGAACACTACTTTGACAAATACCAGCCAAGGACAATTGAGTCCCAGAGGCTTGTTCCAATAAGAATTAAACAAGAACATATTCCCTACAGAAATTACAATATGAATCTGAAAATGGCACTAACTTAAACAGATTCTTTTCACTGACACCTCTGAAAAGCTGAAACTAAAAAAGCTAAAGTTTCACAAACTGAAAAGCAGGCACAGAACTGTTCATGCCGTTAAGAAACCAAGACAAATCTAGAAAATCTGATGTGATTTTTTAAAATTAGTATGCTTAAGTTGAAAATGAGAAAAAGCCAGGTTAGGCATCCAGAAAAACTTTTACTATCAGCAAGGTTTGTGCTGGAGAAAAGTCAGAGTTTTACCACCAGATTTTCAAGACATGAGAACATAAATAAGACCCGTCACACCTGCAGAAGGTAAATTCAGTAACTAAGCCTTCCACACTGTACTCTCTATCAGCTACAGCCAGTTTATAATACTGAAAATGCTCCAAACATATAGGGCGATATATAAAAATGACCCAAAATTAGGTTGCACATGACCACATGTTTTATCTCCATTTCCATACACTCAGAAATTCAATGTTATTTACCAAAGTCCTTACAGGTGAAAAATTCTAACTCTGGATTTGTCACAGTAGATTACTTAAATGTGTAAGTGTTTCTCTGCTATAGAAAGTTCCTACAGTATGAAAAAAGGAGAAAGTAGGATAAAATTAACCTAACACACAAGAGAATCAAAACCCATATTCTTCAGAAGAAAACGGGAAAAACTAGCTTTGTTTTACAGAAAATACACTGCAGGGAGAGGAGACAGGAGCTTTCTGTCAGCCTTCCTAGCCTGTCTTCTACATTAAGTAGGCGACTTAAAGAGCCTGTCAGAATGTGCTTGATAAACTTGAATCCCCTTCCGCTTTCACACTACATCACTACCCAGCCTTTTAAAAAGACCACATTGTGTCAGAAGCAAAAAAACTGACATAAGTTATAGGTGCTTCCAAGCACCAAGCTTTTCAGAAACAAAAGGTTATGGAAGTTCAAAATTAAATTAGTTGCTTCTATCTCAACATCTATGTTCCAATATACTCAAATGTACTGTTGCATTTTATCTTTCTCTAAGGCAACGCCAAATTGGAAATATGAGCTTTGGTGAAATCATAATTAATAATCAGTTTAAGAATTCCTAATTAATATTTGTACCTCATTTTAACTTACACTTAGCACACCTAACCAGTTTGGCAAGTTATACAAAGTTGTTACATGAACACTGAAGTTTTTTAGAACTTCAGCCCTTCAATGCTTGTTTGTAAAGGTCCTTGCTCTGTTGGAAAGGCAGCATCACCTATCAGCATGTTCTGTGGCAGAACACGCCAGGACTTCAGGGGCTTTGGAGCTTTATTAGAGAACTAGTCAACAAACAATGGAAGAAAAACCTTGCTTCAAATGCTATTCTCAGCAACTGATAAAAGAGATACCAGCCACTGATTTTCAACTTCATCTAACCAACCAGCCTGTAAGTTTCTCCCACTCCTGGAGCTCAAAGAAAAGTTGTACTCACACCCCTTAAAATGACAGTGTGGAGTCAGGGAAAGGACTAGAGCAAAGGACAACAATGCAAAAGAATGGTCAGGCACGCACCTTCCAAAGCAACTGCCAATTAAGTACTTAAACAAGTGCAAGGCTAAATCACAGCTCATACTGAATATTAAGCAGTTCACATAAGTTAAAATATAATGTTCAAGTGAATTACTCATGTAACAATCACGTAAAGTGAAGCTACCCAATTCAACTGCAACCAAAACATACAGATAGACTAGCTAAGATCTTGCACATCGACATCACAGTGCTCTATCACATAACAACTGCAGTCTTACCCCATAAAAGTTATTCCACCCATAAAGAAATCTACCATCTTGAACCCTCTCTCCATGCTCAGTATTTCTCACTGTTAGTATGTTAAATAATCTTCACATACCAGTTGTGAACCATCAGCTTCTGCACAGCCAGTAGTGCATTATAACGAACTTGTTGGTCTTCATGATGCATGTGGTTCATAACCAGCTGTTTACCACCAAGTTGTTCAATCACTCTGAAAAGAGAGGAGAGGAACGGTTTTTTTGACATTACTTCAGATTCTGAGTAGCTATCCTGTCGAACCACTTCATGTGCAAGGCATTAACAGGTTAAGTTCACGTCACATAAGTTTCTTTTGTTAAAAGTATTTATTTCCTAATGTATACGTCTTATCTGACATGTTATAAATGCAGATCTCTCATCCTACCTACTCACTTTTTTTTTTAAATTCACAACATCATAAAGTGTTTGTACTGGACTCCTGTTTGGTAAACACTACCTACTTCCATAAATTTTGAAACAAACAACAATAAAGAAAGCAGACCTTTTCAGAGAGGGTTATTTACTTTATCCAGCTTGCTAAAGAACTTAATATTGGCTTGAGAGGGTTGGCAGGGTACAGCACTATCAATTATTATTTAGAAGGACGTAGTACCCTCTCCCCCATAAATTGATGATAACCAGGTCACTCCATTTTTTGCAAGAAAAGTCCAAATCCTCAGCACTGCCTAATCCAGAAAAAGTGCTTGTAATCTCACCAACACCTATTAAGCCATCCACCTGGTACTCCTCATAGTGCTTTTTGCCATTCAAACTGTACTAGAGCCACAGCTATCATTGTTCAAGATGCAGAACTGGCTGCTTAATGTACCATTTCCAGAAAAGCGATAAGCTTGAGCTGCATCTTCCACTACAAACTTCACCACAGTAGTCAGCCATAGCTTTTTAATAGCTGTACCAAACCCCACACCAAATACTGATGAAACTTTGTTTCACATCACAAATATATAGTTTCTTAAAAAAAAAAAAAAAAAGGGGGGAAGGCAACACATAACCTGAACAAGTATCACCATCTAGATGACTCTACATGCAGCATTTTGGTCTCTGGTAACAAAGAGCATTTGGAGAGAACTTGAGAGGAATACATAAACTGGTTACTCACTGACTTGCATATGGTTTTTATGTTCTCCCACAGGTCGCTGAGTAGTTAAACATAATCCTGTTAAGAAGCTACTATCTGCATTTTTCTTAACCTGATGTTATCCTTCTATTCTAAGCTTGCATTAGCCATCTGCTTTTAGTATTCTTTTCATGGACAAATTAATGCATTACTGCTGCACAACACATGTTTTTTGTAAACTGCAGAACAGGTATAAAAACATAGCATGAAGACAAAAAAGAATTTCCCACTTTGTTTTATAAACCAGTCAAAACTATCCTGGAATGTTATTTCCCAACAACATTAAAACATTTAAGGATGTTTCATACAACAAGAATGCATTCAGAAAAGTGCAATTGTTTTAAGATGAAAAATCTTTACTAATGACTTCTTGAATTCTTGGTAATGTAACAGATTAAAAAAAGCTTTATGCCTGCCTTAGGCTGTCTCACACCTTTAATCATGAGTTAAATATAAAACCACTGCACACAAAGATCTTAAGTGACTTTTCCAACCTAAGTTATATGAAACATAAGAGGTTTTTTCCCCCCTCATTACAGGACTGACTTAAATACTTAATTTTCAGGAGTTGAAGTAAAAAAGCCATTAAACTCAAAAGCTTCCTTACACTAGAAGTACGTAAGAATCAAAATGAAAAGTTAAAATCCTATGATCACAAATGGCAATAGAGTATTTCCGATGACAATACATCACTGAAATTATAGCACAGATATGAAGAGTCAAAAAAACAGTGTTACCATTCTTGCATAATGCTGTCTACTGGTACAAATCACTTCCCAGCTATGTGTTTTAGAACAAAAGGTAAGCAACTGTGAGGAAGGTACATGGTGAATCCCATTCCTTCAAGTTCTAAATCTGCTCAAGTGCTCAAATCTGCTCAAAACTTCTAGTTCTGTTTTCCCTCTCCTCAACTCTGCTTACTTTACAGCAGTAATAGAGACCAGTGAGCTAGATACTGTATGTGCACACCTTCTGCAGGGACTGTTCCCCATAACAACAGTGCACTAAGCCAAAACAGTGGCAATTCAAACAAATTTCTGGATGCTGAAGAGCCAGATTTTAACATGACCCATTTAGAGGGAGAAAGGAAACAGATGACAAGACAAATAAGAACAGCTTAAACTGTTATAGCAGAAAATACTAACAAAATATCCACACTACAGATCTAAAAGCAGCCTAAGGTGAAAGAGGGAATGCAATTAAACTGCTTCTGAATCAGCAGCTAAGGAAGGGAACAGCGCTAGGTATCAATCTCTTGTACATGCAAAACAAAGCCCATGTGCTTGGCGGTCAGGTGACTGAAAAGTGTTGACGTTACACAGCAGCAATCCTTGGGCCACATGGAAGTTGTACAGGTGGTTGACGTTTAGCTTGCATTTATTTTCATTGACAGAAGCACCAATACCGCACTTTATTTCTGCTGTTGCATTGTCAGCAAATACATGTCAGTAAGCCTCATTAAGAGGCTCACGGTGCTACTGCCTTGAGAACTTGGTCCACGATGTGCAGTTTTAAAGGCAAATTAAAATTATTTAAGCTGACAACATTAGAGAACAGCCAAGTAAAAATGTAATATTTAGTTTAAGAACATTTTCTTTTGTCAGACAAAGGGAAAGGTTAGCCAGGTCTCTAGGTCTCTGCAGTTTGCAGCAGGTAAACTCAAGAGGTTTTCAGTTCTAATTCGCCTCTGCAGCCTTTGAAGGCTGAAAGATAATCCACTTAGGAGTTGAGGATAAACACTTAAAAGAAACAAAAGTATAAGACATTCGAATTCTCTTATTCTTCTAAACCAGCGAATAGCATCCATTCCCAAAGTGAGTCATGCAATGACAGTATGAAATGCCAGCCAGGTGTGGGAGCAGTAACTGACTATATATCAAAAAGAATCACGGCAAGAAATGGACTATTACGTGGGAACTGACACACAGCCCTTAGGTATTTTAAGCTTTCAGTCCTAAAACTGCTGAAGTCATACTTGGCAAGAATACATCAGACTACAAAGGAAATTCTTTAAAAGAAAGTGATTGAGGCACTTTAGTTTGTCTATCAGAACAGGAAGCTAAATAAGCCAAGTCCATAAGCAGAAAGCAGCTAAGTATTAGAATTTGATACAGGAACGTGAGTTAGAATAGACACTTCTTACTTGCTGACGGCCACTCATTTTGAAGGTTGATGCACTTCTGAACAGGTCTAACAGCCTGGGAGCTGAGTGGAGCTGTGGTCCCACCAGCAGTACCCTTTCCCAACTACAGACTGAGAGATACAGGTCCTGTTCATCCACTTTTCCAACTTCATAGCTTTTGTCCAGCAACTGCATGGCCATACTAGCCCAAGAATTACGCCACATTTGAGGAGATGTCTGCAAGCTCTTTAAAGATTATGGCAAAGGGCTGTATAAAATAGTTTCAGACACAGGGCAGCTCAAAGCAGGAGCAACCTCTATCAGTCCTTCAGCTTTGCCACTTGCAGGCAGCAATACAAGTTTCCACCTTACTGGAGGGTACTTTGCCTTCCCCTCCAAATATCAGTTGTCATAAATCTCTTTTGGAAGATACGGGAACTAAATAGCAAATACACAGCACTGCTTAGTACAAGTGGTACATACTCAAGACCTCTGACCTTTCTTAGTGGACCTAGAAAACAGTTTATTTGTTCCAATAATCTAAAACCTTCAGTTCAAATGTTTATAAGATTACAAGGGCAGCGAGTCGCTCTGAAGTGAACAAAATCTTTCTAGCATATATACGGCATTGGTTGGTTCATGATTCTACTACTGTCAAGATAGCAACCTGCACAAGAAGCATTCATGACATTTCCAACAAGCCTAAAAAACCGTTCTCATCTTCCCCATTAAACACTATGCAGAAAGCAGAAACAGACCACTACTTTGCTACAAAAACTAAGTCACATGTCCCTTTGGGTGGCTGATGACCATGATTCCTGCAAAAACCAAAGGCCCCTTTCTACTTCTGTGGTCTCCTTACCTTACAGATGCAATTATGCAGCAAACATCTTTGCTCACAGGTTTTGAAAACAAAGCAAAGCAAGAAAATATAGTAATGTCTGTCTGTCTATTTTGACAGGAATTCAGGTTTACAAGAAACATTAATACTTTCACAAAATTGCATATTTGTATAGCTAAAAGAAAACATACCAAAATATAAGAGTGGTAAATCAATCTGTGTTAACATCACTGAAATTACAATAGCAATTGTTTGTAAGAAAAATCATGTCTGTGTAGTACTAAGGACACAAAACTGACTTAATCGTTGTTGAAATAGTCTATCCCCACTATAAGTTCAGCAATTACAGTCCAATAATCATAAAAGAGGGTAAAAACGATATGCTGATTAAATTATTGGCATCTCTTCTAATTTCCTCTGGTGTATGTCTTCTGCTTTAATCTAAACAACTTATCCAAGCCTTCTTTAGACACAGGTTCCCTTCACTGTTAAGGGACACTGAAAATTAATATTAAGTCAAAGATTTAGTTTGTTGTCTCTCATCTTATCCAGTTTGTGTTTTCTCACCTTCCCAGTGAATTAAACTTAAGCATAACCTCCAATCCTTATGTAGCATATTTTAATATAAATAAGCAAAAAAGCCACAGGCAAAGTAAATATACTCTAGCTAGTCTCTTGAATAACAATATAGCAGCATTTTTCTTACCGTTTCCCACGGGGATAGTGTCGTACATATTCACCCACATCATGAGCAGCTACAGCCAGCACCTGTGGGTCATCAGAAACTTCCAGAAGTTTTGTCAGGATTCTATGAAAGAATTTGAAACAAGTCCAAAGTTTTGGTTTGAGGTTTGTTGTTGGGTTTTTTTGTTGTTGGGTGTTTTGTTGGGTTTTTTTTTTGGGGGGGGGTTGTTTTTTGTGGGGTTTTTTTTTGGGGGGGGGGGGGGGTGGGGGGTTCTTCATTGTTTTTTCTTTTAAATCACTAACAAAGTAACAAAGCCTGTAGCCTGTAACCATTAAAATACCTTACCAGTCACCCAACAGCAAAGCTGGAATAGAACTTTTTCCAAACTTGCAGCTGCACTTAAAACAATGGAGAACTTACCCTAATTAACAGAATTATTAAAAGCACTCACTAGAGTGACTTTAGTGATCCATGTGTACAAATACCTATAACCAAGGTTTGCAGAATATCTGGGTTTTTTTTTTTATATATTGGCTTTAAGACCAACAGGTCTGAGTTCAAGATAAGCTGTACTAACCAAACATACAAACATTTATAGACTCGGACAGGGCTGGGACACAAACACAAAGCCCACACAAGCCAAACAGATGATGCTGCTTGTTATACAATAGAACCCAGTCGTGCTTGCATGCTGTTCCCAGCTCCTGCACTCAGGATCCCGCACTATGGATTCAGAAAGCAGTAAGGCCACATCGCTTGTGACACAACAAGGTGGGTATGACAAGCCTGCTATCCATCAGCATTTCCCCAACTCTGTTCCTCCCCTCACAACAGTAGTCTTGCTCAATACAGGATAGAAGGACAAGGAGGGCAGAATTTTATGCAGAACAGTGTTACACAGTTATTTAAAAATTAAAAGGCTTCCTAGCAGTTGAGAACAAAGCAGCACACCAAGTTCTTTGGTTTGTGCATCTGTGAACTTCTTTCAGTTCAAGACCATCAACTTTATCTCACAAAACATCATGCATTCAGCCAACTGTTGCGTTCCAAAAAGTAGTTTGAGTTTGTAGTTCAAAGACTGAAATGATGAAAGCTATAACTAATATATGAAATTGGAGTCAATTACAAGGTATTTTGTTAGCATGAACCGAAATACAGAGCTGTGAGAATTAGAAAACAGTTTCTCAACTCTTAATATTGTCTGCATTTTTTAATTACGTAGTTTAATCAGTTTTAGTGGAAAACAGCTATCAGTAGCACTGTTCTCTAGCCAGTAATGAGAAGGGGTAAAAATAATAACACAGATATAAAAGATTAGGCACTAATAATAAGTTTAAAAGGTAAAAGTTTAAACATAAACATCACTGGAAAGTTAAGATTCATCTACACTTAGTGAGATGACAAACATGTTCTAATCACAGAAAGTTAGTAACAAGTTGAAATAGGTAGGTAGGTTAAAAATTCAACTGGAATGAAAGAAAGAACATTCTGGTAAAATTAGATTACCACAGCCACTGCCTCCCTAGAGGCCAGAAAGTGATACATGAAGCACTTCTCATTTTAATAGAACTCCTAATTTGGACAATAAGTAGGAGCAGAAACTTGAATCATAACACTAATCAGAAGACACTGAAGATCCATACAATACTGTTGAACAAAATACAAGTCCAGCATTATTTGCTTCAGAAGTTAACAATGGTGGCGTGCAGGGGAAAAGAAAAAAAAAAAAGTATGCTTAACAATAAGCTTAGAGTTAGAAAACAAGCAAGCTGACAGATAGGGGAAAATAAAATGATGTGGCTTGAAGCAATGAAAGGATTGTCTGTCAAATGCCTTACAATGCAAAAGAAACGTTCTGAGCTGCAAGAATCTCCCCACCACATTGAAGGGGGTGAGCGCTGGTTATTATGGTTTTGGGGTTGGTTTTTTTGTTTTGTAGAGGGTGGGGGTGTTTTTCTATTGTAGATCACTGTCTCTGAGGTAGCACAGGCATAATAGATTTACCAACAGTCCCAGATCTAGGAGAGATGAATACAGCAAAGCACTGCAACTGCTACAGGAAATACTTAACCCCAACATGATTTTCAGGTTTCAGTTGGCAGCATCTTAAGTTTTTACTACAAATGTAGCAATATGCCCTCAGGAAGGAATTCACCAGACTTGTTTTGGTGAGGTTTCAGAGCAGACTGAAATGCACATAAAGCTAAGGATTAGCTTGCTCTTGCCATACCCACTAACATCTCACATACTACACTCAACTTCCTGATTTCTCTTAGGTCTGGCACTTAATGGGCAAATATTGAACAGGAAGAACACTACATATTATCAGTTAATGACAACACAGTTAAACAACTAAGAGCTCCTACAAACTATTGAAAGCCTAAACATCTTTTGAGTACATACTTTGAGAATTCAACAAATAAGTCCTTGACTCCAAAATGGAAGATGAGTTTCAGCTTCACTTCATCTAATGATCTACGTACACCAGACACAGTACCAAGAAAAAACAAGACAGACTGCAACATAATGCAGCAAGTCAGATTTTCCATGGAACAGTACCACAACATCCAACCCCCAAGTATTCAAGACAGGAGTTCATTACTTCAATCAACACCACCACCACATAACACAAAACAGACTAAGGTACAGTAAAAACATTCTTAATTACATCAATTAGTACAGCTGTTTTTCAAGTGAAATCATGAGGAGAGTCAATAGCACAAATCTGCATGCAGGTTAAGCTAAAGATATTCCTTCTGTCATCAATACATTTTGACCAGTAAAACCAAATACACAATTCTGCTTTTGAACAAAACAAACCATACATGAGTAAAGACTATACGTTCTATAAACAGCAAGATGTTCTAACTTGCTTTCATTCTAGACGTTATTCCCTGTTGAAATGCAAAACCCGTACTAGATATAAGTTCACTTAAACACAGAAAATACTAAAAAATTAAGTGATTCAAGGCTTGAAAACTTACTTGAGTAGTTCATAATTTTTCTCATTTAGCCTTACAGCATTCTCCCGCCAAAACTTCTCAGATTTGTGTACAGGACTCCATTCCAATCTTCCTGACTTGAGCTCAGAACTGTACTCATCAAAGGAGCTGCAACACAAAAGACCTAAATGAAATAGTGACTAAGCTTCTACAAAGAGAGTTTGAACCATGTGCCAAAGCCTATCCTGAACAAGACAAAGCTGGAGCACAACTATGACACATTTGGAAGTCACATTTCTTCAGAGCATGAGACGTGTTCCCTCTCTCACTCAGAGTTCAACACTTTAAAAATAAGGAAAGGCATGAAAGGCAAGAGAAAAATATTTTTTCAAACATACCCCTCCATCCACCCAAAAACACAATTCCCAAGGGGGAGGGGGGGGGGAGAGGGAAAACCCAAGCCACATAACCACAGTATTAAGAAATTTAATTGGTCATTTTGCCTGTTTTCTAGGTTTTAATTTCCCCAACCAAGGATCTCAGTCCTTGCCTTTCATCCAATTAAATCTTGGACATGAACTATAACATGCAGTTCAATTTATGCACAAGACAAAGAACTAGGTAAACACTAGCAAAAACTTGACTTAATCTGGACAGCAAAATATTCTAACCAGGTAGTCTTCAAACTTAGACTGGAACTCCTACCAGATCCCTCTGAAGTCCTTTAACAATTTTTCAGTTACAAAGATCACATAGCCGAAAGTGAAGATTTCTTTTCTATTCAGCATGCAAATACTCTTAGAATACTAAACTCCTATATACAACTAGCTCCTATATACAACTAGCATGTCCGTACACTCTACCCCATCAACTGTCATTTAGGTATTATGACTCTGTATATTATTTAGCCTTTTTACCAATGTTTGTATAATAGCTTTTTTTAAAATTTCACACTGCAAATCTTACCTAAGGTCTTGCACGCTCTCACCGAGCTTGTCCAGTAGAAACTTGATATCTTCACTTATGTCTTCATCATCATATTTCTGCTGATCCAAATTCTCTAGCTGCTTTAAAACTTTACACTGAATCATGGCAAGAGCATATTCTTGGCGAGTTTCTCTCTCAGTAGATTTCTCTAACAAATTCTAGGGAAGTAAAAAATCGATTTATTTTGTTTTAAGAACAGACTACTTTGAAACAAAGTGGTATTTTTAAGAAATTCTTACTGACTCTTCTTAATTTAGTGACAAAATTGACCACTTCCCAAAATAATCTTTCAAAGTAGTAAAGTATGAGTCTACAACACAGTGGCAGCTTTATACCTACGTTTAGTAGCATAAATTGCCTAGGACTGACCTTACTACACTAGAGGAGTATTCAAGTACTCTTATCAGTCACTGCAGCAGATGAACTTTAAAAAAAAAAAAGAAGAAAAAAAAAGGCTCTGACTTGCAAGGTAAAAGTAATACAACCATATATGCTGAAAAGCACAACCACCACCTAAGTTTAGGTCACTTAGACCTTTTCTTCCTCCTAAACAGTATGCTACCTCGAATACTAGAAAGTATTAATTCACCTGCTTTGATAATTTTCCATATCAAATCAGGCTGACTACAATGACTATTCAAAGAAAAAGGGCAGCCTTATAACCCAAATCCCAGATTCTCTGCCATAAACAACTGCTTTTATCCAGGATTATAATTTTAGCTTTCTGTGCAGCAATAGCATAAAGCAGGAAAGCCTTTAAAATAAAACAGACCAAAAAAAACCCAAAACCCACACAACAATACACAGCCTGAAGTCATCTTCCCAACTCAAGAGTTACCATCTGGATTAGATCAACTTCTTTTGAATTTGGGAATATTCCAACTAGACGTTTTTATTCAAACAGAAGCTTACTGGTAAGACTGGAATTACAAGCACAGAATGTAACAGTCAAGTTCCAATGTCATTTATTCATAACAATTCTACTCAATTTATTCAGCTTCAAATTATGTTGTTCAATGCTAGCCACCTGCACTTTTTGATAAAGCTGAAAACATGAATTCCATATAAAAGAGAAAGTCTTTAATAAACATGTATTCACACAAATAAGCTTTAGTATCTATCAGAAATAAGCAATGAATCCATACAGAAGGAATTTGACTGCACTCCCATTCATGTCACAAAACAGTTACACTTAAGGTTTCCAAGATACCAGACATCTTATTAGTCAGACAGAACACTGCAAATAAATGTTAAAACTTGCAAACTGAAAATAATTCATATTACTGCTTTTAATGGCCACACACAATTAGCTTTAAAGGTGGAAAAAACCCATCTCAGTAAGAGAACCGAAGTAAAAGGTAACTTACAGTGAGTAATGCTAAATTCTTTAAAGGTGCTAACAACAGCAAAAGAACTAATATTGAATCTTAAAAGACAAAATTTAACAAGCTCAAGGAGCAAGTAGACAACCAGGAATTCTTTGGAAACTAGGAGAATTATAGGCAGATGTGGAAACTACTCCATATCTCATACCATAGTGAGATATTCAAGCCTTTTACAGTGAAATTGAAAAGATATGTTATGGAACTAAAAACATGAACACATGACTAAACAGAACGGATCAGTAAACTACTCAGTGATTAAAAAAAAGTCTTCAGGTATAAATTGAGTTAGAGGTAGGAAATTGACATAAAAGACAATAAAAGTATGACAAATGAGGAGAAAATAATTTTAATACTTTCTCTCTTTACGTATTTGATGAAAATTAGACAGAAGTACCCAATACCTGTTGCTTTACAGGAAAAAATTACATTACACGCTTCAGGCAATTAACTTGTCAAAGAAGTAAAACAGGTCAAATTAGGAGAAATCAAGTAATAGAGAAGTTGTATGCAAGTTGTCAAGACTCATGGCACACCTTCAGTAATACACAGGCAGCAGGGATGACCTGGAGAATCCTCAAGCCTAGTCCTTTATGCAATTCACTTTTTTTTTCCCCATAAACTGATACTGTTGGCCTTGCACACAGGAAAAGGTAGCAGAGGCAAAGTAGCCCTATTTTAATTTTGCTTCAGAACTCAAGAGGTCTGACTTCTAATTTCTAATCTTCTGTTTCCTGGCTGCCATTTTATTACCTCATTTTCATGTCAACACTAGTTTTTAAAGTTGGAGAAAGAAAACAGCCACATTTATTTCCCCAGAGCTTTATACAGAACCATCTTATTCTTTCTTAGCTTTATTTATTGAAATAACTTGGCTTCATTTTTGTCTCCTCTTGCAAAACACACTAAATCTAAGAACTAGCAATTATTTTTCTTATCTTTTATAACCTCAGAATTGGAAGAATTGTATATAAGCTCCTCAACTTCCTTCTTTCCCCCCTTGCCCCTTCCCCAAGCTGTCTTGCTATACATCCCTGCTTAATCCTAACATTAAGAACCTAAAGTACACTGGAACATCTACAGAGGCCTGCACTGTAAGAACAGGCCCTACTGAACCTCACGCCACTGACCTCCTTCAACAGGATAAAGAACATATTCTTATGACCTACCTTATCCAGAAATTTTTCAAGTGGCAGATGCTTTTGGTTGGAGAGACCATTTAAGTCACAGAGTAAACATCTTCACACAGCTCATTATCGCTCATCAGCGGTCGGTAAGCAGCAATTCCCCTCTCCCTATCCTAATTTGCTTCCAACAGCTACTACTAGAACACAACAGCCAAAACCAAATAGTTTCCAAGATCTGCATCTACTCAGGATACAAGTCCTGTTTTAGAACAGGATTACAAGTTGTTACAGCATTCCTGTATGACATACAAGACACTTAGCAAGCATGCACATAAAACTATGGGCACATGCACATTTAGCATCCATGAACACAAACTGGTACTCTCACAGTGAAAACATCAAGCCCCCATGCTCAGTCATTCCAAATTACTTTAAATAGGACCAATGATTTTCAGGTAACACGGACACAAGTCAACCATCACTCTTACATGGGTATTCTTTCTCATTCATCTTGACAGAGCCATCAAGAAAAGATTTTTGGACTGGTAGATTAAAGTAATTTCTAAGACAGTCAGTTGGACAAATGTATATGTGTTCAAAATAGTACCTTTTATTTAAAGTTTCATAAGGTAAAACTTATCAGGTATTATTAACTACACCGTTTTATACTAGTACCAGTAGAAAAAAGAATCTTGAACTAAAGAAGGAAAATCATTAGTGACTGTGTTAACATAGGGGTTTTCTTAGTCAACCTTATTTTTAAACAACATCAAACAGCAGACACCTATTGCCTGTAGCAAAACTCAGCTCACAAAAAAAAGATAATTAGGCTTTCAATCCAGTTTATTGATACAGTATAGCAGAAACAGCTGTGGATCAGCACCTAGGATGAGACCTACTAATTTGAGAGAGAAGCGCAGTGTGATTGCAGTCAACAGATACTTACCCGAAATGCTGCAAGGATGATTCTAGTTACTTTCTCTTTGACAGATTCCTGAAGAATATCTGACAGCACTGGAACAATATTATACCGACGGAGATATTCGCACATTTGAGGACTAAACGCCAGCAGCCACACACAGAAAATCATCTGATACTGGAGCTGGAAGCCACATTTATTGCTCAAGACCCCCATGATACTGAAAAATTAACATAGCATACATTTAATTTTTACATAATGACTGCATAGATTGCATTGCTCCACCCTGAAACATTAAAAGAACACTAACAGGAACTTATCGGAAAGAGCTGCTGACTATGAATACACAACACACGCTTCAGAGTATCCTGCATAAGTATTTATCGTTATACAAGCCGCTTGTTCAGAAAGTTGTCTTTTAAAGAGAGTTATTTTCTCCTTAGCCTTACAGGCATAAAGTAGCTTCTCCCATGTGAACTGAAATGTTACTGTAACCATATTCAGATTCACCAAGACTCTTTCCCTACTGGCATATTTAGCGCATTATTTGCTCTTCTAGGAGAAACAGACATTGCTACTCCTTCAAAGTAAAGAAAGAGGAGAAGCAAAAAGACACAACAAAATATATACAAATTGAACTTGCTTCCCTAACTGTATCTTTCCACAGAAGTGTCTGAAATGAGCAATGGTAGTCATTATTTAACAAGCAAGTTTTCAGAAAAAAGTTTATAGATGTAACACATCGCAGATACACAAAATACTGCGGGAGAAGAAATATCCCAAGATCTCCAAGAAGAAACCATGCAGCAGCTTTGTTCAGCTGAAGTTTTGAAAATTTAGTAAGTAATTCCATCCCAAAACAGCTAACCCATTTTAAAAGAAAAAAAATATCTACTTTTAGGATCATTGCTATCAAAATTAAAACAAATTCAAACTTGTTGAAATGCAGACTTATTGCAATGCCTTCATAGTTTATTAAAAAGATTCCTTGGTGAAAAAGTTTGTTTTTCAATACCATCATCTTGACACACACGAACATCTTTTGAACTTTCATTTCACTGACAACTTTGACAAGTACAAATCATATAGCCACCATCCCCAACAGAGACATGCATGGCAGAAAAGCTATTTATAGACTAGCATTTTTTAAATAAGATGAGTGACAACACCCTAGCCCCATGCAGAGCTATTCATACAGATAACATGGATTAAAGAATGACCTAATTTAAGCCAGGGTGGGCTGTGTGGAATTTTGAACTTAGTTCTAGAACGTGTTTCTCCTTTCACTAATTTTTTTAGACTGAACAACTCCAAACTGAAAGACAAGGAAGACTAGCAGAAACTCATTTTGTTAGTATTTGTTCTATTAAATAAAAAACAGAGCATCTTCAGCTGAAGATAAACAGCTATATTCCCCTTCAGATATTTATTTAAGCAGTTCTTAAAGAACAAAGCAGCATTTAAGCCTCAACATTGGTACCTATATCTGCAAGTTTCATTTGTTTATTTGACTGTAGTAATGTTTGAAAACAAAGAGGTTTTGTACTCAAACAGAGCAGCTGTCTTTTGCAAGAGAGTTCTATTCCAGAAGAGGTCACCATGGAACATGCTATTGTAACTGCCAGCATATCCATATAAATTGAAATAAATGCTCACCAATTTACTCCATCTGCTTCTACCCACGCAAAGCGGTATTCATTGACCCTGAGCATCAGCTGCAGACATCCGGCAACACATTGTACATACTGGGAACTCTGGGTGAAAAGAACACATCACCTCTTACAAGAGTTAGGCAGTAAGTGCTGAAGTTCAGTTTTCCAAACAAGGCTTACTGGCATATTTCAACACACATTTCTTCAGTGACACTTTCAAGTTAAACAGGCTCACTCTTACAATGCCTTACATCCCCGTCTTAAAAAAACAAAGAACAAAATAAAACCAACAAGCACACAAAAAGAAAACCAAAAAAACAATCTCGCAATAAAAGGTGGGAAGAAAAATGTAAGTGGAGAAGATTTTTGAATAGGAAAGAAGTATTACGCAAGTGACACCATTTGAAAAAAACAAAACAGATTTTTATAGCCCATGTGAACATGCCTTCTTTTGTTATCTATAAATCAAGGCTGACTTCTATTTGATTATACTGCCAGAGACCTTTCACCCACAGAGTCAATTGTTATTCCACCGAGCAAAATTTGGGAAATACAATCAGCAAACTGGTTACCAAGCTTGAAGGAGGTCACTGTGGGAAAAAGGAATCTTGAGTTCAGGTTCTTCCCATTCCTGTTCTCCAACTCAAAACAGCAGTGTTATCATTACAATTGTTTATGTTCCTACACATGTGCCACATAGCAAGTACCATGCTTATAATGAGATGTACATTTATACAATAAAATATTAGAAAAATGAGTATGCAAACTTATCTTCAAAGTTCAGCTTTGCATTTTAAATTTTTTTCTTCGTTTCATTACAAGTTTAACACAGTATACTGCACTAAGAAAAGAATAAAACTTGCCCATCAGGAAAACACCGAGAGATGCACTACTGAATTCTATTTTCATTCAGCCTCCTATATGTATTGTCACAAAGACAGAATCATTAAACAGCTTTTCATCTCTAAAAGCGTGTTGTTTTCCACATAGTAACACATAAGATGGGGTGCAGTTCAAAAATGTGTTTTGGCCAACAAATCATGCCGCCCACTACAGCAACAGAAAGATCCCAAGGTATAACAGAAGTTGCTTTTTTTATTTCCTCTCTTCTTGCTCAACTTCTGGCATTACCTTTCCTAATACTCAGGTATGCTGCTGATAAAGTGTTAGGATTTTTTCCCTATAAGTCTTTGTCTTTACTAAGTGTCTTTGAAAAACCTTATGGTAGATCACTCACATAATACAAGGTCAAACCTTTCAAATATCTAATGGAGTGAAGAGCTTAGGCAATCCCTCATAAGGGAAAAGAGAAGTGACAATAAACAGAATTTAAAATAAAGATGAATTCATTCTGTGTCTCTCATCAGAGATTAAGACCTTTACGTAAAAATTGAATCTGAACATGTAGGCCCAAATCATCACACAGAACATTCATTTCCCTGGGGTAGGTATTCATTCTCACGCACCATCCAATAAAAAAAAAAAAAAACAACAGCTATAAACACAAAGATAGTCCTCCCACCCCAAATAACATATTAATTTACATCATCCAACTGCATCACCAAACTGTGTACCACCAAACTTAGAGTCTTCTTTTTAGAGTCATAAAAGCATCCTCTTCCAACACTATTATAACTGAAATTTCATAATTGATCCCAGTCCTTATTTCCTCTGTAAAACCCTACAACTGCATCTCCAATTTACTCTGAAATAAATTAGTCAGGACCTGCTTGGAATTCTTGCACAAGCTAGATCTGAAATTAGAACATTAACAAAGTCAAGACAATACTTACCCAATTTAATTATCCTAGAACACATCTGCACTATCAGTTCTGCTGCTTTGGGACCCTGCAGTTGTACAGTACATCCATGCAGTGCTGAAGTACAACGAGTACAGATTTCTAAGCAAGTTAGAAGAGCTCACAGCTCCGTAATGAGCGGTGTTGAGTGCTGTACAACTATTTACTCTTTTAAGGCTATATGACAGAGGGCTGTCAGCCTAACAAAACCTAACAGTATGGCACACAGAACTGCACATAAAATACTGAAATACTTCAACTTCTAGGCTCAGGCTGTAATTTTACTCCCTATCCATGGCCAATGCATAATAGCCTTTCATCTCTTCTATTTTAAACTCCATTCAGATGGTAATTTAAGAGGCTTTTCTCTACAGGAAGCTTATGCTTTAAAGCAATGAGTACATTTAGAAGAAAAACAAATTCCAGGTTCATGTTTAAGTCTTCTGAGAAACTGAAAATTTCCAAGTTGCAAAAGGAACAAACCAAACTGAATACTACTCCATATTCTAAAGCTATGATAAACTGCCCCACTGTGCCACAAAAAAACCCAGAAAATTCAGTTACGATGATCACCTGAGTTTGCTGTGCTGCTGCAGTTCATCTCCAAGCTCAACAGCCACTATAGCTGTATGAAATTTGGTATAAATAAATACTGATGCAAAAAGAACAGTTAATTTTCCCCTGAATTCAAGCTAATGAAATATGAAAAGCTTACAGCTTTGAAAGCACTTGCAGCTTCATACTACAGAAGCTGAGGGGCAATGTCAGATCTAATATCCGACATGCCCTTTCTAAATTCTGCGTATCACTAGAGCCAAAAGCTTCTTAGTTTCAGGTTTCTTCTACAAGTCCAACAGTTCAGCGCTAAACAGACAGTATTGTTCAAATATTAAATTAATTCCACATAATCTTCTCGAGTTTTAAACAGCGAGAACGCTAGATACATCTACATTTTAACAACCCAAACCAACTTGTAAAAAACATACTTACACTGCCAGCATTCTCTGTGAAATCAGTGTTTTAAAAATACTTGTTTCTTGGCGCCATCACCTGGCATTCTGTTGTACAGTTCTGATTCCAAGTACTTTCTATTACTGACACCAGAACAGCTCTGCACTTTAATCAGAGGAGTGGCTATCACCTGTCCAAAATAGCAAATTGACAGATTTCAAAGATATACTTACATCACTTGTAGAGACTGCTCCTGCTTCCACAGAACCCCCCGTACCACGTAGTTTCTAGAAAAAAAACAAAAAAACCAAAAAAAACCAAAGTTTAAAATCGGAGCTGTCCTGCACACTTACAGAACAGTTATTACCAAGATTCTTTCAATTCTCCAATCTCTCTAATCAAAAAAAGAAAAGTTTAACAACCTACTAGATACTTTTCCTGCTCAATACATTATAATAATTTATTTCCCACTCACACTCCATCATGTCTAGAAGAATATGCTTGGAGCTGATCCTGGTATATTGTTTTAATTTATTTTTGTTAAAGTATGGATTTCCTCAAGACTTTTATCCATCTTCATCTCAGAATTTGAAAACTGTTTTCTTGAATATTTCTGAAGGAACTCCCAACTTCAGGATTCTTCTTCCAGAGAAAAAATAAAACAACTTTTTAATAAACCCAGTTTGGAAAACTATGAAAAATACACCATTACTAAACATACTGAATGTTTCTCAGCTCTCTAGAGTCCACTTCTGCTACAACACTGCCTTAAAGAATGACAAATCACTGGGGTTTTGCAAGTCTTAAAGGAAGAATCTCCAAAAATTAATACCAAGGAGAATGATTCATCTTTGAAGGACAAACCAGCAGTAAGCAGTTTATACTGAGCTAAGAACATAAAAATACTGTCCAAATAAGTCAGTATTTCATTTCAATCAACAGGGCTAAAAAGTTTTTAGCTTTTGCTAAAGTACAACAGTACTACAGTAAACTGGAAAAAAGTTTTGATATTCACTTCCTGTTGCCATGTGATTTTTCTTCCCAGCAAAAAGCTGAGAAACAATACAGGGAGACAAAAAAATCCTCATTATACATTTTCTGCATCCAAAAGAAAAATCAATGTTAACCCAATAGAAAAGGTAAAAATTCTTACTTCTATTTTTAACTTGCATTTCAAGGACTAGAGTAGAAAATATAAACCACTATTCAAACCCATAGTTTTTAACTTAAAGGATACTTAGCTTTAAAAATGACACAGCAAAATTTCATTTTAGAAAAAGAAAACCAAGAACGTATTCCTTGTTTGTACATCTATATATTCAAATTCTTGAAAAAAGTTTCCAAAGTCAATGTAATGTTTAAACAGAAGTAGCTTTTCACCTGTGAACTGAGCTGAGTTTTAATCCAGTTGAAATAGTAATTCAAGTCACTGCCTTCCATAAGTTCCCTGCCCCAAGCAGCCAGTTTGGCAATAATTCTTGCTGCCTGGAAAAGAATGCAACAAACAGATTTTTCAAACACAATTGCAGGATTCAGTGAGAGGTCCTATAAGCTCTGGAAACCAAGTTTATGAAGAAGATGGCCCCTTACATAAATCTACCTGTTTTCAATGTAAGGGACTCTTCTAGTAATTTTGTTTCTTCAGCTTTCTGCTGTTTCTGCCTCCTGGTAAGTGGTATATTTCCACAACATTACCAGATAGCTGTAGCTGATTAAGTTTGCAAGGCATCGACACAGAACACCGAATGAGGTGGAGGGGAGCTATCAATGGGCTACTGCTGGAGGACACTATTACAGTCAGAAATCCAGTAACAGCAAGATGCTTAATGGCCTAACACATACACGAGCAGGCTTACTTTAAGCAACTACAGCATATGCCAACACAAATGACTGCAAAGTATTAAAGTTTTCTTGGACTTAAACTGAAGCAAGTCATCTTCAAGAAGAGAGAAGTTGCAAGGCCATAAAAAGAAGAGCAGAAGTGAAGGCAGAACTTTAGAATGAAGTTGAGGACTAAAACCAGTCATATTAACAATTTCCATGATGGCACAGAACAATGCTGTATTTCTATGCCAGCCTTTCCAAATTATGCTTGAAGTAACTCTAGATTGCAG
The DNA here is from genome assembly GCF_017639655.2 of Falco naumanni. Lineage (NCBI taxonomy): Eukaryota > Metazoa > Chordata > Aves > Falconiformes > Falconidae > Falco > Falco naumanni. The sequence continues at coordinate 73,431,659 of NC_054056.1, forward strand.
CCTACAGCTTATTCGCAGAAACATTTGAACCAGCTTTATGTATAAAGAGGCAGTCTAACCAAGAAACTACTGAAGCAGGGGTTTGTTTGCCTGCATAATGCTCTGTGATGCAGTGAGTATTCCAGGCACCTTTCCACTATACTGCATTCAGAGGTGTGGCACCACCACCACTGATTCCTAGACGGAAACAGTGAGAATCTGGAACAAACTCTACACTGAAATGCGTCAAATCCACTTCTAAATGCAGCCAAGTAACCCTAAGAAATCCTTTCAGCTTTAAAAAATGAGAGAGTAGATCTCTAGCTTACCGTGCTGCCATTTCTAGCTACCTGGCCCCTGAACCAGAGACCATTTATACCTAGCAGAATTTGAGCCTGGACACAGAGGACAATATTTTTATCTGTCTATGCAGATGCAACAATGTGCCATCAAAAGTCTTCCAGTGAGCACAGTAAGGAGGAAAAAAAGGAAAACCAACAAAAAACAACACAAACCTAGAATTTTCTTTTAAAAACATTCACGTGCTTACAAAAAGTATGCACTAAAAGTACTAAAAGGCATAAAGAGCAAACAGCGTTTTAAAGTGGATTCACATCATGTGAGGTTCTGTGTGATTTATAAAATAATTTGTGTATTTTTGCAGTACCTGAAGAAAATAATATCTGCATAACTTTTGCAAGATGGATCTTCAGCAGCAATGCCAAACGAAAAAAAAAAAAAAAAAGAAGAAAAACAGAAGAGAAAAAAACCCCACACACCACAGCCAAAAAACTCCAGCTTCCTCCTTCAGCTGCACCAAGTAAACTGATTCCATGGCCACGCAGTGAATCAGTCAGATTAAAAATAAATAAATAAACAAAATTCAAGCCTGACATTTTTCTTGAAAACAGGCCAGCTCACTGTTCAAGTTGTAGCACAGCCTCAAACAGTTGCACTGGCCACATCTAAGGGCAAACATCATGACTTGCCTGGAACTCTTTGTGCCAGTACTGCCACCACAGCATAATGCAGGCCAGGTATGTGGTTTTGTAGTTTGAGCCACTGATTTGATTCAACCACACCATGCCAATAAAGATATGCAGTGAAGATCAATTCACAGCTATGCAGTTTTCTTCCTCCTCAAGCCATAATACAAGTTTTATGGGTGGAAACTATGGTCTTCATTAGGAATTTACAGTAATGCAACCATATCTTTCACCCACAAGGAAAAAAACTGCTGAGATGAAATGGCCAGTTCTCACCACAAATGACAGAAGAATACTAGGAATTCCAGAAAAGTTACTCCATATACACCAAGAGCACCCTGTGGCTCAAAGTACAGCAGATACCACACAACACACATGGTTCTATTGTGTTTGCCTGGGATGGACTTTCTTCATAGCAGGCCATATGATACTGTGGTTTAGACTGGTGACCAAAACAGCACTGATAACATACCAATGCTGCACAGTATCAAGGACTTCTCACTCTACGCTTCAGTGAGTAGGCTGGGGGTGGGGACCCAAGAGGCTGAGACAACTGACCAAAGAGATACACTGGCTGGGCATTAGTCTGATGGTGTTGCGTGCTGCTTTAGCATCACTTCTTTTTGTTGGATTTGTGCTAGGTTCCACCCCCACTTCCTTTTTTCCCCTTGATTTATTAAACTGTCTTTATCTTCATCCATGAGTTTTCTGCCATACTGATTCTCTCCTTAGACCTGCTGCAAGGGACTGTGCAAGCAACTGGGCGAGAGCTTTCCTGTCAGCCAGGGTCAACCCACCACAACAGCAGACATTACTTCTTCCCCAGTATACTTGCTGTTATACGTAGGTTTCAAGTGGCATTATAGTAACTTGTGCATACGAGAGAATAAGGTTCAGCAAGGTAAAGATATTTCCCTTTCACAAGATGAGAAAAATTCTACTATTTGTACAGCATGAGGTACATTGACTGGCATTGTGACATAAGTTATTTTTCTAGTTACGTCTTACTCTGCTTAAGTAATTCTGAAATCCTTCCTTTTCTGAGCCTTTAAAATCTTTACAATCTCCCAGAAAAAAAAAACACATCAATAAACAATGTAACTTCTTTCTAAAATGTGGTCAAAGTGAAGCCTGTATTAAGAATGACTCATCTAGACTGCAAGAGGAAAACCTTCCAGTCCAGGCAATAGTTTACCTTCAAACTCCAAAATCCTAAAGAAAAATAAAATCAGCATTTTTCTCTACCATCCTCAGAGACAGGTTCATTTAAAACTTACCATATGCACAGTGAAAAGATCTTGTCGATTCAACATAGGCAGAAAATAGGACCATGCAGTGTTTTTACCACGTTTTGCATAATCAAAGAAGATACAAACACGCTGATGATTTTCCTGTAAAAATTGGGAGAAGGGAAAAGATGAGAGACCTGTAAAAGCATTCAACATAGAGCAGTTATTTGCTCCTTATTATATTGGCATACATTATCACAGTGTATCCTGGCTTGTAACAGCCCTTAAATTTTTCGGTTTGACAGTTACTTGTGGATACAGTTCATTTCAGCACTCCAATAACTCGACAGGTTAAAGATGTGGAGTGGGGGAACAAATTTTGAAATCCTAGTCATATCTCAGCACTCCAATACCTGCTAGAGTAAAAATGGATGTATCCTTTTGATCAAGCAAGCAGAATGAGAGCAACGAGAGACAAGTTAAATACTGCCATTTCCCCTACCCTTCACCCAATCAAATATGCTTGAATAAAGTCCATCCAAAGTTTTCCACATACTGCTACTTCCACACAAAAGCCTGTTGTTCAACTTGGCTGCATATGCTACAACAGAAGCTACTCCTGCCTCTCCATTACCCTCAATGGGAAGCAAGCTCTTCTTTCCCAGATGAGGCTGTAACTGATTCTGCTGTTACCTCAGACAACTTGCATACCTAGAAGAGGACAGAGTCACCAGAATTCTGTTCTCCAGGGCTTCTAGGCTGAACCACAAGTAGCTGCACCTGGGCACCATGCACAGTTTCTTCAAGCATTTCACCTAACAACCACTGTGAAAAGCAGTTATTGTGGTTCTCCTTAAAGCAGACCAGAGAAAAGCCCATGCAAATCTGAAGGAGAAAGAGGAGCTCTGCTATTTCCTTATAGCCCAGTCTTCCAGAAAATCAAATACCTGGATTCTTGCTTTTCCTCAACATTTCCATATACTTTCTAGCCTGCCTGATAGCAAGCTTTCATTCTAAAGAGATGTCTCCTCATTGAAGTCAAGCTATTACAACCACATTTACAACTCCTACCAAGGAAGGCAAAACTGTCTGAAATGCTGTAATTGGGAAACTCGCATGAGAACAGTACTTCAGGCTCTACTACCCAATTAATTTAATTTTCAGACTGCCGTAGCTGAAGGGCTTTCCTCCTTCAATTCTGCACCCTATTATTAACTCTATGGACCAAGAATCAGCGAAGGCAAGCCCGCTTGTTGGAATATGATCCACGAAGCACAAGATGACCTCAATGTACCCATGATCCAAACACTGGTATCTTACTAAGCATCAGAGTTCCAACCAACTCTTCACTGAAAGTATCAAAGTTACTGCAACACATGGGCTGCAAATTGCTGTCCAATCACTGACTGGGGAAGGTCAGGCGTCACTAGTTATCCAACAGTCATAAACCTTACGGTGATTAATGTTCTATATGGCATGTGTCAATGCTCAAAAACCCTCTCAAAATTTGTTGTTCAAACTATGAAATAAAAAAAAATAAAAATTGAAAAAACCCACCAAGATCTCAGGAATACAGTGCCTTGGTGGAGAGCCTCCACTCTGCAAGGGCTAGTTTGATGAAAAATAGCAGTTCAATCAAATAAATTGTTGTTAGCATCTACACTTAGGCTACACAAAGCCTAGCTAAAAAGATCAAAAAATAACTAAATCAATGAGTTCAGTTTACAATATAACTAAGGAGGAGATGTGTCTGGAAGTAGAAAAGTTGAAATAATTTCACCTTGCTGTCAATCAGATAACTAGTCTGGTTTGCTATTAAGGTGGAGGGTAAGGACATGAGGGCAGAAATGGAGAACTACCTACAGCCCTGGAATACGTAGTGCTGCACCTTCCTAGGCAGCTACTGACTACACCAATAAAATGAAAATCCTGAAGCTCTCACATGAGCAGTTGAATAATTTAGCATCTATCATTTCTGAAGTGTAATGAAGCTCACTTGGGTGGTACTGTTACCTGCAGCAACTACGATGCAGGTTCTTAAAGATTTCATAATTAACAGACTGTACATAATTAACAGAAAGTAACAGACTAATCCAGAAAAATTCTTCCAAGTATTTACCATATGAATAGAGTAAGAAATGTTTCCTCAGGGACTCCACTATGCCAACACTCTCCACCTTCAGAAATGAGCAGAATGGCGATGTTCTTATAAGGCAATCACCACATTAATTTCACTTCTGCCAGCCTCCAAAAGAAATCTGCCTTAGAACAATAATCAAATCCATAAGTAGAACTGCTGGAACAATCCTAGACACACAGGCAGGCTTTTGGTGTGCTGAAAACACAGCTGGTACGATTTTTACAGCCTCCCAAGAAAAGCATAGAAAAGACAATAGAAGAACCACATAGTCACTACCAACACAGAAAAAAGCTGGTTGCTGTTACCTATGACAGTTTCTAGAAGTTTCAGCTATCGAAAGCAGCTTTCAGATATTATTTGTTCATCGCATGGAACTGCATGAACATCCTTGCTCAAAGCAGTTTTACTGAGTCAGTGGCACCACGACAAGCCATGTCCTTGAATAACTTCTCACTTAAAATCTTTGCATGTACTGAATTAAGACTACTTGGGCAGGAGACTTCATATTCACTATTGTAGATTCTTCTGTCCATGCAGTCTGCAGGGACCCTGTGCTAAACTCAGGTACAGTCAACAGCTAATATGCTGCTTTCTGACAGAATCGTACACCCTGAAAACATGCAGCCAAGGGTCCATAAGGCATCACTGACAGCACACTCTACCACCTGAACTTGACCAAAAGAAAAGAAAAGTCCTGCTTCAGCCTTGCCTAGTGGAGACACAGAGTATTAGGAAGGCCTGGGATGATGCCATGCAGATGCCTCACACAAGCCCTCTAAGCCAGCAGCCAGATAATCCTGAATAATGAAATCACACAAAGTGCTGCAAAAGCCAGTGCAGCTTTTCAGACAGTGAAGCAGAGTTTCTAAATTGAAAAAGGCATCCAGTTTTAAACAATAGTAAATATATACTGTACACCAATATCCCTGTTCTTCTGTATCACTATAAAGCCTGGACAATTTAAAGCAATTACGTTTAACACTAAGAATTCCACATATGCCACTTCTGTGGCAGGGTAAGGCCCTGAATACAGAAATGTCAGTGCACGACCATTAAGTCAGGAAAACATGTTCATCTACACACATATGACAGAACCAATACAGCAAATAAGAGATTACTCAAAACTACTTTCTGGGACTACGTAAAACTAATGCAATTCTTCGTGAGTGCACCAGTGAAAGCTTTACCTGTGGGTTATTAATTCCGCAACACAGGAGATGATACCAGCTATTGCATCTTGTAGCTACAGGCTATATGTGCTAATGTCAAAGCTCATAAGCAAAACAAGACCTACTAACACAAAAAGTTCCAAAGCAAGGCAAGTGAAAAGATTACTTTGATGGCCACTGACATCTCTTACACAGAAAATGAGACCCATTCCTCACAAAATTAGCCATAATAAACAAAGTTCTCACACGCCAAGACAAGTTTGTCATCAAATGCACAAACTAAAACAAGATGCTCCCAACTTAGCATCCTAATGAAGGAATGACACTGAGGCTCCCTTTTGTCTTCTCTGCTTCTTGATGTCTCTGTCACACTTAAGAAAAACTAAATCTAAAGAGGAAGGGGGTTAGAGTGACAAAGCTGCAGATGGGCATGAATAAACTGCTGCCACCACCACTAACTATTATTCCAGCAGTCAGGGCACTCACTCAGGGTTCTAACGTGCAGACAGGAACCTGGAAGAACACCATAATCCCCGTGTTATACGTACTGTGGAGAGGCTCACACTTTCAATTTGCCTGCCGACAACACTTAATACTCAGCTGGAATTAGAACTCATGTGGTTTGACTCCTCCAGCAATACTCTAAACCATTAAGTTATCACTAGACACATTTCATTGTAACCTTGTATTAAATACAACATAAAATAGCAGAAGAGAAACTGTCAAACAGCCAGATACGCTACATGAATACCAGGAGAAAACCTTGCACAATTCAACCCGTCTTGTTACATCAACACTCTAATACATCACACTTTCTCTTAGTCTACTAGAGAGCAAAGAAATGCAAAAGCAGGATTATCCAACTGACTTGCCCCAGTCAGCACTGCAGTCCTGACACCAAATTTAATCGCCTACTCTTAAAAGTCACTGTATCCTATAACTACAAAGAACTATATTTCATTGAATCAGAATATCCTGGTTTATAATTAAATTACATAGAATTTCAGAACATCTTGTCCTAAACAGTCTAACGTATATTGGAAACCTGAAGCTGCAGGAACTACACCTTCTTGCTGAGGGTGGCCAAATATCTTCATAGGAAAAGCTTCAACAACTTCAAGTTAGAAGTCGTATCCTATCTACATTACAGGGAAGGGCTGAGGTCACAAATTATCCCGTAACATCCAAGTTTTGCATGAAACATGGTTGAGAGCTGACAGCACACAGGTGTGTTTTCTTTCCAGAATATGAGCATATATAAATAAGACTAAGTTACCCATACAACAGCAGGACTAACATCTAATCTCTGAAGACAAGATCTGAAAATTTAAATAATATTTTTAATACAGTACGACAAACACCTGAAAAGACCTGAATTAGGCTAAGGAAACATTCAAACATGCATTTAAAGACTTAAAAATAAGACAGGTTATTGACGTACTTGTAGCATATCATCAACCATTGTCAGAATGTACTGAACCGTCTGTTCCTTGGAGATGTGAGTCATCAAGTTTATAAATGTTTTAGCACACTAGAAAAATAAGAGATGTTAAAATTAATATTACCAATTGTCTTCATTCCTTTTTGATAATATGAAACAGGACCTCATTAATTCAGTTAAGTCTTACATAAGCATTGAGCATCCCAACATCTTATTCATTTGCAATGGATGAATACACTTGACATTATATTACAAAGAAAATTTTCTGTCACACTGATCATTACACTTTACAAATCGCTATTTCATTTGAAAGCCATAGAACAAGCACTCACCAGTGAAAGCCAGGATGGTGCTTTGTTGAAAGACTGATTAGAAAAATCTCCAGTGTCCTTTTTATGGTAGTAAGGAGAACTACCAAGTAAATTGACAAGCAACAAACTCAGGCATTGTATAAGAAAGTTTCAGCAACTTGAATGGGAGGGAGGGAAGACAGGTCACTCTTTTACCTGTTCACTTCCTATACCTTGCAGACAAATCTTTGTGCATATCCAAGCTGTTTTCTGCTTCCTGAACAATTCTACTCTACAATTTCAGCAACAGATATAATAGGCTTAAACCGTCACAACACTACTCTATACTTCCTCCTTCACCTTCACCGCATTCAACTAAAAACGAAAGAAAAATGGAACTCTGAACTGCTACACCATAATTATATAGTGGCATATAATGCACACCATATACACTTTTGTCACTACACAAATTATGGTCTATTACCTAGCAGTCACACAACACAATTTGGGGAAGAGAGGAAAAAAAAAAAAAAAAACCAACACTCACAGAACAGCCTAAAACTAAAGTAGAAAAAAAGGGCTAGAAAGTTTTGTGTCTTCACTGCATCTCCTACTCTTCACCTTCCCCTTGCCTCCCCAAAACCTCCTGATGCCTGACACTGTCTGCTAGAACCTCTGGCTTTGAAGGTGAGATTCTACTGCTTCAAATACCATTGAAGTGTATTTAGGCTCCCTGCCTGGACTTTATAACCCAATTGACATGGGTCACCTATCAGCTCTGTCCAATGCCTCATATCTTACCATGCCTAAAATGACACTAGACACCTGTGTTTAACTGATTACACCTTAGCAGTCAGTGGACTATTACTGGAACTACATTAGAAATGCTCAGCTAGCTAAGCTGAAAACTCACCAGTAATATCTCTTACCAGTAAAAGGAAAAAAGCTTAAAAAAAAAAAGGAACTCGAGGACAAGCATGCGTGATTAAGTAAACTGGGATAACTGGGATGAGGAAAGACTCGAGCAACACAGTCAAAATCAGATGACATTTAACAATTAAATAGTTTTTTTAAAAAAATATCCAACTAATGTAGAAAAAAAACAGAATCGTAATAGCGGGTTTTATACTTCTTTCATAACATCTTAACTGTATACAGCCAACAATAAAACAGAGTTGGTACAAAAGTTTCCTTCCATTCTCCTCCCCAAAAGATAAATTATTGAAAGAAAGGAAAGTTACTTGATTGCCTTCTGTTTGCAACAACTCCTGTTTTTCTTCTGGATTTCTTTTCTGTTCAAATCTTTGAATAAATTCACAGTCTTCACCTGAAATCATTTGCCCTCTGAAAAGCAAAATATAAAGCCATAAGTAACATGAATAGTAAATTTCAAACTGTATTGGGTTTATGTCGCAAGGTATTGGTAGCAGGGGGCTGCAGGGGCGGCTTCTATGAGAAGACACTAGAAGCATCCCCCATGACAGAGTCATGCCAGATAGCTCCAGAAGACACCAACCACTGGCCAATGTTGAACCACTCAGCAACGGTAGTAGCACCTCTGTGATAACATATTTAAGGAGCAGCAACAGTAGCACAACAGCGGCCAAGAGAGGAGCAAGAATATGTGAGAGCAACAACTCTGCAGACACCAAGGTCAGTGAAGGAGGGGGAGGAGGTGACTCATGTGCTGGAGCAGAGATTCCTCTGCAGCCCATAGTGAAACTGATTGTTCCTCAGCAGCCCAAGGAAGGACCCCATGCTGGAGCAGGTAGATATGCCCTAAAAGAAGCTGCAGCCCATGGAAAACCCACATTAGAGCAGGCTCCTGGCGGGAGCTGTGGCCCTGTAGGCAGAAGCCCATGCTGGAGGAGGTTTTCTTGCAGGACCTGTGACCCCACGGGGGACCTACACTGGAGAAGTCCATTCCTGAAGGACTGTACCCAATGGAAAGGACCCATGCTGGAGCAGTTTGTGAAGTACCATATCCCATAGATGGGACCCTAGGATGGAGCAGAGGAAGAATGTGAGAAAGAAGGAGCAGCAAAGACAAAGCATTATGAACTGATCGCTACCCCCATTCTCCTACACCACTCGGGGCAAGGAGGTAGAGAAGTCAGGAGTGAAGTTAAGCCTGTGAAGAAGGTAGGGGTGGGGAGAAGGTGTTTTTTAGATTTGTTCCTATTTCTCATTACCCTGCTCTGTTTAATCAGCAATAAATTAATTTCTCCAAGTAAAGTTTGTTTTGCCTTTGGTGGTAATTGGTGAGTGATCTCCCTGTCTTTATCTTGACCCACAAGCGTTTTGTCACGGGTTTTCCCCCTATTCTTTTCATGGAGCGAGAGTAATAGAGAGGCCTGGTGGGCAGCTAGTGGCCAGCCAAGGTCAACCCACCAAACCAACCTTATTTTCTTCAACTTGAGATATCAACAGTATTGCTTTACCAGTCCTCTATCCCACAGTATAACGTAAAGAACTCCCTTCTACAAAAAGTCTCATATACAATGGATCTAAAATTAATGACAGATTAATCTCTCTAAAGCCTTCCCTATGCATTGCCTCTGCTCAAAAACATTCCCTAAATAATTCTTAAATTTCCAGAGGCTGAATGCAACGATCAGTGGAAACAGTTATAAGAACCAGATTACAAACAACTAGCATGCCAAAATTATAATATATAACATGAATAACAGTCAAATCCAACCTAAAGTAAGTGCTGAAAAACAAAATGATTTTTTTAAGTTTGACATAAGCACTGAAGAGAATTTTAAGTAGTACAGAGAACCTGGTTCCTAATGTATTTTTACCTTTCACCAATGATGACATTTCAGCTTTTCCTAATAGTTTAAAAACTGATACGAATGCAGGCTCATCCAAACACATCGCACAGGGGCTTGATACAGTAAACTGCTATGGATACCTATAAGCTGACAGATCTCTACTTTATCTTCTCTTTAACTTAATATTCAAGGGATTACTACCCCATCGATGCTATTTCAGAAAGCTGCTGACTCAGCTAAGACCTGGCAGAGTATTGTTGGGTCTTTGTTATAACACAAAACTTACCATCACAACAAATAACAAACTTATCAAAATGGTACAGTCAAGTATAAAAACTAATTTTAAATCAAGTAGTCCGGAAAATATCCAAGACTTTAATAGGTGACCAGCTTTACTAGTTAATACCAGGAGTGCTTCAAGAAAGAAAAAAATTATGCACATCATCAATACAAAAGCCACTAAAGGATTAAAGTATTAGACACTGCTCTGTTTCAGTTATTTCCATGACTCATGTCCTCTTACATTTCCACCAAGTCAAATGCCTCTTCCACTTCGCAAAGCTATGTAGCATGGGTTCTTGTAATCCATCTGTTTCCATGTTTCAGGTCAGTTTCTAGATGTTCCATGACTAAAGGTTCCATTAAAATCCTTGTAAAGTTAACAGGAAATGTTTGTTTGATTGATGGTAGTTTTTTTTTTTAGTTGGCTCACCTGGATTCTTGAAACACAAATAAGACCTACTCTTTCTTCTTACTTAAACAGTTATATCTTAAGGATAGCCTCATCACAGAGTCATCTTTTTACCTATCTACTTTTCAAGCAAAGACAGTAAATAGTCCAGTACTGCATTATTCCTGTATTCTAGCTCTATATGAGAAATATCCTCATATGCACTGACAAAAGGCAATTAATTCTTACTGGGTGGAAGATACATAGAGCCAGTGGTAGTCCTTGACTAGTTTCTACTAAAACTTAACAAATTATACATGGAAAAGTAATCAGCCAATGATGACCATGCTGCTACCACACACGTTTTAGACTGACTTTTGTTCTTTCTTCCCTATTAAAGATGGATTTGAGTAGTTATTGAAATATGAGGACAATTCATCCACCACAAATACTGGACTTAACGACCCATAACTAGAAGCCTCTCATGTTTCATTCAGTGCTGGCCAAGCCAGAGACTCCTGGATGATATTGATAAAAAAGTAGCTAGATGAGCTGCTCATTTATAAGAACATTGCCTTTCAGGAAGCACTTCAAAGACAACATGAGGTAAACCCTTAACTTTCAGCTTTAACACCTGAAAAAGCCTCAGCCCAAGAAAAGAGATGCTTCTTTAAAAGACAGGCTATTCAAAGAAGTCTGCCAACTGCCAAAGAAAAAAGCTTTCAAGCTTTTGCTTTCATCCTACATTAGACTGGCAGGGGGAAGAAAAAAAAAAAAAAAAAAGCGTGGGGACTGATGTTGTCTTTGTTGTCTTGAGAGGAAAGGATGTTAAAGTTTATTCTTTATTGCTTTGTAAGTGCCATTCAAAAAGAGACTTTCGAACCCATACAAAACAGTACGAGGGATTGAACAGTTTTGTAAGCAAGTTGTTAATATTTTACCAGGGATCTCATACATCTAATTAATAGTTTTAGTAATTTCAAATGCACCCATTTCTATTCACTTCATTTTAAAATTGAAATAACTTATTATGTAGTAAACCTTAACAACCAGGGGGCGGGTGGGGAGAAAATATGCAGAGCAGCATCAGGCAGCTGTCACCAGCTACCATGATGCTATTACCGTGTTCTCCTCATCCACTCTTCAAAGAGACAGGAATCTCCCAGCACCTTTAAGCAAACAACGCAAGTAACCAAAACTTCCCTCCATCCCTCTTCCTAACAGCCATCTAATTTCTTATTTTCCAGAATTTCTCTATACAGTCTTTCGTCAACAGATAAAAGTCACTTTGAGCTTCAGCTGTCTGGGTGTATCAGGTTTAGTCCAGAAGTCCTGTAACCACATTTTAAAGGCCTGTGCTTCAAATACTAAGGCCTACCTTTGAGAGCACTACCTACAGGAGAGTAAACTGAAGCTATGCAAGACTTAGAAAGCATGAATTTGTAAGACCATCATTTTTAAAACCTCTAAAGATGATTCAGAAACTTATGGTTCCTTCTTTTTATTATGCATTTCCTCCAGAAGCTCTCGTTCCTTTTTTTGTTTGAACTATTTAACAAAAACTGTTCTGGAGGGTTAAGGGTGTTTTGTTTGGTTTTTAATTTTGGGGTTTCTTTGTTGGTGCTTTTACATATTTAATTGACTATATCTGCAGCAAATAAAAAGCTCACATGAAGTCATCATGTCAAGGCATGATTTCTTTTATCCAGGTATCAACAGTACTTTGCACGTACCTAAACGACATTAATTTTATCCAACTGCTCAACAGTTTTAACACTACAAAATTAAAACAGTAAAACAGGCTAAATGTACTCTACAAGACTGGACCGAATTAAAAAAAAAAAAAAAAAAAAACACAAAACAATTAAGAAAACAAAATACGCATACTACAAGTTAGGAAACTTCTATCTCTTCTAAGACAAGATTGGCTCTTAAAGACAAAAATATTTAGCCTGCTTTAGAAGGTTCCCCCACTCCCAAGCAGGAAAAAAAAAAAAAAATTATCAGAATCACAGACATATATATATAAAGTACTTGGCGACACATGGGAAACTAAGTACAAGCTAGCCATCAGGTACCCACCTGATTAAATATGAAGTATTGTCAAATGTTGTATACCTAGAAAACCTACAGTGCAGTTAAGACGCAAGTTAAACTCTGAAACAAGTTCACTTTTCCACAGAACTCATTTATTATTCTTAGAAAGCAAAACTAAATTTGCTTCAAGCAAGCTAACACACCTTCCAAAGGCATTCTCACACCCTGAGGCAAAAGCTGAAAGAAACTACACAGCACAGAACAGCGACCCACACCCACAGACCCATCATGTATTTAACTAGCAGAGGGCATCAACACCTCTAAACCACTACAAGTCTCAAGATTCAAGGGCAGGAAAGTCTGTACAGAGCTAATGGCCTCAACTACATTTAGCTTCCAGAAGGTAGGTAAACCTACACATCACCTTCCACTGTTGCAAGTTTTGCTACTTTCTTCTCCCTCAGACACAGACTCTAGCTGGAATTCAAAACAAACAAAAAAGTAATTTTAACATAAAAACCCCACAAATTTTTCCACAGCCTAATTTTGAAGCAAGCAGTGAACACAGCAGCAAATGATTAATATATACAGTTGTCACACCTAAATATTTTACTTCTGTTTCAACAGCATACACAGAAAACATCACAAGTCAGCAGTTGTGCGTTAGCATGGTTTGACATTTAGTTTACAGTTAAAACCTTCAGAGATGGATTAAACAATATGCCAATTAATCTTTAGCTTGAACTGACTCTATAAGAGAAGTCAGGCTACTAGAATCTGATCAACTATTAGTAAGCTTTTTCACTTTTGCACTGAAGAACAGAGAGCAGAAAAGACCTTCAGAACGCCTTCCTGTGTGACCCAGACTCCAATTCAGTCATGACTGATGCAGACTTTGAAGCATCTTTATACACATAACTGTCACAGCCAGATTAAAAAAAAAAAAAAAAGAAAAAAACCACAACACAAAACCCACACCACAAAAAAACCACACACACTTCATCACAATTTATTGTAAAGTAATTTGATTCCAACTACATAAACTATAGGTAGTATTTAAGGAACACAAATTATGTCATGCCTGAGTTGATATGTTTGTTTTCCCTAAATTAACACAAAAATCTTTCCTCTAATGTAAAAATGTCTAAAGACTTGAAGTATGCTTCCATATATTTATATGCAAGCTTACCACTGTAAACACAGATTGCCAGAACAGGAGCTCAAAAGAAAGCAGAAAAGTGCCCTTCAAAATCACCAGCACTTCATCTTCCTTCTACTCTACAAACCAGAACAACCCACTCTGACCTGCCTCTAACAGGTACGCCAGAAGCAGTTTCCACTCATTTATTAACGTGTTTTGCTCCAAACACGAGCCAATATAGCTGCACTGACTTTCCAACAAATCCCTTAAAGCACCAGCCTCAGACACCATCACATCCAAACAGGACATGTCCAAAACCAAGTATAATTTTATTTCCTCTTCAGAAGCACCAAAATTTCTGCTGATGTTTTCCAATAACTAATGATAAGGCAACTCCCCAGCCAAGGAACTACAGTTATCTTCATGACACTCCACAATCCCTCCGGCACCACTTAAGTTCACCCGTGAAGCTACCTCATCAGCCAGACACCCAGGCTGCTATCAGTAAATATGAGGCATAAAAATTACATTTCTTTCAGAGCAATAATAAACAGGACACACAGAGGACATCAAGCATTGAACAGTCTCACAAAGGACCACAAACACTAGCCAGATGCACTACAGTAGCCTCCAAAACCTGGCTAATGCATCAAAGATAAGAAATAACTAGTATGTTCTTCTTTCCTAGAATCCAGAACAAAACAAAAACAAATTCTACATCTAGAATCTGAAAAAGAACATCAATCCTGCCTCCTGGTCAAAAGAGGTTACACAGGAGTTTGCTGACAAATAAACAAAACTCCCCCATCCTTACTCAGCACCAGAGAGACAGAACCCCAAGAACGAATGAAAATTGTATGTGGTAGACCACACAAAGCATAGTCAAGCAATTAATACTACATACATATTCAAAATACAACTCCTTGCCAAACAGAACTATCCCCTGCATCAACAAAAACAAATTAACCTCACCAACCCTACAGTCTGACACAGAGCAGCAGTGAAAAAGACTACGTCATGTGCACTCACATTGACAGTGAACAACTGTACTCCCACTTTCATCCCAAATAACTGCTAACTAGCTGTTCACATGCCACTAGGACAGCACAGGAACAACTGTTCAGGCTTCCTCAGGACACACTTCCTATCAGATAGATAACAGTGCGCACAGTAACAGCAAAAGCTGCTTAGACCATTTGAAAAGTGCTTGGTAGCTGCCACTGTGAAGTTACCACACCAACCTTTCTCTTCTACTTGCAAAGCCACTGTAATGTCACATTGTAAACTGAACAAGGAACTAAACCAACTGAAAAATAGCCTAGAAAAAAATGAAACTTCCTCATCAGATCAGTTCCTTAAATCTAGACTGATCATGCAGAAACCCAATCACAAAGAGAAAAAAAAAAAACCACAATACAAAAAATAGAATAAGCAAGACTGAGTTACATAGCACAGGGCAAAGCATGTAGTAATTAATAAGCTTCTATGGGGTTAGCACTTTTCAGCTGGCATGCGTACACTTCTGCAATGTTATTTTAACATATAGCATATATTTATGTGCCACAGCAATCTAAAAAAAAGCAACTATTTTTTGTGAAGTGGTATAAAGTTGATAACCACAAAGTACCATCATATGGTTTGTACCCCTAGAATCATCAAAATTTCTGCCACTTCAGTTACAAAGCAATGAACGCTTAAGTAATTTGCTATTCCTAAGTGAGCCCTCAAAAGATACAGTAATTTACACTTTGTCAATATTCTTCATAGGTACCTGTCATGAGGAATGCTGGGCTGCAAGAATCTTGCATTCACTTCAGAGTACAGAGGACTAGTAAAAGTCTGTTTTTAATTCCTGTTCCCTACCTCACACACAGATCTATTTTCCACAGCTTGTTCCTGTAGCCTCTTTGGACAGTACTTCTCTTGCTACTCCCAATGCCATTATGTATGTTCCAAAGTAAACTCTGAGCTTACCTGAAATGGCAGCACAACTCTCCCCAGACTGAAGCATTGGTTTCAGCCTACTCCCCAATTTACTTGCTTCAATTGCTCAACAGCACTACTCTTTCTTAAGGTACACCATATTTTCCTGGACTACCAGTCCAGTTTCACTAGTATAATTTGTATTCACACAAAAGGCACTTCAGCAATATAGGTAACATACCTACATATAAGACAACTCATACTGTAAACTTTTCTTACTTCCATATTCATCTAATAAGGGTAAAATTGAGAATGGCATTTGAATGATGAGGAACAAAAATGGACAGTTTTACCACACATTTGTGCAAACTTATATTATTTGCTATTACAGCATTTCAGTTCACAAAAGCAGAGTTCCCCTTCTGGTAAGAAGTCACAAGAACATTTTCCCCAACCACTTCCATTTAATACAGACTTCTTCCAGCTGCTTCCATGAGACCAAGAAAGAATGTTCCTCACTGTAACCTAACGTTCCAACGTAACCCAAAATCTCAAAAAGTCTAACACTTAAGAGGGAAGGAAAAAAGAAAAAAAAAAAACCAAAGTCATGGGAAGTTTTTACTTACTGGAGATAAGACTGCCAGTTTACTTTGTTTGCCCGAACTTCAGCAGCTTTGGCAGCAATGATGTTTGTTGGGACAGCAGCATCTACAGCACCTCGGATATCCATCTTAATTGATAATTAAATTGTACCTAGGAATGCAAGTCAGATTTGAGACCTCTTATTAAAGTACTAAAGAACAGAGTACATGTCCAGTATTTTAAAGAAATAAAAAGGAAAATCTGCTTACAGTGTACCATTCCTTAAAACTGTACCTAGTACTTACGAAGAAATCAAACTTTTATACAGCATCTAAAACGTGCCTTCCTTGAAGCAAACAAAAATAAGCCATACCTACAAATTAAACTGTAGCCAATCACAAGATTGCTAAAATAAAAGATATATACCATTACTAAATAACTCCCAGTCTTGTAAATTCTTAAATAATCAAATGAAGTCATTTGAATAGACAACTCTTCTCCAATGCTCAAGCACTCCCACAGATAACAGAATCTATCTTCCTTCCAAATCACGGTTAAAATTCAGTGCATATCCTCCCTAACCCCACACATTTGAATTAGTTGTTCAGGTATTTGTTTAAGAGTATTTAGACATTAGAAACACATGAACTACAACTTCACCAAAAAAACTCACCAATTATATAAATTAAAACCCATGTCACATATGCTAACAAGAAAATTCATATCACCGCTGTACAGAAAGCAAACTGAAAAATAACTACAAACAGAAGTTCTTCATCAGGACATATTACATTACTGCAGACAGTGACCTTCACCACTTCCTTTTCTTTCCTTTATGGTTTAATCTCCACCCGCCTTTGATGCCATAACAAGAAGTGTGTTTGCAGAGGCTTGAGACCCAGCTGGAGCAGGAATTCCTTACGACCTAAACTGCATCAAGCCTCTCCATGTAGCTTACTTCTGGACTTTTCTGGCTCCCTTTACAGAAGCAAGAGCAAACTGGCATATTCTGCACCATCCCTAACAAGCAAACCTGATCCGTATGACTTAATGAAAACATGATTCTAAGAAAAGCAAAAAAAGGAACTACCCTGACCAAACGAAGCAGCAGAACTGTCTTCCCTTTGAAACTACTTCCGTGAACAGACACCCACAAAGACGGCACCATTCGGTGTCCTTCAACGACCACTGAACGTTTCCCAGCTCCTGCGTGGCCCAGCCAGAACCACTTCAAGACTCCCGGAGCGGCAGAGGAGAGCAGGGCCGGCGGCAGGAGCGGCACGGGGAAGTCGAAGAACCCGAGTGACGCGCAGGCCTGAGGGCAGGAAGGCGCCGGGCCTCGTCCTGCCGCTCCCTGCGCGGGCTCCTGAGGGGTCCGGGGGAGCCCAAACGCCCGGGGGGGGGGGGGGGAGCCCTTCGCGCCGCCCCCGAGCCCACAGGAGCCCCCGTGAGAGGCCGTGCAGCGGCACCCACCCCCACCCCCCGCCTGTCCCCGCGGCGGGCAGCGCCCGGGACAGCTCTCACTCACCCCAAGGGCACGTGGGCGAGCGAGGGCCGTGCAAGGGAGAAGGCGGCA
Organism: Falco naumanni; assembly: GCF_017639655.2. Lineage (NCBI taxonomy): Eukaryota > Metazoa > Chordata > Aves > Falconiformes > Falconidae > Falco > Falco naumanni. Next base: position 73,449,599 of record NC_054056.1, read on the forward strand.
GCCGCCTCTCGGCAGTCCCGGGGAGGCCGCGCACCCGGAGGCCCCTCGCCGCTGCGCTCCGCCACCCGCCGCCGCGGCCCCGCAGCGAGCGCCGTCACGTGACGCCGCTCACCTGACGGCGACGGCGGCCTCCGAGGGACAGCTCACCCCGAGCGCGCGCCGCCCCGCTCCACGCGCCGCGCCGCGGGCGGGGCTGGCGCACCGTGCCCCCCGGGCGGGGACGGCGGGGCGGCGTTAGCCATCCGTGCGGGTTGGGTCGTGTGCGCGCGTTTAGGAAACATCCGCAGCCCGACACACAGATACTTGCGGGTCATTGCGTGTGGGGGTGTAAGCCCGTGCCGAGGAGACCGATGGCAGGACGCGGCGTGTAGGTGCCCGCCCGTGTTATTTGCTGCCAAGAAAGGGCTTAGTGTTTGGGAAGGGTTGAGGTTCCCCTCGGTGCTGCCCCTCGGGTCAAGCACCTTCTGGCCCCCCGGGACGGCCTCCTCGGTTCCCGTCGGGGTGAGGGGCCGCCGGGCTCGGGAGAGCCCCGGGGCCGGGAGTGGGAAGGCCGGGGAGATGGCGGGCACGGCCTCTGCCGCTGGAATGCCTCCCGGGCTCTGCCGCTCTTCCCCGGTAACCAGCATTTTCTGGCCTTCTGCCTCCTGCTGCAGTGGGGCGAGTTTGCACTTTCCTACAGCTGGAAAGGGGGCGGGGGGTCCTGGGCTCCTGCTTCTGGTAGGGGGGCCTGACTGCCGGTGTGCCTTGTGTGGCGGGGGGTCTCACAGCCCACCGTGTAAATCTCACAGGGGGACTCACAGCCCACCTGTCAGTCTTGCAGGGGGTCTCACAGCCCACCGTGTCGGGGTCTCGCAGGGGGTCTCACAGCCCACCGTGTCGGGGTCTCGCAGGGGGTCTCACAGCCCACCGTGTCGGGGTCTCGCAGGGGGTCTCACAGCCCACGGTGTCGGTCTCGCAGCCCACTGTGTCACAGCTCTCCCTCGCGCCCTGAGCTGCAGGGGCCGTGTGCCAGCAGCACCCTGTTCCGTTCCTCCCCAGTGCACCCTGCACAACAACGTCCTTGACTAAAATGTCCTGTATATGTTGAGCTATGCCTCGCTAAGCAAAAGGAGGAGGAAACTTTTCAGACTAAAAGCCCAAGTGTTTCAGAAACCACAAGCTTAATTTTCCATGTTTCTGAGGGGAAAAAAAAACTGTCTTCAGTTGCTGAGTGAAGTTTTCCAGTCATACTGTGATGAAGTGTACAGACATACCACTCCTAGTCAGAAATGATCCTGAATGGTAATTCTGCTAACATAAAAGGAGGAAAGGCAGAGAAAAGAAAAATAGGTCTGAGAGGTCTGTGTGTGAGCAGGACAAGACAGGCAATGCAGAGCTGTGTCATAATATCATAGAATCTGTCTACAGTTAACTTTCATTTTTGTAGAGTCTCTGTATTCTCCATTCAGAGGATACATTGTTCTTTAAATTATACCTTGCCAGTACCTCTGCTAGTGTTCTTTTAACTCAAGGACGGTTTTCATTACCATGCCACTGATTAATTACATTTCCTCCATAAGAATTTTTCCTTTAAAATGGATTTTTCTTCATACCACAATAAAACTGTTGATTTCTTGATAACGTAACCACTGAGCTCAAATCCCAGGCACAGTCCAAGTAACAGTATTTGCATTTCTTCATGCTTTAGCAGAAAGCTCTCAAAGCTGTGTGCATGCTCTGTGCCTTCTAGTCTGTAATAAACACATGCATTAATGTGATTCTGTGGATTACCCAGTACATGGGACTTTGGGGTTTAATCTAGCACATTTGTGTTCTTGCATGTTGCTTGCTTACACACATTGATGAACATTTCTACAACTCCTAATCTCTAACATAGAAATCTCCACACAATCTTGAATAAAAATCTGCTACTTTGAAAGTTTATTTGAATCTGATTCAGCCTTATTTTAACCAGTTCCTCTTTTAAGAATGTAACTTCTGTCCTGTGGCATTCTGCATTTCCTGCTTCTGCTCTGCCTTTTTATGGCATGTCTCGCCCGCTGGTCTTGTTTGGAGTCTAGCATCAGGCACCTGCAATACACATATTCACCTTTTCCATAGTCATTGCAAACCACATCACCAATCATGATACATACAACTTTATCCATTTTATAAAGAAACCAAAGCACAAAGGGTTTACAAAATAATCTGAACAAGCGTTGAAGCTTTTTAAACAGGATTTGCAGAATGAAGGCATCAAAGGTCTGCACAGTGATCCTACAAACTACCATTCAGCCCTTACCTGAAGCTGGAGGCACATCAGGCTTTCCTTCAGTGAAACTTCTTCGGTTGTCCACAATGATAGTTCTGCTGAAACCCCAAACTGTCCCAGCACTGAAAACACCGATAATTCAGTGCCTTCTCTTACCTAAGCTAGGCACGGTATTCTTCCACCTCCACCCTTCCGAGCTCAGTCCAATAGCTGTTCTCAGAGTTTAAGTAAACCCATGGAAAGTGGATCAGCACCTCTGAATGTGCAGTTCCAGCTGCCAGTTTTAAGACACAAATACTGTTGTTCCCCATCATGTGCCCCTGTGTCTAGCAAGGTAATGTCCCAAATACTTGCTTAGGCTTGCAAAGGCATTTCTTCTGCTAGGGATCACCTATTTCAAGGAAATCATCCACAACCAATCTTACTTTGCAGAGTGTATTTTCTCCCACCCCTTTAGCACACTTCTGGCTTAACCCAATTACCTGTACTCACGTGCAAGCATACACAGGATAGTGGTTCTCTCGCTTCTAGTCCCTGCTTCCAGTATTGTTTCGGTACTTTATAGTAAGCAGAGAAAAACGGTTTCCTGGTTTCAGTTTGGTGCCCAAAGTGATCTCTTATTTGGAGCATGCTTTAGGTCATCAGTGGTCTGTTTTTTCTGTAGCAGACTATTTTTTTGCCTAATTGCATGACCTGCAAGAGTCTAGCACCATCCATTCAGTCCAGCTAAAAGAAGACAGATTGCTCTTTGCAGTTGAAATTTTGATACTATGGCAACAGTCATTTTTCTATAGAAAAGAACTTTGAAAAGCTGTGATTTTGTATGTTGACTTCATCATAAATGGCAGACTCTGGCTTTGCTACTCGTTTCACAGGTGGTTGAGAGGCTACCATAAAAAGTATTTTCCTGTAACTTTTCTGTAACCTTGGAGTGAGGCATAATGGCTGAAAGTATGAATCTACTGAATTAGCAAGAAGAGAAAGATAAAGAGAGGAGAAATAATTGTAAGAGTAATTATTTTTTTAACAGAAGTTCCAGGAGCAGTTGAGGAACTAGAAAACAGTAAACATGATATCTATGCCAGGCCAGTTAATAGAGTCTCTAGCAGAGGAATCAAATTAGTGAACACAATGTACCGTATTAGAGAATGCAAACAATACATTGTTCCTGAATATACGTATATAATAATATACTTACTTTACATATTCTTCTATGCCATGTAAGGAAATAAATGCAAAACATTAACAAAAGGTCAGTACAGATCTGTAAGGGACAGTCATGTCTCCCACCTCTGCAGGAGTTCTTTGTGTGTGTGGACAAGGTTGGTACAGGTAGACTCCATCCACTTGGAGTTATTTCCAAGAGGCATTCAGTGAGATGCATCTGCAGGTGCTCTTAAAAAACCAAAACCCCCAAAAAATTATCCCTCTTCTGGACTAAAAAGAAAGGTCTATGCATTGATTCATAACTCTTGAATGAGATATATATGACAGAGAGTAGGAAGAAATTATCAACTTTCACAGTGCAGAAGGGTCTTCAACAGAGTGCAGAAAACATCTGGCTGGAGCCTGTGCTGTTCAGCACACTCAGATATGTTTGAGAAAGGAGGTAAACAGTGTATTCAAAACTTTGCCGATGATAGTGCCACTCCTTTGACAAGCACATTGTTAACTGTGAACCACTTTGCCAGAGGATGATGGGTATGCTACAGATTTACATGCACTCTTACCCCTGTCTGTCAAACACTTGGGCACATCTGGAAATTTTCACTCAACGTGAGTCCCATGGGGCACTCTCTGTGTTAATGAACTGCATTGCATTGCAAGGGCAGGCTTTGAGAGAGAAAAACATTATACAGGCATTACAGGAATCTGTCTCGTGTGCCTGTCATCACTATGACAGCAAGAAGCAGTCCTCAGCAACCAGTACAAACCCATTCTGTGTCATCAGCTTCAGAGAGCACCTTATGGTGCCTTATTCATGCTGGTTGATTCTCTGAACTGGATCTTGTTAAAGATTATGATTGGAAAAGTGCTATGCTCCTATTTTTTTATATGCTCCTATTTTTGATCCTTTAGGATTCAGGTGCTGAAAAACAATTCTCATTGTCTCACACTGTCTTAAGCACTAGCTTGTCTATTAACTCCTGGCAGCCTAGCTTCACTTGAAGTTGCTATATTTAGATGACTTTATTGGTGTGTGAAACAGAAAAATGAAAAGCATATCAGCATGCAGGAATGAAAGTCACCAATTGCCTGGATCATAAAGAATAAAAATGTTCAATAGTTTAATACTAGAAAAATGAATGCAGTTGAGTTATCCTCACAGTAAGACTACAGAGAGTTGGATGGTGAGAATATTTCTGTCCGTTCTCCTTTCCTTCTCGTAATAAGAACAATGTATCGTTGCCTCTCACATATTCTGCAAATCACAGCAGCATGTACACTGCATGCCAACGGATGGATGCCAGCCATAGGCATGGGCTTTAGAATTACTTCTTTCGGTGTGAAGCCCCTATGGGTGCATTGCAAGCGTAGGATATATTTCTTCTATCACAGAATTAAGCACCAGGCGCACTCGGTCAACAGACCCTAAATTAAACCTGCTATTTTTTGGCAAAGGGGATTCTATAGCAGGAGAGAGGCAACAGCAAAGAAGAAATTACTACAATTCAGGTCTGCTTGTGGGTTGTAAGAGGCAAACATTAGAGGCAATCTAGCTGGTTTTGTAATGTGTGAAACTTGAAGCCTTTCTGAGCATCATTGGCTAAGTCCATGTAATACTAATGTAAAGTAGGAGGGTCTTCATTTTCTAGATAAATTGAGGCAGAGAAATATGAAGAAACTAGGTCAAGGTCACATGAATGAGGAAAATCAAAGAACATGTTGTTGTAAATCTAAAATACTCCTTACCCCAAAGCACTGCTCCACAGTATGGAAGAAACCAATAGTGCAAAAAAGAAATGAATCTACAATAATCTGTCTCTACTGCAAGGTGAGAAGAAATATATCAGAATATGTCCATCTTTGTATCTTCCAGCACTTTATCTCATACACACATCTTAAGGCCTGAAAAGGAAGACTGCTAGTTGTCTCCCAGAAGATATGATTTGCTCTTCTTTTCCACTGGTGGAAATTGTGTGTGTTATCTCTAAATTTCAGAATAAAATAAATAAAGCTAATTATTTAAATACTCTAATATTTTGTATCTTATATGTTTATTTATTTATTTGCAATTTTAAATATATGTTTCAACTACAGATAAGAGAAAGGCAGGCACTGAATTTCTTTGTCCTTTTGACAAATTTTTGCTTTAAAAATTCATATCTGAGATGCTCCTTTGGGCTTTTTAGTGGTATGGGATAGGACAGCACAATGTCTTTTGAAAAATCTCATTGTACATCTAGATATGTCTTTAGGTGCCTGAATTATCTGAAGGAAAAAACCTAACAGGATTTGATACTGCAAGGATGTATAAAAAGTACTCACATACTGGAGCAAATCCCAATGATTTCTAATGACCCACTGATACACAACTAACCTCCTATCCTGGAGAGAAAATGCTGTGACATTTGTAACTTTTGAATGGACTTGACTTATTTTACCATTCTGGCTTCTCTTTATTTTCGTCTCATGGGTTTCCCATTTAAACCATCTCTCCCAGCAGATTTCACGTTTGCCTCACAGGCATCAGGGAGGACCTGTGGGAGAGTGGAATGGGGGACTCCAGATTCTTTTCTCTCTTGTCCAAGGGTGGAGGGTTGTCAGAGAAGAGGCTTCCTTTCATGGAAACGGAAATGACTTCTCAATGTGAGAAGATATGGAGTGCTTCACTGGACATTTTTCCTGAGTAATTATAGCCAGATTGGCCCACTGTGAACAGGATTTTGACTGCTTCATCTGTCTTTGTTTTCTCCTCTTATTTCATCTTCATTTTAGTGTCTGTGTCATGGTAGAAGAACATTATTCTGTGAGGTTTTTTTTAAACCAGTAAATCCTGCTTCCTGCAACCAATATAGATTTGTCTGTCTTCTGGGTCATAGAACTTTGATCTTTTTTATTTTAAATTAATCAGATCCTGGCCTAAAGGATCTGGTAAAGCTAATACACAACAATTTTGCAACTGTCATACCAGGTAATCTTCTGATTGCTCCACCACCTCTTTGAAATTAAGTTTTGCATGCTCAGTTAGGGAACCACACATATCTTATCCTCAATAGGAGCAGTGGTTTTGAAAGAAAAATAAACTAGCATTTTACTGTAATAAATACATCTTCATTTTTTTTTCCCCTGGTAGAATGGAACAATGCTATATTGTCTGAAAATTGGAAGTGAAGTACTGTGTAGAAACAGGAACAGAAAGGCCAGTACAAAACTATTTATAGCCTTGGGAAATAAATGCAGCTGGGGTTAAAACAGCAGAGTACATTATTTTAGTGAGTAGGGACAAGTGTCTCTGTCTCATGAACATGCCCTTCTGTATTGAAAGGTGGAGGGTCTCAGAGCCTCCAGCTCCCCTTTGCAGTACAGCATCTCTCCTCTCACCATCAGTCTCAGCTAATTTGTGCTAACAGCTCTTGTCTGGACAAGGGCGTCTGCACCTGAATGTGTAGAAGGAGCACTCTTTTCTGGGAAATTGCTGCAAGTACCAAGTGAAATAAAACCCACCTCTGGGTTAAAATAAAGAAAACAAATAGATCCTCTGACATCACCTTTTCTTACAAGCAGAGGCTAGGTCAGAGCAGTAGCTTCTTGGAGGAAAAAGGAAATGCTGAGCTACCCACTGCTGCTGACAGTAAGCCTGGCTAGAAGACAGAAAAGAAGGTGGTTACCTAAACCTCAGCAGTAACTCTGCTGAACTCAGACTTATTACCAGAGCTCATGCAAAAGCTTTCTTACTATACTATGACTTCTAGTGCAATTCAGCTTGTCAAGCCAAATGCTAGAACAAAATGTTCTCCTATTGTTCTTCATTTTTCTCCTCAGCACTTACTGGATTTCTCTGAAAAGAGACAAAGGTGTGACCAAGGCACTTCTCACAAGAGATGCTGCCTTATAGCTACAGTGTTGAATTGTCAAAACTTTTGACTTTTGGCAGAAAACAACGGTTAGACATATTTCAGCCTGGAAAAAGATGTAGTGAACTTTTAAAACAGATAGAATATTTCTATCAGTTTTCCCACTTGTATTTCTATCACAGACACTTTTAAAATGGAAGTTCTCTTGGCTCCCTATTTATAGTAACTTCTGTAGTTTCAACTAACTCTTAAAAATTACTAACTTAAAATATAAAATTATTAAAACTGGAAGCATTTTGAAATTATGATAAATTAACATGTTGATTCTTTTCAATGCATACTAACATATGTATGAGTTTGACTTCCTGCTGTCTCCAAGATAAGATGTTTTAAAAGGCTCCCAAATGCTTTCCCACACAAGGAACACTATTATTTGCTTAGCTGTCATTACAACAGCATTGCTAACTATAAACTTTAAACAATGCTTACATAATTATTTGAATGAAAATTCCACAATAATTTAATATTCCTCCTAAATTTTCTGTGTTTGTCCCATCTGTATTTTGAAAAGCACAAAAAAGAAATAGTGAGGGAATATGAACAGAAAGCAAAAGCCTTGCAACCCTATATAAAGCTAAGAGAAATAATCTATTAATAATCTACCTGGAGTCTTAGTCTTTATATTTAGTTTGTCTCTATCCTCAGACATGGCTGCTGCTCATGTGGTGTTTTCATTGGGGCTGGAAGGATTACCAGTAAACCATCTGTTCAGTCGGTGAGAAAAAATGTGATTGACAGGTGCCACTGACCTAAAACAGTCATCTCCATTTGGTGCTGCCTGCAGAGTATAACTACATGCTAAGTTACTTCTTCCTTCAAGTTGTAAATGAAGTACATTCACTCTGAGGTGATAAAATGTGTTTAATGACTGTTACAGCCTGTTTTCTTACATGTATTCACCTGCTATGTGCCCGTCTTCTTCCTTTTCAGCTTACTAGAACCTATGAAATCGTTAATCTCTAAGCTGGCACGATGCTGAGGGAATGAGGCGCTGCAGATATCTGAGGGACGATAATCCTGTTTGTCTCCAGAACTGTGTAGGCTTCAGGAAGGACTGGCAAGCTGCAAGAGACCCTGGCATTTGCCCATCGCTTTAAAGAAGAGCCACCTCTATGTTGTTGTCATTCAGCCCACTGTCTGGGATTTGGTTTTGTTTCATCATTAAATAAAAGTGGTGCTTTTCCGAGAAAGGTCATTGTAAAATTGGGTTCAGCCCTTTTATTTCTTGATGTGGAGGCAAGTTTTGCTCTACTTCAGGACTCACAGCTACCATGCAGACAACTGTCAAGCAAAGGAGACTCTCCAAAATGAAGATGATGTTAAAGCAGCACAGTGGATTTTCAAGGTAAGACAAAATCCAGGGTTATCCAAATGTCCTGAAGGAGGGGGGAAAGGGTGTATTGGGAAAGCAGCAGAAAGAAAATGTTAATGTAATAGATAATAGCTGTAGACTATTCGTCACCAAGACATCAGTATTCATGTAGTTTTTCTTTGTTCCTGACCCTCATCCTCTGCCCTCTGTTCCTCGATGTGTTGCAACCACAGTGACAAAGGAGGTGGTGATCCACCTTCCTGTTAAGTGTCTGCTTTCAAACCTATTAAACACATCCATCTAACTCATGAAAATGATTCATACTTTGTGGAGCTAATCTGTGGTTAAGAGGGTGAGGGAAAGCATGTTGCTTCATGGTGTTGAGATACTGAAGAGGTCTGCATTTTTTACTGATGCTACCTACCTCAGATGATCTGTGTTAGTAGTTAACAAAATAAGATATCCCAAAGAAATCAAACACAGCATAATATTAAAATCTATTAGGGTGTTGCAGTATATCCCCTTTAGTCAACTTGTGGAGCTGAACCATTTTCCTTAATTAAAAACAACAGTCATGTACCCATTAGATTCTGTCAAAAGCCTGAAAGCTGCCTGCGGGGTGAACCAATGCTATTTACAGTGCATCTCAACAGAGCAAGAGAGACAGGTGCAAGAAACCGTCACTTGTTAAAACTTTAATGCAGAAGTGGTAGGGAAGAGAACATAATAGCAAAGTCATACACCTTGGAAGCACAACATCTGGGGGCTTTTTTAGACTAACTTAGCACCAGAGTGGAGAAGGACTGAGGCAGCCAGTCAAGGTTGTTGGCAGGTTTGATGAAAGACAAGATGGGAAAAAGCCATTCCCCATTCCACATCTGCACTACAGACATTCCAGTTAAAGCAAGAATTGGCTTCTCCATCCCATCTCCTTAGCCAATGCGTGTCCATTTCCAGCAGGCCATTTCGTTTGAATTACGAAACTATACTAATCAGAAATCCTGAATGACTTTCACTGCTTTTGCTGAGAGGAGATACTCAGCCTGCTTTGCCACTATCAGGAAACTGTTTCTGGTAATGAACCAAGTACAAACCTTTCAGAATTTCATGTCATTCTGTCTCATTATTTGTCCATTTAGCACACTAGCCTGGGGACTTCTTGGCCCTATTGAAGGCAGAGAAGGTTTTGTCACAGGCACAATGGCTCCTGAATTTCACTCTTCATAGTCATAGCTTCTGAAACCCATATACTGAGTTCTTCACAACTCTCCCCAGTCATTTCTCATTCAGCCATCCTCTCATTCATCCCCAGTGAATAGTTCCTTTCAGCTTGGTGATTGCTTTTATGGCTCTTACCTGAAATTGTAGTTTGTTGCCAAGTCTCTGAGAACATGGTGCACAGCACTGAGTCGGGCATCTCACAGAGGACAACTTATTATTTCTGTGCTCTGCAAAGGGATTTATCTACAGAGGAACCTAAATGACACTGCAAGGTTCAGAGCCACTTACTGTCCAAAGTTCCTTAAACACCAGCACTGCCAGCTTCCCTTCTCCCACTGACTATCTGTCCATTTACTTTGTTCTGTGCTTACATTTCTAAATGCTGCAGCTCTGCCGGTGTGGCTGTCATCTCCAGTAGCAGGGACAGCCCAGGAGATGCTCTGTGACCACTTTATGAGCCCAGCTAAGGTGAAATTGCTGTCATGTGGAAGCTCTTGCATGAGGCTCTGGGGAAACATGTCTCCAGAACTTCATAAACTGTATCAGCAAATAATCCTTTCACATATGTAAAGTAAGCAACAGTACTAGTAGTTAATGAGTCTACAAGGACTGTGTCAGTGATTGAAAGTTAGAAAAATTACTGTCTGGAAATGTGTACAGCTCTAAGTCTGGGTAACTAAAATAAATTGCAAGCTTTACTTCATATAGGAAGCAAATACCTTTCTTGTATACTGATAGGGAACCAAGGCACAGAGGGTTTACATGATTTCCTAGTATTTAGGAAATCAACTTGAAGTTTGTAAGGTTGAAGAGCAGTTCGTCACTTACACTCCCAGAACAGACAAGATCACATTATTTTATTTTTTTTTCTGGTGGCATTAAAGCCTGCAGAAAGTTCAGATTCTTTCTGGTAATTTTTTTCTATATGTGACAGTGGTCACTATAGACAAACTATTTTCTTAGACCCATAATCTGTGTGACTGACAGGGTCTTTGATCAGACTGATTCCCCAGACCTCATTAATTTCCATGTTCCTTTCCACTTTAGGTGAGGTTTTGAATTTGATGCTTCCAAATGTGAGCAGTGGCTGCTTCTGAGAGCAAGTTGGCACCTAATTCAACATACCAAAGAGTAAAAAAGTTGAAATGCTAAATAAATTGGGTTTACTTAAAAAAAAACCAAACACAAATCTTTCAACAGAACACTTGAATTAGTTTTATTTATTCTTGAGCATGCATTTCAAAGAGAAACTGAATTAGAAGATAAATGTTTTTGAAAAGTGGTAGGCGAGGTTTAAAGGCCTTTTAAATTACCTTCATGATATTTAAATTTACTAGTGACTTGTTTATTTCTAATCTCCATTTGCATTACTTAGAAAGCCTTTCCCTCTGACATTTTTGCATCTTGATTTATAAAAGTGTTAAAACCCAGAAGTGAATAAAGTGGTTTTTACCAGTCTCAACACAAAGATGCAAGGACTTACTTAACCCAGAGCTAACAGACACATTCTTGTATGCTCCTAATGAGTTTTTTGCAAGTTAACAAAATAAACATCCCAGCAACATTACACTGCACAGGGAGATAGTGAGAGGTTGCAAATACATCACAGTTTTTCCCTAATGACAAAATTTGGCCAAAGTCCTGTTACACTGCCATCACTTCCTCAGAAAAGGATGAGAATGTTCTCCACAGAGATTCTACATTTTAGTTCATGTCCAGGTTACATCTGGATAAGACCTATTTCACTTCTATAACATAATTACAGTTTCTAAGCATACACAGATTTGGTTGGGTTTACATGAATAATACATCTACAGACAACAGGTGACTGGACAAGTGCCAACAGGACAGCAGTGTCAGAACTCTGAGGGCAGTAATAAGTGCTAATGAGCCTGAGCAGCCTCACCTGGGGCCACCACACTCGCTCATGAACCCAGCAGCTCTATTTAAGCTTGGCCCCAAAGGGCTGTTCTCTATTTGGTTGAGCTGTGCTGGAGCTCTGGTCTCTGGCTGAGTGATAGTCATCCCCGTTTGGTGCTGGAGCTACCTGGCTGAGACCTTAACCCCCACCCTGGGCTGGCTTCCTGCCTTGAACTTGGCTGTCCCTTGTCAGTGTAGGCTTGATTATGGAACCTGATTTTAGCCCTTGGCTGAGGGGCTGACTTCCTTGCTGCAATGCTGCCTTATGATCTGGACCTTGCTTGGCGATTTCTGTCCTGTTTGCCTTGCTCAAGTGCTGTGGGAGTCCCTTGGCTTCTTGCTTACTTTACCTGAGAGAGCAACCCTGTTCTTGCTGGTAAGCAGAATCCTTTCCAGCTCCTGTTGAGGTTTGCCTTACAGGTAAGATCTTTCTTTCCTTTCTTCCCTGAGGCATGGAGCAGAGAGGTGAAGAAAAGCATAGTGTTGAGTGAGAAGGTGTCTGTCAAGGAGAGGCAGAGAACAAGTATTGCACATCCTTAAAAATCAGCCTGTAGTCTGATGCCTAATGATAACCCAGTTACAGCATTGCCTTTCTGCTTGCCCAGTCCTACCCTTCTGAGTTTTGTCTGGGAAACTAGGCAGTAACCAAAATGGCCACAAGCATACTGTCGGGAGTAGCAGCCCAGGGGAAGCATGGTATCCGTTTTCCCTCATCTAGCTAATCTTAGCTCTGCAGAAATCCTTTGGGTTTGCAGATGTCAAACATTATTCTGTGCACTGCATGTAATGTGGAAGCTGCTTGTGACCATGCATAGCTCATCTAAATCATTTGGCAACTGCTATGAATCATGATTTGTTTGCTGAAATAGGGTTCCATTCACAAACAACTCCAGAAAGGTCAAAAATGATAAAAGATGTTATTTGCAAAGGATGCTGTGCCAGTTGAATGATTGCACTGCTTTGCCAAGTACCCTAGTGTCATCAGGTGGTGAGTGTTACCAGTCACTAATTATTATTACTATTAACAATCCCTCTCAAGTTGGATATTGTCTTTATCTTTTGTAACGGTAGGAAAAGTCCTGCTATTGATCAATATACTCACCCTCTTCAGTCAATATAATCTCTGCCAAGTACATTTTCATGTCAGGGGTGTTTATTTGAAGTCTCTTTTTCATACTTAGTCACAGTAGCATTTGTATGGTCTTAAAGCTTGTGATTGTGTCATAGGAACAAACCAAGCAGTAACTTATACCAAGAACACATTCTTTCTGTTCTTTTGAACAGGTGTTTTAATTAGATAAATAGGCTGAAACATGGCTTAATAGTCACATTTTATCTAATTCTTATGTTTGAGATGGGCAGGGGATGCAAACTGTATGGCTGTGGATTGAATCGCTTGGCAGCTAACATTCTTTGTCTTTGCCCAAATAGTTACTCTTATAAGCAGATGTAAAAGTTGTCGCATGTTTGATGCTCTGTTTTATTCAGGAGCACTGATTCAAAGAGGGGAAGAGTTCTGGGAGAGAAGTAGGAGTATTACAGGATATTTAGGACCACCAAATTATAACCATCTTACTGACAACTTCTTTGATAATACATTATACTTCTGGTTAGGAAAAAGGGTGGGTATTTTCCTGAGTAGTTAAAGACTAAGGTAATAGCTTTAAAACCAACTGCATATGATTTTACTTTAAGCAAAATTATTTTCAGGACAAGCTGGAGAACATTATCTCTGTGTGGTCTTCTGTGCTGGTTAATTTTATTTTCTTGGCATGTATCCTTTATAACAACAGGTTTTCTTGTCCCTGAAGTGGTTGTACTAGTTAAAGGGCTAGCCCTGCATATTTCTAGACTATCAACCATAAAGTATAAATCCTTCTGAGACTTGCAGTGTCCAGCAAAATACTGGTGCACATCTTGTCAGCAGACCTATTAGGAGGATTAAGGCCTGTCAGCACCCAACCCTGCAAGAGGGGTCAGGCAGAAACTGGAAGTGGTTTCTCTTGTTTGCAAGAAAATTCCTCCAAGGAAAAACTTGTTTCATTAATTGTTGCTTTCAGAAGTCACAAAGTACTCTTGGGGCACAGGAAGCAATATTTCACAGTTGCTTCATACCCAGGTTTTTAGCACTTATTGGGGTCAGGGCATCCATGCTATGAAAAAGACTGTACTACTCATCTGGGGGGTTAGAATCCTCCCTTCCATCTGGTCATCTGAAGTGGGAGGTCTGTTAACTATAGTACTTGTAACTATGGAAAAACATTTCATCTTTGAATGATTTATGTTTATCATGGTCCAAATCTGCTAGCTGGGTAAAGCTCCTACAGTTTTCTGTATTGGCTGAGGAAGTAAAAAATATAGGATGAGAATCCAAAATAAACATTGATAACAATTAAATAATTACTCTCATAGCTAAACCCAGCATTATTCACTACAGGCTGTGGTCATCCCTGTGATCTACATCACTGCATGCAGGATTTTGGTGTGCTAGTGTCCCCCAGAGCCCATGTGGGGTCTGTATTGCATATGTATAAGCATAGCTGAGTATATAGGATAGGATTCAATGAGCCACCATGAGCAATGACATTAGAGATAGGCCTCTCCTTTAATTTGTGAATCATGGACCCAAATGTGCTCCTGAAATTAGCCTCCTTGTCCCGACACAGGACAGAGGACTGCTTTCTCATTTGACAGCCTAGCACTTACAGCTGTTGCCCAGGTTATGGGAAGTCCAGGTTCAAAAACTTCCCCTGAAGTGACTTGAAACCGTATGCACCAGAAGGATCACCTAACCACTTAGTGCAGTGTGTCTGTGAGAAGGATAGCAGGGGTCCCTTCCTTCCCTTGTGTTGAAATTTTTTGTTGTATAATTCAATATTCCTTGTATAGGAGTGGTGACGCTTGACTGTGTTCAAGGCACTTATCACACAAGCGTCTGAGATTCAATAAGAAATATTTCCATTTTTTAACAGGTAGCTGGCCCAGACCAAAATCCACAGGGAGGTCTTTTGCAGCTAGGTTGGAAAGTCATTCTCATTGCCCTTCTGGTTAGCAGGGTCTGAGCCAGGGAGGGCATTCTGAGGCTGACAGACAGCCTCCAGCAGCTAGGCCACCAGTCTAGGAGATCAACCCATGCAAATTCAGAGCGGAGGAAGGATCTAAGGCTGTATGTCCTGTCTCTCCAGCAAATATGCTAATAGCATCACTCAGATATGTAGGTCTGGCGGTGGGAGCTGGCCATATCTGGGGCTGTGGCTCCCAAATGAAGGCTAATGCATGTACAGAGCCAAATCAGTCCTGTAATTTCCTTTGAAAGAGACACATGAACACTCTTTTCTGCAATTGGGACTTTCATCTGTTCCTGTGATGCAGCTCCCCATGCAGTGTGTTGTCATTTTTTGGATGGCCTGTTTAGATACCAGCTCTGTCCATGCAGGATGAGGGAGCAGGCACTGGTATCTACTTCAGTTCTGTGGGTCTTTCTGGGAGCCATAGAGGAGCACAATGTGCTGTGCATAGGGTACCCTTTAGCAGGCCTAGTCCTGAAGACACGCAACAAGCCACTGGCTTTGCTAGTATCCATGGATAGGACTAGTTTTTACCACTTGCTTGCTACCCCTGGGCAGCCTTGCAGATATCTTTCATGTTTGGTTTGGGATTTTCTTCTCCCTGTATCTCCTCTGAATATATAATATATTAGTCTGCTAAAGGCAGCTCAAACCATTAAATATAACTCCTTTCAAAAATGTTTTAATCTTTAGCATCTTATAAATGTAAGAACAGATGAATGTGGCTTATGCAGGAATTATTCTATCAGGCAGAAAGTTGGTGTGTTTTTTTTTTTTATTGGGAGAGGGTGGGTTGAATAGTGGGACAGTTTGCCCAGAGAGGTTCTGAAGTACTTGGAGGTATTCAAACCCTGCTCAGCATGGTCCTAGGAAGCCTGAGAGCAGAAGGTTACACTAGACAATCTGCAGATTCTGCCTTCCAACCTCAACTATTCTGTGAAACAGAGCTCTTCACATGTCTGTCTTTTTAAACTGTTCTGTAATTACATGGCATAATATTTTTTAATTCATAAAATATATTTTTTTGCATCCAGAAACACAGTCCTGAGACTAGCTAGCTGCATTGCTCAGAGTTGTCTATAAGCAAATAATAGCTGTGCAGACAGCAGAGGGCATTCTTTTGTAGAAGTTGTCAAAATAATAATGTACTACATATTAATGGATGGATTACTTGCATATTAATGGTGTGCAAATTTTCTAGCCCTCAGAGATAATTTGTACTAATTTGCAATCATGTATTTTTCTAATTTAGTGATTTACATATTTTACCTTTGAAATAGTCCTACAATTTCCTTTTTAGCTGTGTACCTTTGAAATGGAAAAATGTAGAATCCTGGGCTGATTAGGGTATTACTGTCAGAAAGAACTTAATGAATACAAAATTCAAAATATAAACTGTTTTTACATTAGTTCCAGAAATTTTCCAGCAAAACAATCCTGGACTGACCTGAATTAGAGACTGCTTTCATTAATATAAGATGACCTTCTTTAAGTGCAATAAAATGTCACACTGATTGATAAATAACCCACCCAACCTAAATCTAAATCAAGTAATTTGAGATATGGGTAACTTCAGATTTACAAATGTAGTAATTTAGGATATCCTTCCATCAGCAAGAATCAACTGTTTATCTAAAGGATACTGGGGAAAAGCAACATTTCTCTGGAAGACCATGGAGGCTGCCTTAAAAAGACATCTAGTTTGGGTGTCTGTGAGTCAGGAGGAATTGATCTTTATTTCCTGATAGGTCTCTCACACCCAGACTGATGAAAGTAGATGATCTTCAGTAAAATGAAGTACCATTGTGCATTACAAGCCCCAGAATGCTAAGACATAATACAGCTGATGTTGCTCTCATTTATGGCTTCTCCTAGAGGCCATCATGTTGTAGAGATCACCTGAGCATAGTGTTCCCATCACACTCTGCTTTATTTCCAATACACCTCACGTCCAAGTGAAAGAGGAATTGTGGTGTGGGCTTTTTTTTCAGCTCAGATTTCTCAGGGATTTGAGTGCCAGGTTGCAGGTATTGGCCAGTCCAACCTAATTAGCAAATCCTTCCAGTGACCAGGAGAATCATGTGGGGTGTAGTATCATCAAAGGGAGTTCTGGATGGGAGCTTGAAAGTGTCATCTGAGCAACCATCCTCAAGCCCTTCCTGGCATGGGTTTACCTTGCCTGCTCTTTAAAACCTCACTAACACAGACTTTGCACTCTAGGCAGTCAGCTCCAGTGCTTCACCACCCTACCACTGAAAACCCATATTTAACTGAAATATCTGTCTGCCGTTTAAACCCACTACTCCTTGCTGTATATGTAGTGAACATGAAGGGTAATTTACTCCTTCCTCTTGCCTGTTTGTATACAGTGCATGCCACATGATATGCATTTCCCATAAATGCTGCAAAACAACAAAACTCAGGAATCAATACATGCTTTTTCACAGCAATATCTTTCCACACAAAATTCAAAGACTCTAGGGGAAAATAAATTGTTTTGCAAGCCATTTAATGCTTACTCAGTCCTACATTTTGCTGGTCCCTTCTGTGCAATAGCAGGACAGTTTTTTACTCCCATTCATTGGCATGTCTTCATAAATCAGCTTCATCCTGTCAAAAGAAAGATGCAAAAAGAGATCAGAATATCCTACTGCAAATATCTTAATTTTGAAGCCCAGCTTCAGGTTGCTAGGTGCATCCTCCTGAGAACACATCAAAGCCAAACCTCTGCCAAGCCAGGAAATGCAAGTGAGATACCATCCCACAGACTCTTCTCCCAGAGGCTGCACGGGATGAAAGCACCTTGTTTATGTACAATGTAAGTAACTGTAGGTTTCAACACAAGCATTGAAACTTAATGCTGAAGCAGGCAGAATGTTATTTTTCCATCAGCCTCATCCAAAAGGTATGCTGAAGGGTAAAACTTGGGAAATGGCAAGGATCGGTGAGTAGGTGAACTGGTGAAGCCTGGATCACAGTGGGTCTGTGCCTGATTACTACTGATTATGATATCTGAGAAGGCCTGGCCTTTCCCACAGCCCATCCCTGTGCTGGGTCCTGATTCCAATGAAACTTTCAGGAACTTCAATGTTGAGATCTTTAACTTAACAGATCCTCGGACTACCACCAGATATGGTTGGAAACAGCTCAGAAGGCTAATTGTTCTCAATATTGTCATTTTGGTGTTATTCTCAAAATAAAGCAAATCTAAAATACCATATCACATCTTAAGGTAAGAACAGACTGCAGCAAACCAGGAGCTGCCCAGTGATGTTGTCCAATGAAGCAGTAGCCAATGATCTTAGGAAATGTCAGATCACTTTTCCTGGTTCACTGTTGCAAGTGCTTAATTATGCCTACAAGAAGGATGAAAAATATTCTCGGGAATCTAGAGATGACAGGTGTAGGCTGAGAAATTCATACAGAAAAAGAGGAGAGGCTCAACTTCCATTATTCATTCAGTTCCCTTTGTGAACACAGCCTAATTTCAGGAAGTAGCTGTGACTTTTCCTGTGACATCTTGTGTGATTTACTTTAGGACTCAATAAAGAAGAAAACCGTTCTTAATGTTCTGTCAGCTTCATTGTTTCCTTTGAGGGTAGTCAAGAGCAAAAACAGTAGATCAGACTTAGACCAGTATAAGTATTTGTTCTTGAAGTGCATAATGACTTTCATTTATTATGAGAGGTAGGAGGATTATAATGTTTTAAAGTATTCATTTTCTTGCACTGCAGTGCCTGAGTTTGTAAAATCCATGGTCTTCTCTTTTTATTACCAAACTGATTTGTTTAAACACAAGCATTCTTCTAGGAGGGATGTCTTTGGGGAAGAGTATCTCCTTTTAGGGATTCCTTGCCAATCCTGGAGTTTAGTATCCCAAATAAGCTTTGGCACTTGCACCCTTTTTGCCTTGTGGTTACTTGGAACTTGTGCTCAGATTCACACAGGTTCTCAGACTGCACCAGAGAAGCAGCGGAGTTGCTCATCTCTGTCCCTTTGTCCTATTTTTTTCTTTTGCAAATTCTTGTTCCATTTACTGATCTACATTACCCAGGATTCTGCATATCATGTCAATAAATGGGACATCTATAACCTCTATATTTAATATGGGCTCTAAATAAGAAGGTAAAAGGGTGTTTCTACTTACATACAGACCTTCTAGACAGTCTGGCATGGAATAGTCAGATAGCTTTCCAATCAGAAGACTGATACAGTAAGTCAGTCTTAAATGCCAGGGATGTTTCTTCAAACTAGCATTTCTTCATGTTCACTGAAATTTTTGATTTTGAAAGATGGTTACTATTTTTTTCTGCTAGACAGAATAGCCACCTTTGTGCATTGTTTATTCTGTTCATACAGACCCTGCACAGATAAATGCATGCGCTTCATGTACGTACAAGAACAGCATCTGCTTGAATGATTTACCTGACCAACAGTGGTATGCTCAGACTATAAAATTTTCAGACTCATAAAAAACCTGTGCTCTCTCAAGTATCATACTGGATTCTAAGCCAGACATCTTTTAAACAGAAAGAAAAGCCAAATTCTACTGGGTTCTTACCAGCCTTTCCAAATCATTAGGAGAAATAAGTTAAAGGTGTTACAGATCAGAGAAAAAAACATGGACTATTGCAGACAGGAAAATGTCAGTCTCACTTTGTCTTTTCTGTATTAGGTCGGAAGGTAGATTTGAAATGCATGCAGAAAGGAGGTTGGGAGGAACATTTTTGTCCACCCAGGAGGAGGATGCAGTCTTTCAAAGCAGTGGTGTAACAGGGAAACCACCATAAGTGTGGTCTGTTAATGAGTTGTTTTGAAAAATGATGCATAAAGATGGGATATAAAAACAGGTTTGTCCAAATTTCTACCCCTCTGGACTGCTGCTCTCTCTCTCTCAGGACCTTCTGAGACTCCACAGCAAAGTGCAGCATATTTCCAAAGGCAGGGAAACGTGACAGACAGCCCCAGAGTGGCTGGAGGAGAAGGTCCAGCCTGCAGAAAAGAGTGTCTGTCTCTCTGAGCATCAGACAGGAGAAATGCAGTTTCACAGGAACACATCAAGTGCCTTCACCAACTTCAGAAGAACTCAGTGTTCTTCTGAGGTGTTTTTTTCCACCCCCTGGTTTGTTGGTTTTTTTTTTTTCCTTGAGGTCCTCTGTATCGGTTTCCAGGTCTCCCTTGGCACCACAGGTACCATTTGTAAGTCTGCTCCTAAGCCCAAAGCAAGCATGACATTCAACCTGTAATTTGTACTGTCTGCAATCACAGCCTCTCTAATCCAGGCATACACTCCTATATGGGTAAAATTGCATAAGGCATCCAGGAAGGAAAGATTAGTAAGAGATTCCACAAGGAAGCCCCAGGCCTTTCCAATCACTTCTGCAGTGGTATCTGCAAATGCAAAACAAGGATAACATAACCTCTCTAAATCAGTACTTGTTCAGTACCATCGATACCTTAGTACACTAAGTATCACCTGAAGTTTTCCCATTTCCCAAAACTTTCCATACCTTCTCCTCGCCGTCATTCTATACAGACCAGCTCCCCTTCCTCCCATTGTCATTCAAAGGTCTTTCTAAGATGTTAGAGAAACACTCCTGGTTAATACCTCAAACTAGTCTGCAATGAAGCAAGTAGTTTGCTTTTTATGCCAGCATCTATTAGCCTAGAATGTTCTCGTTCCTGATACTGGGGTTTTTTAACCTCATATTCTTTAGCAGTCTCTCATTGCCTGCTCTTTATTCTTTTGTTCTTCAATGGAATTATGGTGCATTTTAGCTGTGATCTCTTTTTTGTGTTCTCTGCCCCATTCTATGAGTACATTTTCTCCCATCAGCCTTTTAACATGGCTGCGCAATTTCCCCAGTTCCTCCAGGTTTTCGAAGGTCCAAAATCTGATGAAAAGTCAATGGCAGAAGTGATAGTGGCTTCCTCATGAATCTTGTCAACTGGAATATTATTGTGCAGCCACGTTGTGCAACTGGGCTTTCAGACTCACTTTGAACTACTCTGAAACCTCAAGCTGTTCAGGAACATTGGTTCCAAATTGCCCCATCAATCTTCCTTTCTGAATCACTCTGGAATGTAACTAAAAGCTACTTTCTAGACCTAAAAATTGCAGTCATGTCAGTTTTAGATTATTCTTTAATTATATCCATTGCTTGCTGAGTATCTGTGTGGCAAGAATCCTGTGTAATAATTACATTGTGTGACCCAGAATATCAGGAATACTCTTGCAGGCCATGGCTGGACAGGTACTTCTTGAGTGACATTGATACTATGGAGATATTTTTCCTTTTCTAATCATGAAAAAAGGAAAATATTTGTGTCCAATTTTAGCTCATTTAATTTCCATTGTGGGCAGAGAAAAGGACCTCTAATAGCACAAGAAGGAATAGTGCTTTGGCACTAATCCTCAACTGTTGAGGTTCCCCAGTCAAATTGTAGGTGCACACTGACACCTTCTGGAAGTGTGTAATGACTTACTGAGCAGCTTCCTTAACTCTCAGTTTTTAGATGTAGAAGCTAATCTTTTTCTGGTCAACATTTTGCCCAGATCTTTGGTACAGGTTCTAGGATGTCATCAGGACATACACTGACAGAAGCGTTGCTGTGATGGGAGAACTTTTTTTTAAAATCAAACGAAACCTGTAGGGGTTTTTAATGATTCCAAATAATTCAAAGGTTTATGGGCAAAATAGAACTAGAGATGTATGTTAACCTTGTGATTTATAAAGATGTAGCTAGCATTATTTTCTAGTTATTGACATGCATAATGTGAGAGGGTCAGACAGAATACAGTGAGGCATCAGTTTGTCAAACACGGCAAAGGAAATGAATGACATAGTTTCTTCCTGCAGTCGTACTTCAGCAAAGATTTAAATTTTTTGTATGTGTCGTATTGCAACTTGTAATTAGACCCTCTTTGTCCAAGCCACCAGCTTCCTAGGTAGTCTTTCAATCTGCCAGAAACTCTGAGTCACCAAGGATTTTAAGCACATGAGTTGTGCCACAGAACTCTTTGAGGGCTTACAAAGCCCACGGTGCCTGTCAGCTGGACTGGGGCCAGAATGGGTAGCAGAGCCATCACAGAGCTGACTGATGCTCTGAAACCCAGCATTCAGTCCTATTACTGGAAAACATCTCTTTATTTCTAATATTTAATTCCATCTCAAAGTTTATTTCTCTTTAAGCTTCTTCTTCCTTAGAAGTAACAAAGATGGGATATGTAGGAGTGGAAAAGAAACAGGGTTGTCAGTGGTGACAGCAGAGGCTAATTTCCAGACTTCCTGAGACTTCAGAATACAGATTGACTGATATAAATATTGAAGCTGAGAGTTTTGGCAGAGCATACATCTGGAATTGGCCAACTCTGAGAAAGTGCATCACCCTAGAAAATAACCTTACAGTGCTGAAATAATTAGCAAAGTACTAAGCAGAGCCATCAATAGCAAAGAATTCTAGCTGCACTGAGATCTAAGCCAAGGCTCATGATAATTCTTCAAGCATTAGTCCTAACATAATGCAATCACAGGTTTTGGCATAAGACCCTGAAGAACCTTAATCCTCCAGCAAAAGGCTAAGAGGAACCCTATGCACTGCGTATGTGCTGCTGCACAGTTCCATTTTGACAGTATGAATGATGTGGCATTGGGAGGAACTTCCCAGTGTGACTTTCACACTTGGGCTTACACAAAATAAATTCTGCTGACAAATTAACACATTGCTATTGATACTGATAAAAAATCAAGTACAAACAGCCATCCCTACATGTGGGACAAGTTGGTTAATGCTCTGTGGACCTGTGCAGTTCTATGATTAGTTTTACGTATTTGAAGACTCCAATTTATTCTGCTTCCCATCAACATTGAACCTACATCTTCTATTGGAAACCAATTACTAATAGATCCATTAAGAAAAACTACTTGTATCTGTAAGAAACTGATGTTGAAAGTATAGAAATATCTAAAAGTTCAGCAGTGCTGTTTCCCATAATATCACTGGCATTATGTTCACTTCAAAATATGGTTACTTAAAATGTGTGTTTTAAAAATACATACTTATTTTCCTTTCAAGTTTTTATTAAGGAATAAGATAAAGCAAATGCTAGAATACTGCTGGTATATTAAAAAAATTGAACTTCAACTAAAGTCCCTGGAAACTCATTTTACTTCTGAAAAGATCTCCTCTCCCAGAAAAGCCTATCAGTCTTCAAAGTGATTTGTAACAAGTGCACTTTCATGTGAATGAAAATAGTCAAAAATGGCTTATTACTTTCTGTTTGAATTGCTCCCTAATTCACTATGAATCAGCTCCATTCAATGGTCTAGAAACTCTCTATTTAACAATTGAAGTGAGCAGGAAACACTAAAATAGACTAGTAGTACCTGTAAGCTACTCTACCTCTCCTGGGGCAAGGAGCAGAAGTTCAGGTATGAGGCCCAGCAATGTGTCCTAACACCTTAAAGCAAGCCAGGTCCCAAAAGAGCCAATATATGCATTGTCAGCCATTGAAGTGTGACTGAAAGAATGTTGGAATATTATGTTATTAAAATACAGATACTCTATTACCTTTCTTATAACCTGTTCTTAACGTTTTCAATGAGAACAAAATAACAAATGTGCCATACAATTTTTTGGTAATAATAACAATGACAGGTTTCTTCATTCCCACAAAGGCAAAATTATGAAAGCACATTAACTAGACATGTCTCCAGAAAGAGAGAGGCTGGAGTCTAAGAAATGTACAAAGGGACAACATTAAACAGCAAGGGTGCCCTATTCCTTTCTGGTGCAGAATAAAAAAAAAAAAAAAAAAAAAAAAAAAAAACCACACCATGGCATGATGGATAGATTTCACTTCTAAAAGTTCATCAATAACTTACGCAGACTTAATGCAAAATGTTCAGGAAGGTCTAGTAAAAGGATTTTTTTTTCTAATGCCTTATATACTAGTAGTTAATATCAATATTGAAATTGAGCCCTGAATTAATGTTTACCTTGTATATTACAAACAAAGGGGCCACTATATAGCATAATTTTATTAAATGTAAACTCTGTTTTCCATACATGTTTTTTGAAACAGAAGCAAGACCCAGGCCCAATACTCCCTAGATACATGCCTAACTAGATTGTCAGGATGTTCATATTTGACTTTTCTGTCCTAGTGAAGTTGAATTAACCTGTACAAAGTAGGGCAGTGGTGGGGACTAAGAGCAAGGTCACCAACAAGCTACTCTGATGACAGGGAATTTTCTTTCACAGATGAGAAAAGTGTGCTCAGATTCCTTTTAGGCAAAGGGGTTCAATATGAGTCTTTCAGCTCTTAAAGTCCCTCAACTTTAAACCCCATTTCAATGAAGTCCAAGCACTTGCAGTTCTGTCTTAAGCATCTGGACATCAGCCTGCATCCATTATTCAGGGAGAAGGTGGTGCTTATCTTACCAATTTGGAGAGGACTTTAGGCCTCCAAGCCCCTCAGCTGTTTTGGAATGTAGGTGGTTGTGTACATATGCAGTGATGAAGATGTACCTACCTGCAGAGCTAGATAGATTTATCTGCAAACACCAAGCACTGGAAGACACTCAGCTTAGGTGGCTTTGTTTGTCTAATACCATTCATGCTGGGGAGCATGAGTACCATCTTTTTTACACAATATGATGCGCTATCACTATGCATCATTGATGTTGAAAAAATAGCTGTCTTTAAGATAAGGTATTAGTTGATCATGACCCTCCTGACAGAAGTGCAAAGGATGGAGCAAGACCATACCTTCCAAAGGGGTTACACTGTGCCAGCGTTTTAAATCTGAGCTTGTTATGTGAACTTAAACTTGAACATGCGAAGATTTAGAAGGTCACCTGGGTCCATAGTCTGAAGAGGGCTTAGGGGAATCACATCCACTCACTGGACAGAAATGACTGCCCTTCCTGACAGAGTGACTAGGAGCTGGATTCAAAAGCCAGTGGTGTTAACAGGTGTTGTGATCTTGGTCTTAGAACCACCTTGGTACACTTGCTGAGACTTTCTTCCCTTTTCTCTGCCAAGGACTGAGGCAGTATCACTTGATCCTAATTGTCAAGCCTAGAATACCTCCATAGTCCTGCCTGAGCCTTGACAGTTGCAATTCGGCACAAAAGCCTATTTAACATCCCAGTCATGTGCTTTGTGCCATGACCAAAAGGGCAGAGATCTGCAGATGGGCTCCTTGCCGCTGGGCAGTAGAGCTACTAAGTGGGGGTGTGGGGTAGGAATCAGCCTTTCTATTTTTTCCACTCTCCTGGAAACATTGTCCAGCTTCCATCCGGTCCACCTCCCTGAAGAGACCTAGGGGAACTCTGCTGCTAGGCAACAGCAAGCTTTCCTTATGTGCAGGAATGGCAGCTTTCCTCGCAGGTCGCAGCTTTAATGAGCACTTTCCCCTGGCACAAATGGCACCGCGGCACCTTCTCCTATTGCAGCAGCAATAGCTTTGGTCTTCAAGGGCAGTGCCACCTCTGGGGGAAGGGCTTTCTTCACACTGTGCAGACTTAAACTCCTCTCTGTCTTCTTGATGTCAAAAGAATGGCTGTAGGCCAGAAATGGGGAAGATGTTTCGGGAAGGGATGGGTTCTGATGAGAAGATGGAGCCCTGAAGAGAAACAGGCAACAATCATGGCTAGGGGAAACAGAGGCAAAGCCCGAATGGCAGTGATTTCTGTCTATTCCTATTCCGGGCTCATGCTCTCTGGTAAGGTGGCTTCCTCTCTCTAGGACAATGGCACTCGGCAAGGAAGGGGAAGGCCGTGCCGCGCTGCCGCTTGCAGAGCGGAGCTGGCTGCGCTCGCGGCCGCCCCCGAGCCGCGGCGGGGCCGTTTCAGGACCCTGGACAGGGCAGGGCGGCTCCTCCCGCCGAGCGCGGCCGGATTTGTGCACGGGGCTTTGCTGGGTGTGCTCTTTGCGTGTACCGTGTAAGCGGCCAGCCTCGTCCCCCGGCTCCTCTGGCACCAGGGCCGGCCCTGAACCCCAACGGGGCACTTGGCTCGGTACAAAAAGTCTCCTTCGGTTCTCACCCTAAAGGGCCGCCTTAGAAAAGTTAAAAACGCAGAGCATGCTCGCGGAGGGGGAGGGAGCAGCCCCGAGCACTCGGGGACAGACTGGTGAGGGTTCCAGTCTGCCACCGCTCAGGTTAGCAGTGCGGCGGAGGGGCTTCGCTCGGGGCTGGGCTATGCAGGGCGCCCGCCTGCTCCCCCCTCCCCGGTAATGCTTATTTTGTGTTTTTCTCTCTCTCTCTCTCCCCGCCCCGCACCCCGGCTCCCGCACCTCCCCCGCACGCCGCAGCCTCCGAGGCCTGCCGGGCCCCTCGCCCCGCTGTCAGCTCTGCTTTCCAGCCCCTTCCTGCGGCCGCAGCTCCCCGCCCGCCGGCCCTGCCCGCGCTTCGTCTCGGCGCCCCGTCGAGACGCCCCGGGGCCCCGCTTCGGCCCCGCGGGCTTAGCGGCGCTGCTGGCCGGTAGCGGGGCGGCCGCCCGCTGCCCGCTCGCCGCCCTGCTGCGGGGCCGCTGGGCTGAGCCGCCGGCCCCAGCCCCGCCGCCGCCCAGCCGCCTCCCCCCGGAGCGCCGGAGATGCCCGGCGTGCCACGGAGCCGCGTCGCCGCAGCCCCGCGCTGCCCCCGAGCCGCCCGGCGCTGTGAGTACCGCTCGTGGGGCCGCGTCCGCCCTTTCCTCCTCCTCCCCCCCCCTCCCCGCACAGGGGAAGCCGCTGTCCGCCCACGTGCCCTCAGCCGGCAGCGGCGTGGGAGCCGGGGGCGCTGGGTGAGCTCCCACGGTGAGAGCCCCGGGCTCCTCAGGCAATGCCCGCTGCTCCCCACCTGCCACCCCCATCGCTCCCCGGGTCCGCTGGCTCCAGCAAAGCGGTCCTGCGGCCGCCGTGCTCCGCACCCGGTACGCAGGCGGCAAGGGAGCAGCCCCGACGGCAGGGCTGCCCGCCAGGTCTCCCGGGAACCGGGAGCCCAGCTCCGGGAACGCGCAGGGCGTTCATGCACCAGATCAGTCGAGGTTTCACGGGAAGACCGTGTAGCTCTGCCCGGGGACGGCGGTGACAAAAGCCAGCCCCAGCCGCCCCGTTAACCCATGTCCCACCGACGGGCGCGCTGCGCCCTCCCGGCAGACGGCGTCTGGGACTGCACGGGGGGCCGCGGTGGCGGGACCTTATCGGTGAGATAGTCCCCAAAACGTGGTGGTGCTGCGCAGGGCGCTGCCGCGAGGGCCGCCCCGGAGGAGCGGGGCGAGGGCCGAGCTCGGCGGGGCCGGGCACCCGCCTTCCCCGGGGCCGCGCCGGGCGGCCGCCGCAGCCGCCGGTAACATCGTGCCCTGCTGAAACGGGAGAACGAGACCGAGAGAGCCCGGCGGCGGCGAGCTGTGCGCTGCAGGCGGACAGGAGGCAGCTGGGGGAGGAGGGAAGATGTATCCCTGCAGTTACTTAAAATGCAGGCGTGCTCCAATCCCGGGTTTATAAGCACGGCTCTCATTTAAGGCTTCCATGAACATTAAAGCACCAGTACCGAGCCCCGCGGCGGCACCGCCGCCTCCTCTGGCCCTTCCCACCCCCTCCCCCGAGCGCAGACACGCTCGCACGCCGGTTGCTCCGGCATCCCTCCCCGCGGCGCCGGCCCCATGGCTCCCCCCGCGCCCTCCCCATCCCGCCGCCGCGGTGCGGGCGCTGCGGCGGCTAGTCCCGTTGCGAACCGCCCCTGAGCCGCAGCGGCCCCCGGTGCTCGCCTCGCGGGGGGCGGCCCGGCGGCAGCCCTCCCCGTCGTGCCGGGACGGGGGCGGGGAGCGCGGGCTGCCGGCCTCGCTCCCCCCCGGCTCCGGTCACCGCGAGCGAAGCCCACCCGCGTCCGCGGCTGGCACCGTGACACGAGCCCGCGAGGGCCGGGCGCATGCGCGGGGCTGGCAAGCCGCCGTCCCCGGGCGCCCAGCCCGCCTCTACCGGAGGGGAAGCGGGCGAAGACTCACGGCGGGGCCCCGCCGCCGACACCGTAAGTACCGCTCGGTCCCGCCCGGCGGCCGCCGCGCACTGCGGCCCCGCACCCCGGGCTCGTCGCTGGCAGTCGCGACCTCCGCGCCGCGGCTGGGGCCGCCCCGGGTGTAGCGGGACGGGACGGGACGGGCGGCGCTGCCAGCGGACCCCGCGGTCGAGACGGGTGAGCGGCCGCAGCCGCCCTGCCCGGGAGGAGCCGGAGGGACCCGGCGCGAAAGGCGCTTCCCCCGGTCTCCCGGAGTGCCGGGAGCCGCCAGCCGGGAGCGCCCAGCGGCGGGGCTCGCACCGCCCCGTCCCTCCCCGCGGGCTCCCGGCGCCGCTCCCAGCGCGGCCCCAGCCGGCTGCCCCGGCACCGAGGGCAGGCACCCGCCCCCGCGGGCTCAGACCCGCCGCCGCGCCCCGGGGCCGCGCCGTGCCCCGCGCTGCCCCCCTCGCCCCAGCGCGGGTGCCGGCCCCGCTCCCGCCGTGCGCCCGGGGCCTCTTCGTCTCTCCCCGAGTGCGGCTGGAGACCCCATCCCTCCCACACCTCCGCGACGGGAGTCCCGCGGCGCGCCCGCTCTCGGGGCCCTCGGCCCCCTGCAACGTTAGACACGAGTAGCAGCAAGGCAGTGTTTCCGTGTACTCTTTCAGTATCAGCCTGCCACATCACCCATCCCCAGGTGCGAGAAAGAGCTCTTCCTGAGCTCTGCCTTTAGTTAACGTCAGCAGGTAAGAAAAAGCAGGTAATGGAAAGTGGACACAACTGCAGAAAGTGAAATAAGATTATCCTTGTGTGTGCCAGTAAGAATTGCAGTAATTTAATACGTGTGAATTACTTGACGTAACCATTCCGTTATTTCACTTCTGCTGTTGAAAAATGTAAGATCAAAACTTTTCATACGGTGTCAGCAGTATGACATAATGGCGAGGAGTTGCCTGGTACCTCTGTACCTGTTGCGCGAACAGAACATCAGCATCAGATCCAGCACTTCGCAGAGCTGTGTACTGTGGCACCGGTTACACCAAGGGTCTGCTACAGAACCAAAACCCAGTAACCATTAGCTCAATTCAATGAAGCACCGAAATCACTATCAGCTGAGTACTAGTTGTGGTCAGGTTAAAATAAGGAATGTCTTTCCAAACTAAGAGCATGTTGAAGCCAAATGAATGTAAAACTAGCACTAGGTTTTATAAACTATTTTAAGATGAGAGAGCAGTTACCTTATTTCCCCTTCGCTTACTTATCTACTCGACCATTAATACTTATTTTGATGTCTTTACTCTGGGTCCCAAATGGTTAATCGTGGAAGCATCACCTTGGCTGTTACACACCTCTGTCCCTTGAAGAGCAGTGCACATTTTTTGGAGTGAGTGGTGATGCTTGAGGGGCTCGGCTTAAAATACCAGGAAGGAATCTGCACAGTGTAAGGTTTCTGTGTCTCTTGGAACCCAGGTCACAAGTTGATGAACCCGAGGCATAGGCAACTATATTATAAAAATCATCCCATCTTTCGTCACTAGGAAATGTTATCCCAAGGAGGCAGCAGGTCTTCGCAATAGCGCAGAGATCTCACCTTCAGGAGCAAGACTAGTCTTAGCTAGAAGCTCGTGATTCTTAACTTTCTGTTTATAGGCTTGTTTCAAAATTGTCATAGCCAGGTGAAGCGAAGAAGTCCAGAAAGCATTGTGACCAAAATGATGGTCCGTTAAGCCAAATTCTGACTTTACTTCAGCTTTAAATTGACTTTGGTAATACTCCTCCCAGCTGACATGGCGCCATTTGGCAACCACAGCTGAACTCGAGGCAGAGGGTAGCTACCGCGGTGCCTACCCTACCAAAGCAGCCAGATGCCAGTGTAGTACAATCCAAAGTGAATCGCGACAATCGGAATCAATAGGAAACGGTATGTGAATCACTGTTTAATGCACTCCAGCATGAGTCATCCCAATTCAAACCAGCTTTCAGACCAGTACAATGTCAGTCAGCTCCTCACACAGTTCGATATGAGTCAGATCTCAGCACTGAGTACAATATGAAATGAGTCACAGACTAATACAGCACCATGTGACTCCAGTACCCAGTGTGAGTTGTCAGTTCTGTGTGCTATGAGTCACTTCATAGTACAGTAAAATGGGCTTTTTGGAGACCATTCATAATTAAGCACAATGCAACCAAGCGCCAGTAGGAGATGATGGGAGTGAGCAGAGTAATCTGCTATGTGCACCAGTTTCACTGTTTGCATAGTAAAGAGGTTTGTAAAATATTAGGATGAATGGATTTTTTTATTTTTTTTAAAGCCAGCTGCATAAAAATACCTAGAAGCAAATATTTCCTCTAACATTAAAGCTAGCCAAAGCAGAGCTGAAGCAGCCGTAAAACTCCCAGCACTGGAGAAGCCTGGGGTTTTGTTTGTTTGTTTTTGCTTCTGAGAGAGCTGATCAGCCAGTGTGAACTGACATACATCCAGCGAGGCTGACTCCAGCTGCCACGGAAGACAAGGCAAGGGATGCCGACAGGCTGTGCTGTGCTGTGCAGAGGAGGATTTGACACTGATTTAACTTAATTGCAGTTTGCAGTGACCTGGTTTGTGAAGGGACTCAGCATGGAATGAAGTTACATCCATACTGGCATTCGTACTGCTCCACTGTCACAGTACCCACATAAACAGCAGGACTGCAGTAACAGGTTGCTTTTGTTGCTTTTTCAATGCAACCAGTAAAAAAAAAAATTATCTCTTGCCTTTCCCATATTACAGGAGAAATAATGACAGAGAGTGACCCTGCTAATTGCACGTTAGAGTAACGTTTTCAGTGAAGTCTCTTGTGGTAAAATCCAAAGGAATTACTTTACAGTACTACCAGAGGAGATATAGAGCATCCTTCTAAAAAGAAACACACAAAAATCCCACTGAAACCCCAAGTAACTATGTTTCTTAACAAGAAAGTCAGATTTTACTCAGAGAAAGACTTCAGTGCGGGAAGTTTTTTGCAGCCAAATAGTGCAGCACTGAATAGCAAAGAAAAAGGAGCAGAAGACATCTAAGCCCTTGGTAGAAAAACACCTCAGTTACAGGTGACATGATGGAGGCACCGTTACCTGGAACTATGTGGGTGTGATACACTTTCAGCCGTTCCTTTTGAAATGTAAAGCAATGCTTTAATCTGGATAGATGAACCCAGCTCCTCTGAGCTGCTGCTCCTCTGGAAAAATAAATAAAACAGGTAAAGGCACTCAATTTCTGCACATTTTACATAAAGGCATCCCAGAATTTTTTTTAAAACTCACGGAAGGATACTTTCTCTTGCAATTTCATCTACTTAGGCTTTTGACAGACTCAGACGCGGCAGTGACATAAGAAGCTGCTTTATTCTGCATGGCTGCCAGTCTCCTTTCTGCTAACTTCCATCTTGCCTTTGTAAATTCTCAACCATCTCAGTCACCCCATTACAAGATGCCACGTCTTCAACAATACAAAAACACTTGCAAAGAGCTTTTGCTCTTAACTCACTAAATGGGCAATCCAGTAACTGCCTAAAGCATGTGCATATGTGTGGGTGAGTTCATTAACATATATTACAATTATTCTCCATCTAAAATAGTATACTGCTTGATGCAGAAAGCCTGTGTGTCAAATTTGTCAATGAAGAGAAAAAAGCATGAGCATCAGGCTTCCCGTTCATATTTCAGTTGACAATAAACTGCCACAGGCTTCAGTGGGAGCATGTTGCAGCTCCTCAGCTCCTCCAAGTATTTCTAAATTAATAAAATATAGATTCAGAGAATTACTTGAGCTTGACCCAAGTTGCAAGCCTCTTATGACAATAGTAGATAAGGACAGAATCTCTTTTCTTCCAACTCACTGGTTATCGTTATTGCAGGGATTTGAAGAGAAAGCAGCAACTGCAAGAGTTACACCACCTCACCTAACAGTCCCTGAAACCAATATTTGGCTTTCATTGCTTTGATGGAGTTTGGATCAGGCCTGAAGTATTTACTGAAAAATAATTGGACTATGATGATCTACATCTGTGCACTCACTCCAACTGGCTGTCAGGTAGCATTATAGCACAGGGCTTCACAGGCTGTATAGTTCCTGCAAAAGCTTCATGCTGTGGCCATGCAAATCAGCCCTAAGGACAAGTTAAGGCTTGCACACCTGCCCGATTGTAATGTGTACAAGGAGGAAATATCCTATCTAAGTAGTGATGTTTAAGCAATAGAATCTTTGCACTTTGAGCTGAGAAAATGTCATTGTGCTTTAGCATAAAATGAGGATAAAAGCATAAAATCATTTTCTACAGTCTTCTGTGTATTCTTGTGTTTGGGTTTTTTTTTTTTATTTGGTTGGGGTTTGGTTTTGTTTTTAAATTTTACATTTGTGGCTTAGGTTTTAAATATTCCTCCTTTGAGAAGCTATTTTCTTGGTAGCCCACCTTCCTACTGAGAGATTAGCAAATACTATAAATGTTACAACTAAGCCAAGTATTATCTGAGGTGCTTTTAACCAGGGAAATAATTTTCATTCCTGACCTTCACACTCCTTTGCATTCATAAGGTCACATACAGAAATGCCTCATAATCTGAATGTCAGACAGGCATGCCTTGGAGAGGAAAAGGTATGGCAGACATACTTGTTCCAGTACCTCAGCATTACTCTTAAGACATACAGTATTTTTTCCACTATTGTCAAAAGTAGCTTTTCAGATGCTTGCTTAAGTCCCTGGGTTTTGTTTTTGGGGTTTTTTTTTTCCTTTTTTTTTTTTTTACTTACTTACTAGCACTCAGTAATATGAGTGTGTACTTTTTATATGAATCATAGATGCTATCTAGTGGATAAGAAGCAAGAACACGTGCCATTATTTTTCCTCTATTTTTGGTTCATTGCTTTTTAGAGGCATTTTTATAATGGAGTAAATTTGTTGTTATCATTAGAGAAGGACCTCTCTCTTCCTGTGAGATCCAGAAATTATGCATCTAAGCATCTGCATAGATACTACATTAGATTGATGTGAAACAGTAAGCAAACAAGAGACAAGCTGATCAACTCAACTCCTACTCCCCTTTCCCAGTTATCTGACTAATTGGTGCACTCCGTGTGGGATCTGGACAGTTTTCTGGATTCCTTCAGGCAGGACTCACTGTGCCTAGACAACTGACTTTACGTTTCAATGTGCTGATTAACATCCAGAGTGGAGAATATGGCCCTTCCAGAGCCTCCAAGGCTGCAAAATTGATCCAACTCTACATAGATTGCAGGTAGCCAGATGAGACTTGTAAGTAGCCAGCCACTTGTAAGTAGTCAGAAGAAACTTCCTGCAGATGCGGAAATGATCATGTAGCGCAGTCTTTTGTATGAATTTAGGTAGTTAGGAGATGTTTTGTATGTAGCTCAAGATGATCACAAGGGATGGATCACGTGTCTGCTGGAGCAGTCGCAAGGAGCATGGACCAGCTGGATGTAAGAACTGCGCAGTAAAGCACAATTCAGAGAGTCTCAATCTGGTCCAGCCAACACCACCACAAGAACCTTTGCAACAGAAACTCCTGTTGCCACCTGGACACTGACTGTCTTGTTCAAGGATTTGATTTCCCACAGCAACTTGGTATTAGCAAAATCGGAGACTACCTAACAATCAGCAGAATAGCACCTTTTAGTCCTTCCCCATCACGTGAACCAGAGAGTCGTATTTTTTCTATTAAATTACGGCTACCCAAGCCCTCACCAAGCAGACACAGGGTCTTTGGTAGTGCTGTCATTACTTTGGGCAGTCAAACTGATACAACTGGATGGAGAGAGACATCGCACATTATATCCAACAATTGGCTAAAACTGTACCCAGGCTGGGGTTAAACTATATGATGGTAGAGGCTGAAGTCCTTTGGTTAAAGGTATCTCATCTCATTCCATCCGTAGTCTAAAAGTACTTTTGGATTCCTTAGAAACCAAGTACAAGATAGCGGCCCATCTCCAGTTTTTAAAGCCCCTGTGTCTTCTTCTCCAACCCATTATCAAACAAGGCATGTAGCTGCTCCAGATGGTGGGGACAGAGAAGGCAGACCCCAGTTTGCAAGGTGCAGCGAGCATCCAGCACAGAGGGTTCTCACACAATTTGTTCATTATCATAGCACCTTCTGAGAGATCTGGAAATCTGAGAAGATAAAGGAGGCACAGGGAGTTTAGAGCAGTGAAATTTCCATTTTTGTGTGAAAGAGATAACCTTAGGGAAAGAAAAGCAAAATTTTCTTATTCTTCCTCAATGATGCAGATTTTAGGGTATGGATCTCCCTTGTAGTACTGCAACCTAGTAAAGGAGTTAACAGTAGTTAAACAAGAACAAGAGACCTGGGAGCATCCAAGGTTTTTGAGATCCAGACATATGAGGGGATAAACCTGTCACAAACTAGGCTGAATCCCTCCACTGGGGCTTAGAAATAAATTCTCCTCCTGAACCTTCCTCTCGTGCCTTGGAGAAACAATATAACCTTGCCTCAATCCTAAAGAAGGAAGGCACTAGATCTCAGTGTGACTACCCAAGTGACAAAAAAACTAAACAAAAACAGAGCAGGTATTTGAGCTTGAACCTGTGAGATGTTAGTCTTCCTGAACTTGCAAGGACCTCAAAGAGAATAGGAGATCATCTCCTTACAGGTCTGAATATTTAACTACTTAAAGAAATATATCTAAAATTCTAAACATACTACCTTGGAAAAAATAAAAAGTCATCTCTAAATTTACTTTCTAGTCAAACAGTAAGAGTTCTCTCAAAGAATAAATACAAAACTATTCAATCAGAGTGGAAATAGTTTATGCACAATGATACATGTTCACCCTCTGCATTCTCTCAGTGAGATGGAAAAAGTCACTTTCAATGGTAAAATAAAACTCTCACTGTTTGTAACCTTCTTTCTAAATGCATTCAGGAAGCAGAAGGAGGATTTTTAAACAAAACATTTATAAAAATTTTGAAGAAAGGAATTTCAGACAATTCTGCTTAGCACCACCTGGTATTAAGTCCAACCCAAGACATGAAGTAATTTTTCTCTGCAGCATAAATACAAGTACCAGATCACATCCCTAGGTGGTATAAATCCCCTTGTCTTCACCGGCCATAGTGAAGTGATGTAGTTTTTCAGCAGCTGAAAATAAGACACACACTACATGTAATCAGAATTAATACTTCAAAATTGAATGTATAAAAACTAGGATGGAATTTTCTCTGATCACAATGAGATCTTGATGTTTCAAAGAAAGCATCCCCATTGTTGATGGACATACTTATATTTGATATTTGACTGTTCAGGGAAATGAAACAGAAAATACCTGACACTGGCCAGTAAAAAAATCCATTTTAAACCAGATACTAATTGCATGCCATGCAAACCGAAAACCTTAGAAAGAACACCTCCATCTTGGCTTTATTTCAGAGTCAACTGATGAAATAGGTGACTCTCCTGGGAGGCTGATGTGAAAACATGCTGTATTTACTGACTGCCATTTTCAAAGTGCGCACCTGGTAATATGGAACAGAATATATCAGCTGGTGGAAGAACATTTGCACTGTTGATTACAGACAATGCACCTAGTGTATTCATTTTTTATAACTGCATTATAAAATTTCCCCATGAGAAGGATTCTGTCCAGTTCAATCACAGGTTCTTTCCCGCTTCAATGCCAGACTACAAAACAGTCTCCTGTCATATGCGAGTGCTCTGACAGCACTAGGTATAGGAGGATGGCTGTACACCTTGTTTTCCTCAGGAATGCATAGTTTCCTTTTACAGCCAAATAATAGCTCTGAATCGCCCTTGATTTTATACACACTTTAGCCCTCAGGGCTCCTCAAGCCCCAGAGTCTTCCAACTGATTGCTACAACTAATATTTTCCCTGCCCAGCTCTGTACATGCATTTCTTTGCAATATCATTCTACTTGCTTAACAAAGCAAATATAATTATTTCAGCATAGAGATAATTATTTAAGCATCACAGTCAGGTTATGGGACAAGTTTAGGACACCTCTTATGCTCCTTATGAAATGCATCAGCTGGCAAGGAAGCTATATACATTACGTGTGCCTCTTGCCCTACTTCCCTGGTCCACCACTTGTGGGTCTGCTGAATATATTCTTAACTAGAACAGGGAAAGAAAAATATTTAGCTAAATGTAGGTACCAACATATGTCATTCCCTTTAACAGCTTTAAGGTAAGCTATTGGATCAAAATGCTGTTGATGATTCGTATTTTTCATTATTAAAACAACCTGATCACCCACAGTATCAATCTAGAAAATAAGGAAAGCCCTCTTGCAAAATTAAGTCACACTTCCACTGGTTTTTATTACAGTGGGTTGAAGCTCTTTGGCATCATACTGTGGGATAATAAACTTGAAGAGGTCACCAATCACTGGTACCACGTACTATAGCAGTAGAAGTGAGTAATTCTTCAACTAATATATACTGTTAGTGTCATCACTGATGCAAAGAACACAGGCACTAGAATTTCTAACTGGTTTTACACCTACTGCATGACCCAGTCAGACCATCCAATGTCCCAAATTAACAACCGTAACATTATACAAACAGAAGACCTTTTTACAGGGAGGTCTAAGAAAACCCTCCTTTTTGCCCTGAGCATCTGAAGTGTACCGAAGGCAAAAAAAAATAGCCATCTCCATTCCTGCAGATCTGCGAGTCAGGCAATTGTTTAAATAGTTGCTAATGTGGGTTGTACTGTAAAGAAGCAAGGAATTGTGTAAATTCCTACAAATAATATTCACCGGGGTTGTTGATAAATCTGCTGTGCATTCCTCTACACAGTACAACTCCAGAACAGTAATTCGAGCAGTTGTCTGGAAAGGCTCATTACACAGCTACGGTGGCTGCAGCAAGCAGCAGCAAAGTGTGATGGAGAACTTCAATGACCCATAGCAGAATTCTGGATACACTAGAGGTAGCAGAAAGACAAATACATACGTAAAACAAGGCTTTTCTGTTTGCATCCCA
Organism: Falco naumanni; assembly: GCF_017639655.2. NCBI lineage: Eukaryota > Metazoa > Chordata > Aves > Falconiformes > Falconidae > Falco > Falco naumanni. Next base: position 73,486,447 of record NC_054056.1, read on the forward strand.
TTAGTGGCTCACTGCATGATCTCAGACAACTTGCTTCATCTCTATGACTTTTTTTCTATACACCTTCCAAGGTCATTATACTTCCCTGTGCATAGTCATACTCTGATAGCCTTAATACTTTTTAAGGTTTTGCTGTTGTTTTTTTTTTTTTAAAAATGAGCCCTTAGATGACTTGCACAAGCTTGGTGTCTGTGCCTTTGTTTCTATTCCAGCCAAGGAGCAGTTTATGGGAGAGCAAAACCAGCAGATACGGAGCTCATGATAAACTTAGATCACCATGCACAGCTGCAAAATTGCAGGGTTTGGGTTTCTCTAGTTTACCTTTTTTTTTTTCCTTAAATCACATCTTTTTTTGAAAAGCCAGCGTATGTCCGTGAATATACATACAAAAGACAGAGCCTACGTCTTACTGTGCATTCAGGCCTCATGTCTGGCATTACACAATCTCAGTACAATCACGAATGGGATATACATTTGCAAAAAACTGTGCTGCAAACATGAACATTTTAACTTCATTTTGCAATTCTGTTAGAGGATAAACTACAAAACCAGACTTTTAATGCAAGACATCCACTTCTCCTGCAGATTAATCATTTTTATGTGGCTAAAAGGAACTGATCCAGATAGAAAGGTATATAGAACGTGCTTGACGACAGTTTGGTTTAGAGCCAGAGCTACATTAAAAAAAAAATTTTAAAAAGCACGGAAGAATGAAGTTAGAAAAACACTGCTGCAATGGATCGCTTACTCATTACTTGTTCTGTGAACCTGGACCAGCCTGCTATGTTTTTGTCTTATGGGTCTTAATAATATCTGTGCCAAAGGAGTTTCTACAACTTCGTAATAACCTGCACCACTGCTCACTCTCTACCTTGCTACCCTGTAAAATCAAGCTTAGGTTTTTATTTAGCCCAAGCTAACTCATCATTTATCTCTGAAAGAAATAGAGAACAATAGAACATCGTAAGTTTTACTGATCAGAAGATCAATGTGTTTCTCAGTTCCCCTTTCTAGATTAACAAGCCAAACTTCTACAATTTTTTCTGTGGAAGTCGTGCTTTCTAAACATCCTGTTAGGGTTTTAGATAGATGCTTTATCTTTCTTGGAATGCGATTGTCGTGGTTTAACCCCAGCCAGAATTAAGTACCACACAGATGCCCACTCCCCTCCTCCCTGCCCCCTCCACAAGGGACAGGGAGGAGAAATGAAAAGGAATGTAAACTCGAGAGTTGAGATAAGAACAATTTAGGAAAATAAAATAGGAGGGGGAAAACCCAAAACAATAATAATAATAATAATAACAACAACAACAACAACAATTATAATGAAAAGGACGGAGAAGGGGAGAGAAATAAAATCCAAAGGGAAGCGAGAAAAAAAAAACAAGTGGTGCAAAATCCAGCTGCTCACCACTCACTGACCGATGCCCAGCCAGTCCCTGAGCAGAGATCAGCAGCCCCGGGCCAGCTTTCCCCCCAGTTCATACACTCAGCATGACATCCCATAGTATGGAATATCCCTTCGGCCAGTTGGGGCCAGCTGTCCTGGCTGCGTCGCCTCCCAAGTTCCTGTGCCCCTCCAGCCCTCTGGCTGGCAGGGCCTGAGAAACTGAAAAGTGTTTGACTTAGTGTAAACATTACCCAGCAACAACCAAAACCATCCCTGTGTTATCAGCATTGTTCTCACACCAAATCCAAAACACAGCACCAGCTACCAAGAAGAAAATTAACTCTATGCCAGCCAAAACCAGGACAGTGATACCCGTAGTACTTCCACAGAGGAGTAAATTCCTTCTTGTATCTAACCACAATATTCCTGCTGATACACCACAGAAAGTCACATCCAAATTAGTTTGTGATCCACTTCTTTCAAACGTACAAAGTGTCTGTCCACAGCCACAGGGAATACATGCACGATAATGTCGAAACAGCTCCAATTCAAAAGTCTGGGCTGTCTTTAAGGCAACAGGTATATTCCAGTCCTCTTTCTCTTATCTCCCATTACTCCAATACAGCTTTGCCATCATTAAAGCATGCTTTGTCTGCTAAAAATATCTTCAAAAAAAATATTCATCACAAATGACCATAACCTACTTGGCTATTCAATAAGAAAGTTGGCATACATCTGCCAAATAAAAATGAAAATGCAATGATGAACATTCATAAAAGCCTATAGTACCAGAAAACTAAGTAAGGTGTATGGTTCAAAGTGAAACAAAGACACAATGCTGCTGGGCAGTTTTTGCCATACAGCTGCTTACATACTCTTCCCTTTCATTAAAGATGTCAAAGAACAATACTGAAGAACCTGAAATTGTAACAATGGATCCAGAAGGATCTCTTGAATTAAATCACAGTGGGATGAGGTGGGGAGGAAGAGTGTATTCTTCCTACTTCTGCTGTCCTTTACTGTTCTCCTTGGAAAAAAGCAAACAACAGGAACCAGCCTCTCTACTCAGGCCACCATCAGTTCAACTGTAATATGGACTAGAGATATGTGTGAACTATCCACATAACACATCTCAAAAGTAAGAGCGGATGGATTAGGCTACATAAACCACACATCTGAAACCAAGTTACACTTTTCAAATGAGTAATAATTGCTCACTGTCCAAAGCAACCTGAAATATTGTTAGATAAATTATCATTCCAATAATGCTTTATATACTATGACTTTCCAATTGAAGTATGAAGATGCTCTATTTAAAAAAAGTATAGGTACCTGGAAGGAAATTAATAGTTAGGGCTTCATTCTCTTCCTGTGAATCTGAAACTCTGAAGCAATCTGCATCTACAAATGTATTGTACATCTCATGTTTATTCTTCCACATTTTGAAACAAGAAAGGTTGTGGGGTTTTTGGAAGCTGTGTTCTTTTTCTGATTTTCTATTTCTGGGCATGTAGGCATTGCTTGTCAGATTAGGTCTACAGAGTTACAAAATGAGTTATAATTTCTATCTGTATTGTTGTTCTTATATTCCTCCTGCAAAACAGGTGCATCTTCTGCTCAGCATGTCATGCATTTTTCTCTCGGGAGAGTGGGTGGTTCTCACAAAACTGAAAACTATTAATCTGTATAAGAGAGAAACAAATTCAACATTAAAAAAAAATCCAGCAAAATGTAATGCTGCACTCTGCTGCAATAATCTCCTTTCTCCTCCTGACACTTCTTTCAAGTCCATGACAACTTCTGTGCATTCTCCCTCAAATTATAACAATAGCTTTTCCTAAACCCGGCTGAACATTTTAGAAAGGAAGGCAACTTTTAACCCTCCAGTATTCATTTCATCAGATTATGTTTCAAGTCTAGTATTCGATTGATTATCAATTAAAAAAAGAACTCAAAATTAGCAGCAGCTAGTTCCCCTACAGTTGTCGTGGCCTCAAAAGAAGGTTTAGCAACCTGAAAAAAACCTACACACAAAGGGATCTCATGACATAGGAGGATGATTAGTTATGTATCCAAAAATCAAATACAATCAAAATGAAGACAGACATACTCATCTTTGTACAAGCTGGCATTTCATGTGTAAAAGACATCTGTCACTTCAATACGATACTACCCTCAGCATAATAGGGAGAGCATGATGAAGTGCTGTAGAGCAAGTCTGAAGCTCAGAGAGAAATAGCTCAGGAAGGGACAGGAACTTCAAGGGGACTTGTCATTTCATTAACACCACTTCTCTGCACAACCTGCAGAATTCAAGCTCCAAAAAGGTTTCCTAAAACAGTGCAAAAACCACAACCAGTGCTTCCACCAAAAATTGTTTCATGCTGTCTTCAGTTGCAAGAGATGACCAAAAACCTGCATGTTAATGTCCAGTTGTGTGTTTTCTTCATTAGTAATTAATCATTTTCACAAAAGAACTTGATTCCTCCTTAAGAGGAAAACATTTTAAAAACCTGTGGCAGTCAGACCTGTAATGGACAGGTAAGCATTGGCCTTTCCCCTTTGCTACAGGGCAACAAGCAGGCTTGAGACATCCTCAATACTCACCAAAGGGCAGATTTTCAGGAGGGCTCAAGTGTCTCAAGCATCACTAAGCCTGTGCATTGGCTAATCGGGGAAGAGGGAGGGAGAGGCTCTACCTACCTCTGTTCTGTACCATTTTCTTTAGGACTGGCCTCGAAGTCAAAACCTCAGGAAATCTTTTTCAGCTCCTGACCTTATATACCACTGTACTAAAAGCTGCATCTCCGAGACCCCTTTTGCTCTCTGCATCACCACTCTTTCCTTGTAACCCACCTACACGCAGAATTCATTAGCCCTTTGCCTTCCATCGCAGTGCTTAAAATAGAATGAGTGAATCTTCCAAAGGATTCAACACCTAAGAGCTTCTGGGGGTAAGCGGGGGTGTGGGAAATGAAGCATTTAGGCTTTCAGTTCCTTTGGAGCTGTGGCCTTCAGCACTGCTTGGGAAGACTTTTAAAGCAAACAAAAGGAAAAAGAGAGATGTTTCTTACTTCCTCCTCCTCTCGCTGTCTTGCAGCCCATGGGATCAGAGCGGATGGAGATGCGCAAACGGCAGATGTCTACGACCCAGGAGACCCCAGGCACGGCACAGGCTCAGCACAGCACAGGAAATCGAGGGTCCAACGCCTGCTGCTTCTGTTGGTGCTGTTGCTGCAGCTGCTCATGGTAACCCCTCTCATTCAAGCCTCTGGGGAAGAGAATAGCAGGGGAGGGAGGCAATAGCCAGCGTATACGACAACATAAGCCAAACAAACCACCTGGGTAATTCTGCAGATCTGGAACTAAAAGATGACTGTGCCCTAGTGCTAGACACAACTTTCTATTCCAGTTTACTAATTATTTCTTTTTTTTTCCCTGCCATTGAAATAACAGATTTTTAAGAAAATACCTGTACAGTAACTCCGCTGTAGTTTTGTTGTCAATACTGTGTAATGGAAGGTCTGTTCCGTGCATGACTGCTTCTCCTGAGCCTTGAGCTTCACCAGGGCTTCCACTAAAAACTGAAAGCAATACCAGAATATGTCACAGCTTTAGATTTAGAACTGGGACTTAACAAGCAGCACAGTCTGTGTTAAATGGAGTTCGGAGAAGGTAGAAGAATGTGTATGTTGGAAAATGAATAACCACATGCCCAGCACTGTTGTTTTGTTTCAAAGGCAACTGGATCTGTTGTTATTAATTAGTGTTGCCAACTCACAGCACCTGCAACTCATATGAAGTTAATCCTTAGGATCAGCGACTTTAAACATTGTATTTGCTGAAGAAGAGGAGTTAAGCAGAAATAATTCAGAAGAACTCCCATTACAAGATGTTAAGGAGGAAAATTTATCAGGGAAGCAAAGCAAAAATAGGAAAAGAAATCACCTGATCCCGTAAATTAGTGATGTGTTCACCTTCTCTCTCTTACCAGCTCCTCCAGATGCATGCGATTTGATTTAAAACTGAAGTAAAGCTTCCCATACTCAGAAGTCCTGTATTCGTTTGGGGCCAAGTGTTAATTAATGGGCAAGACCAGAACTTGCATTGAAATAAATGAAATAGATAGATAGATAGATATCTTGAACACCCATAGGAGTTCAACCAAAACACTTGACAGCAAGCTGAATGCTTCTTATAAATACACTATCCACTACATAAACACTTCATAGCAAGCAAACCTGGCACTGAGGTGAAGGCAAGAAGTCATAAATAACCTTACAGCCCAGGCTAGGAATCTATTCCACCATTATTTTTTTCTAACAGCAGCTGATAGCAAATGCTTTGGAGAACACCATTAGAAGGCAAGGGAAAAGCAGGCTGATCATTCCTTTGCTATCGGTACTCAGCTCATCAGAAGCAGATACCCAATCCTGCCCTCCCTTATGCAAACAGTGAGTATTTTGTAAGGACAACAGGCTGCTTGGAATTTTTTTGCAACATGCTAAGTACTCTGGGTCTGAGCCTACCGTTCTTTTCAGCAGGTTCTTAGAGGCAAACTAAGATAGAGCTTAAAAAGACATTAAGTACTGTGCCTGTACAGGATCAGAGTTTGCTACCTTGCATCCCATACAAATTCCAGTGTCATCTGAACAGTTGTCCAGTGCAATCACAAGTGGCTCAGTCTAGAGCTGCATTACACAAACAACACATCTTTCCATAAAAGGAAAAAAAAAAATAAGGCACTTATACCACTGATTACATAAAATTTGCATTTTATCTTTTAAATTGCTGATAAAGTGCAGCATTTTACCTGTTATTTTCCAGGATGCTCATTTTCTGTGCACCTCACTATTCAAACAATTCAAAGGGAGCAATTTACTCCATAGGGTATGTGATAGTACACAAATTTCACGATGCTTTAAATTCCTATTTGCATTTCAGAATCATCTAGGAAACCAGTACAGACTCCAAAACAGAGCAGCTTGTTTGAGCTTTAAAGTATTTTCTGGTGGGTTTTTTTTTTTGAGAACAATTGTTTTCTAGTAACAAGAAATGCAAAACAAACTGTAATTAAGCTATTTATATTCCCTATTCATAGAGCCTTTCCTCAAAATAGCTCAAGTACTTTGAACAGAAAAGTTATGAATAGGAATAAAAATAACAGTCTACATGAGTCATGCAGCTGAGTTGCTGAACATCCAATAATCAGCATACTCTTAATAGTAGATTCAGAATGAAAAAAATGGTGAAATGAGTCTCTCAGCTGGATGCTCAGAACCTGTGCTCATTCTGAGCCAGAACTCAAGCCTCCAGCATGTTACTCTTCCAGATCCTGAGAAGAAGCATGAGAAGATGCAGTATTGGCACTAGTCCCTTTCCACTGTTTATCTGTACATTTCTAGGGAAAGAGTCTGCCTGCAAGTCATTTTCTGAGGCACGGCATGTTCTCTTAAGAAAGCGTTTGTTATTTCTTTTCTCTTTTTCCCCTTTTGTGCATTACCCTATGAAGACTATAATCCTTTCTGTTGGATCTGTTGGTTCCCCTCAACCCAAAAGTAACTCTGACAAGCATATCACTTCTTGTCTGTGTGTGAGGAATATGTAATGAATTACTTTTCATATTAAAAAAGGCCACCGGTAAAAAGTGTAGTAAAGGATTGAGACCTATACACCTCAAAAGAATAGAGAACTAACATTAACTACTATTTTTATCTGAAAAGGTGAACTGAAATAGTTCATTGGTTTGAACGTATGCTTCAGATGTTGCAGAAAAAAAGAAAAAAAAAAAAGCGTTTGCAATTATCTGCTCTCTGTATTAGAAAGCTTCCCTCCCTCTTCAATGCATGGACTGCCTTGGCAAACAGAAAAGCGGGTCTCTGCAGATTATGGACTAACACTAGAGAAAACAAGAGAAGGAGATAACCAGTAAATAGTAAGGCTGGAAGTAAGGCAAAGTCAAAAGTACAGAAGGCAGAAAGGACAGAAAAATCAACTGGATCAACAAAAAGCCTTACTACAGATAAATGAGATTCTTAAGAATTAAGGCAACAAAACTGTTACAACATTAGCATTAAAGACAGACACGATACAAATGAAGAAACATTTATATTTTCCTACAAGTTATAACAACTGTATTGCATTGTATCAGCTGGAGGACCTATTTCATATAAATTACAGGTTATAATTCACCAGGACCTTCTCTTGACAAATTTTAAGCAGCTTTACAGAGTGTATGAATGTGTGTGTGTATGCACGTGCATTTTTCACTAAACTATGACAGCCTATGAACTGGAACATAGTCCCCATTCCCTAGAAAGAAGTATGCATACTCGCAAATCCAGTCTCAAATGAAAACAAATCATCTGCAACTACAAAAGGAATTTTTAAAAACTAGAGTTATTTAAACTAACGTGATGAAAGCAACAGAAGTTGACAGCTACTCTTCCATGGGACATGAAAAACTCTCAGTGATCACTAGTGACTGCAGAAGACATTATCTTTTTTGTAATGCTACAAACAATCTAATACTCATTTCCAGTCAGACATACTCAAAACTATATTCGGCAACCATGTATCTGCTCTTTGTGCTCCAGGCCTCACATTTTGAAGCATATACTAATACTTCCTTAGTTGCAATCAATTACCAGACAATGGCTGTATCTAAATCTGAACTCTGAAATATGCTTATGCTCCCAACATCCCATACAGAAGTGTCTGGCTTGCTTAAAACCTGCGCTCCATCTTCTGAACCCTGGCTTTCTTGTAACATGGTATCACCTCTCTAACCCACAGCGTTGGCCCTCATTGTGCCCTATGGATATTAAAAATAGGGAAGCTGGGGGGGGGGGGGGGGGGGGGAGGAGGAAACAAACCAAACCCAAACCAACCAACCTTAGCATCTAACTCACATAAAACCAGGGCATAAAGCCTAACTTAAGTTAAAACATTCCATCGAGCATACACAGTATAATAAGTATCAATGGAGAATAGATTTGGTATCTGATAAGGTACACATGTATACATAAATACCCCATATATATATATACAGATATACTCACGTACACATATATACAGACAATTGGACTCAATGATCCTTATGGGTCCCTTCCAACCTGAGAAATTCTGTGAATCTATGACCTCTGTATATAAAGTCTACATGATACATTACTGAACAGCATTCAGCTACATTAAAGTTTTCCAGGTTTATACAACTGTAAAATTAATGTCAGAGCATAACTATGAGTAATGTGGCTACTGTTTGCTTCTGTCCTTTTAGCTGATTTTTTTTTTTTTTTATATCAGAGGAAAAGCATCTGCTGTACATTCAGCCTTTTCCTCTATGAAGCTGGCTAAAATTTTGTTTGCTACCTTGCAGTCTTACTGTTAGAAATCAAGATGAAGAGAGAGCAAGAAGAACATCTCATGAACTCCAAGCAGAGGGTATTCCAAACTGCGAGGAAAGGTATGGTATTTACCAAGTGTTCTGTCAAGATAAAATGAAACAAATTCTACAAATCAGACTAAATAAAGTGAATTACCTGAAATATGCAAATAACTATTATTATCTGTTTGCAATTTATGCTGAATTTGCAGTCATTTGTCTCTTACCTCCTAAGGAACCAAAGGTCTGATCTATAATCTTTTACCTTATTTATATGCAGCATATAAATCCACATCCCCACTTTCATAACATGGCAGATCAAACCCAGCATTGTAAACACAGCCTCCATTTTATCTGAAATAATTTTTAAATACATCCTGTTCCCACACAGCAACTGTGTAATGAAGCTAATTGGCAATGCTCAGCCTTGTAAAAATAATAGAGAGGAGCTCAGATCCTCCCAAGAGTCAAGCAACTGTCTCTTCAGAATTGCTCAAACAGGTAGCAGCACTTGTAAAACTGTAATAGACAGAAGAGTACCTTTTATGAGGTTTGAATCATGGCTTCTTTCTACATATTTTCATTCAATTTTTAACAGTAATTCAACAAGAACTACGGGGTATAGACAAAATTTTATATATATATATATACAAAAAACAACAAATAGTTGTTGCAGAGGGACTTCTTTGTTGCAATTACTTTGAGCAGTAAACTTCAATCCCTGCATCAAAGTGCTGGCAATCATCTGCATCTGAACTTTTAATAAGCACACTTTCAAAAAGGCACCTTACAAATATGTTTACTAGAGTTTGCACTCGGGTAGTCCTGGCAAGGAATTGCAGCCCTGTGAACCCTGTGATTTTGTGCCGTTGTGATGGCAGATGCCTCCTGCCACTTGCACACAGTCTGAGTAACAATCGTTCATTTCTCTTTTCTTGTTCTCTCCTTCTGCCTGAAGCCCTGCCCCTACTCTTGAAGAAGTGAATGGCTGGGCTCAATCATTTGATAAATTGATGCTTACTCCAGCTGGCAGAAATGCTTTTCGTGAGTTTCTACGAACAGAATTCAGCGAGGAAAACATGCTTTTCTGGATGGCCTGCGAGGAACTAAAACAAGAATCCAACAAAAGTGTCATTGAAGAAAAAGCAAGACTAATTTATGAAGATTATATTTCTATCCTTTCTCCAAAAGAGGTATATTACTTTCCCCAACAGTTAGTTCTAATGTGCGTTTAAAGCTACAACAATACTCAGGGAGAACTTCCTCCCCCCTCCCCCCACCCCCCACCCCATTCCACTGCCATCAAGTAGAGATTTAGGAGAAAAAGGTAGACCCATTGTTGAGGTGAGATGGTCAACACTACTTCCACTGGCTGGAAGAAAGCTTCTCCTATGCTACCCTGGCATGCTGACGTGAACTCCTTAGTTTGAGGCACAACTATACAGGTGATCACTCTATCCTTGCTCAACTTAAATTTTACTTGTTGGACAAAGCAGGTTTTTTCTTTGCACTAGGAAGGGGGTGTTACACGTCTCTCCAAAAGCACAGAAACCACAAACAGTATTATCTGTGAAGCACAAAATTGCTCGAAGAGCAGCTGACAAAATACGTCACAGAACAAACACACTGACTTCCTGAAAATTTTCAAAAATACTTGTAACTTTGTTGTTAGCAAACACATCAAGTTTTGAAGACACCTCAGTTCAGTTTGAATATAATCCTGCCAAGTAGGCTGGAATTTTAAACCTTCCAATATCCTTCCAAAAGTCAAACTTAATAGTTTGTGGGGCAAGCTATACTTATGTACTTATAAAAATGCTGTTTAAACCTTAATCAGTCTATTCCAGTAATACTAATATTTTTCTACAGGCACTAAAGCTTTACAGAAAAAAAAAAAGAAAAAAGACATTACTTGTATGTTGTATGCAATCATTATACAGCCATACCAGTGGTTCCCATTGACTCACCCTGGTTTTTAACAGGAACCCTATTAAGTGACAGCTTTCCAGGTTACATTTTCTGTCTGGCATCATACTGCTTACTCCAAATTCAGTCTCTTTACAACAGCACTAACTCCCAAGGAAACAAACTGTCACAAAAAATTACAAATCCTCTCTCCTACAGAGCAGGAAGCGGGTCTGGAGACAGCCCGCCAGTCTCAGGTGTCTGTAACCGCGGGGCTGCAGGCAGCCTTGGTCGAGCAAGCTCACCTCAGTAAGAACATTTCTCTGTCCATACTCAAGATATTACTATTTCCAAATTTCAACACAGTCATTTTTTGCCTAAGTATGTTTAGCAGTTTTTACACTCTTGAAAAACAGCTGAAATGGTTTAAAAAGACTGCTTTTTCAACCAATAAACCTGAAAACTCATGTGTACTATTCTCCACTATTACTTATGTGACATTCTATTTTAATGCACAGGTCAGTCTGGACTCCAGAGTAAGAGAAGTTATTAACCGAAATATGCTGGAACCCTCACAACATACCTTCGATGACGCACAGCTTCAAATTTATACCTTAATGCACAGAGACTCCTACCCACGGTTTATGAACTCTGCTATTTATAAGGACTTGCTTCAGTCCTTATCTGAAAAATCCATTGAAGCATAGATTCTTTTCTTAAGTGTATTTATTTTAAAACAGACGGAACTCTGGGTTACACCAATCCACAGGGAACACAGAGTTAATCAGATATTTACCTGAAAACAACTCAGGCAAATTTTACTACAGACTGAATGATTTAAAGCCACACAAGGCTCTGACACAATCAGCCAACTACAGTTCCTGATCAAACTCAGTGTTACTTTGCAAAAGAGAATGAAGAAAACGAAGAGAAAACATTGTTATTCAGAAAAACGCAGTATTTTTTCAAACACAGCAGGCAACTTGGATGCAAATCCATTACGACATACATCTGAGGTACAAAGGCCAACTGGGCATGAAAACTAAATTTTAAGTGGAGCATTAGAATTTTCTTGAAAACCAAACCAGTTGCCCCATCCACACTGTAACCAAAGCAAAAACAGTATATATGACAGTATGTCAATATCTGAGTTACACTAGACAAAGTTTCATGTACTGTACCTGGCACAGGTGCACTCCACTTGTCTTGGTATATTTAATGTATATGGTGCGCTACTGGGAATAAGTGTGGCAATTTCAAGTTTATGAAAGCTAATGGTTGAAATAATGCTGCCTATAAAAATCTTTTGCTGAAGAATTGTTATTTTACTACTAGAGTCTGCTAAAAGCATTTTTAAGTTCATATTGTTGATGTTTATAAAGTATTTACTTAAGAGGAAGACGACTGTGGGCATTTAAATTACTAAATAAAGCACAAGAATTCTCACATTTCTTCTCTTCCCTCAGTAGGTAGATGTAAAAACCCTGCGCTATTCATTCCTGAGAGGATGCCAGTATCAACCACCTTTGTTTTGTACATATTAAATTCTCCTGTTACCCGACCATCTTGTAAGGTTTCTAGTACAGATAATTTTATTGACAACAGAAGGAAGCTGGAACTATTCAGCCTGTCCCAAAGAAAAGGAACAGCTTTATCCACTAATAAACCAATGTTCATTTACAGTATCCCCAAAGATTTACATTTAATTTCTCTTCATATCTCAAAATCAGTAATCACAGGAGATACTAGGAAGACAGTAAAGTTGAATCCACAGAATCACAGAACAGTCAGAGTTGGAAGGCACCTCTGGACATCATCTAGTCCAGCCCCTGCTAAAGCAGGTTCACCTACAGCAGGTTGCACAGAGCCACGTCCAGGCGGGTTTTGAATGTCTCCAGAGAAGAAGACTGCACAGCCTCTCTGGGCAGCCTGTGCCAGGGCTCTGTCACCCTCAAAGCGAAGTTCTTCCTAATATTCAGATAGAGCTTCTTGCACTTCAGTTTGTGCCTGTTGCCCTGTCCTGTTGCTGGGCACCACTAAAAAGAATCTGGTCCCATCCTCTTGACACCCATGCTTAAGATATTTGTAGGCATCAATAAGATCTTCTCTGTCGTCTCTTCTGCACGCCAAACATTGATAAGATCTCCCCTCAGCCCTTCCTCAGAAGTCCCATCATCTTTGTAACCCTCTGCTGGGCCCTCTCCAGCAGTTCCCTGTCTCTCCTGAACTGGGGAGCCCAGAACTGGACACAGCACTCCAGATGGGGCCTCACCAGGCAGAGCAGAGGGGGAGGACAACCTCCCTCCACCTGCTGCCACACTCCTCCTGATGCATCCTAGGATCCCATTGGCCTCCTTGGCCACCAGGGCACACTGCTGGCTCATGGCCACCATGCTGTCCACCAGGGCTCCCAGGTCCTTCTCCGCAGAGCTGCCTTCCAGAAGGTCACCCCCAGCCTGTACTGGTGCGTAGGGTTGTTCCTCCCCAGGTGCAGGACCTCACACTCGCCTTTGTTGAACTTCATGACGTTCCCCTCCGTGCAGCTCTCCAGCCTGTCCAGGTTTCATTGAATGGCAGCGCAGCCTGCTGGTGTGTCAGCCACTCCTCCCAGTTCTGTATCATCAGCAAACTTGCCGAGGGCACACTGTGTCCCTTCATCCAGGTCACTGATGAATAAGCTGAACAGGACTGGACCCAGCACTGACCCCTGGGGCACACCACCAGCTACAGGCCTTCAGCAAGACTGTGCCACTGATCACAACCCTCTGAGCTCTGCCATCAGCCAGTTCTCAACCCACCTCACTGTCCACCCATCTAACCCACACTGCCTGAGTTCACCTATGAGGGTGTTATGGGAGACAGTGTCCAAAGCCTTGCTGAGGTCAAGGCAGACAACATCTACTGCTCTCATTTGTAAACTATGTGTAGACCTGTTATTAGAGTTACTTCTTTATTTCAAGTTACAAGATTCACTACAATTCCACTACATTAAACTTTGGAGTTTATAGTAGACTTCCACTGAATTGTATTTTTTTCCTGCACCTTATGTATCATTTGGTTCACGTAAATACAGGTAGGAAAAGGACATAGAAAGACAGGAAAAAAAATACCCCAGAAGGAAAGAACTAGACAGACATGCTTCAGTGACATTTACTGTATGTAGCCTTTCTAAAACCTACCCTTTGCCTAATTCCAGTGCTATGAAAAGCAGAAAATGGGGGCTTTCTCTGAAAAATAGAAATGGGAATAACAAGGCAGGATTTAGGAGACCAATTTAATTGTTTCCTCAATGCCCTCAGCAGGAGACATGCTCTCCTCTTACTGCATTCATGTTATTAAACAAATAATGGTGAGATTTTTCATTACACAGCACCACAGGAGAAGACCAGATACACGGTAAGTTAACAATACCTATGGTCCAGTTTCCACCATCTCCTTCCAAAACCAAAACATTATTCAACATGACAGCACAAAAAAGTAAACCAAAAAACCTACGAGAGACAGCAAATCAAAGTGCTTTTGCCCTCTGTAGCACAACACTGGAGGACTAAGTTAAGAGGAAGCCCTTCTACAAACATACTTATGACACGGTCCAGTTAGTGGTCAGAACTGCTTAATGTATGAACACCAGTTATCTCAGCTGAATTTCTAGTAAACTTACCCAAAGCACTAACAATAGCATTTCAGTTTATGTAAAGTATGACAATATAGGTCGTAACTTCAACAAAACAAACTAGATCTATCAATAAGGTGGCATTCATGGGAAGCTCGCAGTCAAACTGACCATGCTGTACTTGTCTCAGTCAGAGCCGACAAGAGTGCTCTAAAACTCTAAGTTTACAAAGTAAGTTTAATTAGGTCAAATTCAGTCTGCTGGAAAGATCAGACACACATATCAAAAAAAGTTCAAAGTGTGTCATTTCATGAAATGGAGAATTTCATTTCTTTTAAGCTATCTCTCTTCCCAGCAAAGATACCTCATTAAGAGATGGAAGACAGACCAAACATTTGTACTTTATATCAAACACTATATTCTATTATTCTGCAAGAAAAAGGAAGAAAATCATTTCTGCAATGAAATTAGAAGGGAGAGAAAAACTACACTGGTTTGAGAGGTCTAGGCTTCAGATTATTAAAAGAAGAAAATAATTTCTAAGCTTATTTTCCATGTGCCACAACTTCTAAGCAATTAAAATTCTCTAGGTAGTTTTCCTTTCACTTTGGCATTACAATACGCTGACATTTGCAATGTGCATCTTTCCTGAAAACACATTTTAATGCTGTGTTTTGCATTTAAACTTATACCCAACACCAATAGCAGAATGCTGGTCCCTACATACCCTGGGAGCATCTCTTAAAAAACCCAAACAACCTCTCTAAACATCTTGTTATTTTGAGGCTGTTTAATGCTGCATTTAATTGAAGAAGGAGCGAAAAATTATTTTTTTTTTAAAAAAAGAGGAAAACAAACACCCACCTGCACAGAAGACAGATTTTTAACTACATTTCATTACTATATACTTGCTCATTATGCACAAACTTTTCCCAGGGATATAGTAAGTTGCACTGAAAAGGAAAAGTAACTATAGACAAGCTATTACATGAACAGAAGGAGAAAATAATCATTATTGACACAAGATATTATTTATAATTCATCAAGTAAGAAATTATCACAAAATCGACTTATCCTAGTTTGAAAATAAGCATGGTTGGTTTGTCTTGGTATTTATCTAACTGCAGGATATCATTAAGCTCTAACAACTTCCCATTCCACTGGTATTCTTTCCTCAATGTCTGCACTTCACAAATCACTAACTCCCGCAGAACATGCATACTGTTAAAGGCTGCTCTTTTCACCAGCCTGCTAAGCAGTATTAAAATTGCATGGGCTCCTTCAGCCAACACATTGTGTTTTACACTGACCTTTAAATTCCAAAGTCATTAGCACAATACAAATGAAGAAAAAAAATATATATATCCCCTGAAGCATTATGCTATATAAAGATAGATGAAAATTTATCACACAAACTTCATGTACTCATGCACTTTCTGATTAAAAAGCGTATCTGAAAAAGAGAAAGTGATGAGAAAGACTATCACAATGTGAAGTAGCTTTTAAACAAGTTTGCTCTAAAGAGTCCTTAGTAACACATCATCTGCCATGAAAGGTATCAGTATCATTTCAATGACATTAACGAAGATTTTCTATATTAATGTTGTAACTAGATCAATCCCAAACCTTTTAAAATAGTAAAACAATTCCAAATGAATGATGATCTAGTGGAATAAAAGCTAATACACAACTGTATGAAATTGTACTTTGAGGTAAATCTCCTCAGGTTTATTTATATGAATGACTGCTAATGCCTTTGAAGGTAAGACAACCAGTTTTTGTAGAACGAGGACTACCTGTTGATGAATTTAAGTTCTACCTAAGCTGGTATGGGTTGTACATTTCCATTTAAAATTGACATGTGACCACAAGTGGAATCCTGACCTCAGCAAGGCCTTCCTTTTGCAATGCTTGGAAAGTGCAATAGGGCTTCAAAGTGGGATTCACAAAAGCCAAGATCATTGAGCAGGTATTTACCTTCTGCTCAAAGCCGAAAAGAATCACTGAGTGTGAGGTATTTTAACTGGCTCAGAAGAAAATCTGCATTTTAACAGAATTATGTATGAGGAAATGCCTTCTAATGAAGGATCCAGAAGCTGTGTTTTCTGAGCAGCAGAAACTCCTAACCTTCCTTACAGAAAATGGCATCCTTAAAGATCTAAACACACACACTTTAAAAGGAACATGACTCCCTTTTTTTCTCCACTAGAGTAGTGTAAAAACTAGCTTAAATTGTAAGGCAACTTTGTTCCAGTCTCTCTTTTAATCTGAGAGGATTCAAATGTCCACAAAGGTAATAAACAAATCTGCTTTTTTGGAATTGGAAAAAAATTTGGAAGGGAGAGATTCATGACCAGTTCTGCCAGCACATTTCACTACATAAAATATCCCAATATACTGGATCAGTTATAGCACAACTGCAGCTCAGTAGGTAAGTCAGCCAGCTGGGGAAAATGAGATCAGTCCAGACTTTGCACCCTCTCCAACAGGGGAGGGCAATTTCAGAGAACTGGGAAAACTGAAGCACCTGTTCAACAGAGATACATCCAAAACTCACTACCAGGCCGTTTTATTTGTGGATTCAGGTAATCAAAATGCAGCATGAATAGAATTTAGGCACCTACAATCTTTTCTGGATAAACTGTTGTTTTTACCTTGGGGAAAGAAGACAGAAATGGTGAAGGATGTTGCCCAGCCATAAGATAACACTAAGTGAAACAACATTTCAGTTGAACTACTTGGATACACCTGCATCACAGAAAGCACTATCGCAGTTCTAGTTCTTTTAATCAATCCCAGATATAATCTGTAAGTACAGAAAGACAATTACTGTATTTTCTCAAAAGGTAATTCTCTTAAACGTCACAATCAGGCATAAAAATTAAAGGACATGCAAACCAAGCTGTGCCTGCCCTGTATACATGCTGTGAACAGCAGTGGAAATTTAAGTTTACTTTGTACCCAATTTACAATCACTTCTAACACTATTTTTTGGACTTGTTCCTTCAGAAAGGTCCCCAAACAAAGCACTGTAATTGGTATTAAACATCTGTCATTAGTTTGTTGCCATCTTAAACTTGAAAAAAAAAAACAAAAACAATTATGCATCTTTAAGTTAACTCTGAAGAAGTAATCCTGCCAAAGGACCTACACATAGATGAAAATAAACCCGTTCTGTTCATAAAAAAAAAAATCTTTTCTGAATTTGAGCATTAATATAAAATAAATTGAGTTTACATTTAATTTTATAAAGTTATGCAAGAAACTTTAAATACTGAACAATTTTCTGTTTAAAAATTTTTGTAACTAAACTTCCAGTTCAATCATTTTTCCTTTCAGCAAAAAAAGCCACTTTTCCTTCCTAGCACAGGCTGACCAGAAAAGCTTGCTCTATAAAGTATTTACCAAACACTTCTTGTCTCGCAAAGCTCAAGTGTCATCATACTATTTCCAACTTGTTTGTTACGACCGCCACTATCATGCAAAAAACATTCAACATAGAAAACCTTGGGTTTCCTTTACAGTCAAGGAATTTATTCTCCAGGAATCGCACATACTCTTCCCTTCATGAATCCTTTTACATTGCCAGGATAGACCTCAGCCCCCAGCTCTGACGAATTATAATATAATGAAAGAATTTAATCTCTCCTAAAGATGTTGACATGTTTTTCCTAGAAAGTGAATTTGAAAATACTTCTAAACATGTGCACTGTTAAAAAGCAGGCTCTAACAAAGCAGTATTTATATCATTCCACATCTGGAAAAGACCGTAACTTTACTAATTTATTCTCACCGGCAGGTCTATGATTGACATCAGATACTCTACATCTCAAAATTCAGTTAATGAACAAAATTAATGTCCTTTATATGAAGTGAATTTAATATCACCTCCTCAGCCAGTTAATATTGTGATGAATTAGTTCGCTTATTTACAAAGTCTAAACCAAAGTTGCTTGTCAAGCACGTTAAGCAAAACTGAACAGTCAAATCAGACTTAACTGACTATTTTAAGACATTCTTAGAAATAATACCTACTGATAGAATGCAAACCACGTGCTTTGGGCAATAAAATATATTGCATTGATCTAAACCCGTTACATAAACAAGCTTAACCAATCACTGCATGCTTAATAAATTTCCAAACCCCATGACCCCAAATTTAGTCCTAATTTGGAAACAGTACGTACAAACTAGTTAACTAAATTGTGATTTAATTAACAACTGAGTTTAATGTAATTAGCTGAATTAGACACCTTTTCTCTTTGCAAAACTACTGAACACAGCAGCAAGAAACAAATTCCATTCTTATAACTGAACAAATGTGGAGAAGTAAAATACATATGGGAGGAGTGTGTATGTTTCAGACTGCAATAAGTACAGTACATAATTCACATAGATAGAAAAAAAAAAAAACAAGCCAATTACCCAAATGTTTAATTGGTAAAAGTTTAATGTCAACTTACTTATAAAAATGAAAAAATATTTTAACATTCACCATACAACTGAGCAACCTGGCCCTACTGACTATCAGCTATAGGAAGGCATTTAAGGAAGTGATGGTTGTGTCAAAATAAAGGCTAACTGGCTAACTTCAGGCATGTATGCTGCTTTTTTTTAAAAAAAAAAAAAAAGAAAACAAAACAAAACTCAAAAAACTCTCATTTGCAGGAAGCTAGATGCTTAGCCTAGTTTTTAAAGCTAATTACAAAATCCTCTTTCATACTGGTCCAGATGTCTTGACAATTTCTTCTTCTAACAGAACTGTCAAAAGAAAAGAATTTTTATGAGATCTTCATACAGCTTATTTCTAAATCTCTGCAAGAAGAAACAGAAACACAACACCATATTTAAGAGATGGAAATCACTAGTTAAAGCACTTGCTTATATCATAACCATTCCTTCATTCAAGCATCACTATAAGGACACTTTTGTAACCACCACCTTACAGAAGGTTCAAAGGACAAATAAACCTTTCCAGGTACTGCATCAAATGATTTCTAAGCTTTATAAATTATTTAGCTCTCTTGGAGTATATATTTGAACAATATTCAGTAATCAGATATGTAAAATGATGCATATTTGCTTTTTTAATGCAGTAATTTTAGCATAGCTGTGCAACATCGTTCTGCAGAGCTGCAGCATCTTTACACACAAAAAAAACCGGAATGAGTGTATCATGCTTCATATTGCATGCCATCACATGTTAAGTTGTTAATTCTACAGGCCTTAATTTCAGTGTTTCTCCATTTTACTGGACTACCAGCGTCCCTCAGAATCTTTTATAATTCCCATTTCCTGAACTTAAAAAAGAAGTAAATTTCAGTCAAGTTATCACTGCCCTGCACTTATCTTGACACAGGAATATGGCAGCAGTCATCTCTTTTTTTTTTTTTTTTTATCCACTCTTATTCTCAGAGTAAACAAAAAAATTCAGATAAAATACAACAACAAAAGGTCTAAAAAGGCCTATTCTACTCATCGAAGCAGAGACTGAAAATAGTTAGAATATCTTTGGGTGAAGAGAAAACACAGTGACTAACTTGCCACTGTTTTGTATGGCAAAGCAGTATTGTAACTAAATGTCACAATGACTATGTCAATGTCCTAACTTCTCTCCCCCTTTGCCACCACTCTACTTGCGTGATCTCACACCTTCAGTCAAGAATACTTTTCTAATCTCAAGGTATTTTGCAGTATCAACATGTAATATCACTAATGTGCTAAGAAATAACCAAAAGTCAACAGAAACTCATTTGTCATTTACTGTAAAACAAAATTAAGCACAGAGCCTGGCTGTCTGCTAGCAAATATGCAGAGCAGTCTAACAGTCTTACCTTCCATCTGTTTCCACATTCATTACAGACAACAAACGTTGTCATGGGTTCATCAGCACTGCGGGTTTGAACCTTTGGCAAAGGCAAAAGCCAGAGTGGAAAAGGAAAATTAGTATCCTGAACTTTTGTTAGTATGTGTTCAATGTGAAAGTTTAAAATCAAAGTTTAAGGAAACACACTTGCATAAAAAACAAGTTAAATTTCTGAATCAATTGAAACTTTTTTTATCTAGAATATAAAGCAATCATAAACTTATGTTTTGACAGATTTAGAAGCACTAAAATATCAATTCCAGCATAGAAACTGTGCGCATACTTGCAGGAAATAATTCTGCAGTAGAACTACATGTTCAGTACAGCTTTACATATATTTACTGATGCAAAGGCTTAAAAGTCTCATGATTGAAAAAGTTTTTTACTTAAAGCATCTGATGCACAGTATTAAATTATAAACGCAGCTGATCCTATGATCAAAATTACGTGCCCAGAAGCACTACAAATCAAATTAAATCCTTTCTTGCACATTTCTT
Source organism: Falco naumanni (assembly GCF_017639655.2). Lineage (NCBI taxonomy): Eukaryota > Metazoa > Chordata > Aves > Falconiformes > Falconidae > Falco > Falco naumanni. The sequence continues at coordinate 73,507,102 of NC_054056.1, forward strand.
AATTAAAATAGAGAGTTTGTAGAAATGATTGTATATCAGTGTCTATTGTTAGTCAAATAGTAGGTTATATAAATACGTTATTTTTGTGTGTGTATCGTTATTTTCTGCTATTTATTCCTTCTGTAAAGAAAGGTTTTCACACATTAAAACCAGTAAAGTAGCTCTTCTTCACATAAAACCACGTTAGTAAGATGTAATATGAAGAATTACCAAAAACTCAGCATTGCAAAGAAACTGATGTTTCAGGCTATATAGATAACTCAACTAGGATTTATATAAAATCTTTGGTAATTTATTACAACAAACATTCACTACATAAGCACACCTATGTAGATCCAGCCATCTTCACATATTTTGTAATTGGTTGGCATTTTGTTAAAAGGTCAATTTGTAATTAAAATATCTTTTCTCTGACAGTTTTTATACAGGATTTAAGCTTTGAAAAAGGAAAACTAAGAGTCTGGATAGCCATGTACCTGGGTATATGTACAGTTCTTCTTTTTGCACTTGCCACATGTAAACAGATCAGTTTGGGTACCTCCCGTTTTAGCCATCTGGTGCTCTCTGATAGCTTCTTTGGTCAGATTTTTCCGCATTTCTTTCAGCTCATCACTTGCCATTTCCTTTTATGGACAAAACCCAGACAGTTTACTACAGTTTGTTTTAAACAAGTCATTACCACTGTGTAAGCCCATACCATTTTTCATTTAGAATTGATGAACAACAACTCTATTGAAGGGCAAAGTAATTCTATACATTTTTATTCTTATAAGACTTAAGTTAGGATATTTCACAGCACAGAAGCTACAAAAAGTTTTTTGGTTTTTTTGTTTGGTTTGTATCTGGGGGGTTTTTACGCAGCTGGAAAAGATCAGTAAAATTTACATTATCACACACCTAGAAACATTTCTATGTGGATGCATTTCTGAAATTCAGAAATGTAATACCAAGACATGGTAGAGGAGGATTTAAAAGTTCTCCAGAGAGAAGGAAAATGTCCTCTCCCTAGGTTAGATCCTTGCATAATTATCTAATTCACCCACAAAAGATTATTATAGGAAAAATTTACACTATTTTGACTATTTCTATATTTCTACTGATAAATATGGTATAGCCGTAATTTACCATGTTACCAGAAGTCATATACACTTAGTTTCAAAACACTAAACAAAGAGCTCAGACTCACCGATTTTCTTTTTCGTTCAATACAGTTCTAGCATGCAGGATCTCAACAACGTATAGTAATCAAGTGTGCACAGCAAAAACAAGTTGTTCCATTTTTCTTCAACAAGGTTTTACTCCACATCCCATGTAGATGTGGAATGCAAATCCTGTATTAATGCTGTTTCACTTAAGAAGTAATTTTAACACTAAGGGGGGTTTTAGCCTTTAAAATTTTAATCCAAGACATTAATTAAAACAAAGAATGGGCACTGAACAACACGAAACATATGTTTGTGCATATGTACTTACATACATGTAGAACCAAAAAACTCAAAATACATACTGAAGATACAATCTACATTTCTTTACACATTCCTTTATTGGCCTCAGTTTGCCCTAAGCTTTACATAAAGCTGGGGGGGCGGGGGAGGGAAGAAATAAACCAGAAAACCAGAAATCTTTCCTTTAGAATAAAGCTCATCATAATTTTCATTACTCAATCATAAATTTAATTTCTTTCAGTCTCCAGGATAGTCCTTTACACCTGATTTGGCGGGGCAGAATCCAACACATCCAAGCAGAACCAGAAAAATGAAACCAGATGTTAACCATGCTTTCACTTTTCTCTCCTATAAAATCCAATCTTTTATTTGACTCTCAGGATTTATATTAATTTGTAAAGACAGTGAGCATCTGAAAGGGAATCTCTATTCAAGTGTCCCAGCTGTTATTTCAATAATTTAATTGATTTAAATTTATGGCTTTTCCTATTTACTGTTAAGCAGTCCCTCCAAAATCACTTGAAGTATTCAAGAGACAGATTCAAGAAATAAACACTGAAAATGCCAACAGGAGCGGGAATGCTCTTTAAAACTACAGTGCTATACCTTGCATAGGAGTATAACAGCAGAGGTTAGTGTTTGAAAAACACTTAGCAAGACAGGCTAACACTTACACATCCAGAAAGGTGAACGGGTAAGAGCTTGGAATCACTAGCCCAGTCATATTTAGATCTTCCTAAACTTAAAAAACTATCACCGATATATCATGTAGCCTTTTAAAAACAGCAAAAATACCATGTTTCAGGAAATATACATGCAACAGCTTACCCGCCTTCTGACTTACAGATAAAACCAGGTATTTAGGAATCTGTAATTCCAGCTGTGTAAGCCACAAACAAGCCAGTCTTTCAAAAGTGCGGGCAGCTTACAGGAATTATTTTTATGGCTAATAAATACAGGCCCAGATGTAAGACCAGTAGGGAAAAAGTTCAAGACCTATGCTTTACTTACCTCTGCTGTCATTTTGGCAAACTTGTCAGGAGGAATGTTCCCACATAACACATTTTTCCTTAAATTAGGATTCTTCGCATCCTTCAAGTTTGCTATTCTACTTCGTACCCTATTTTTGTATTTCATATCAGTGTTTTTTAATTCTTGAAAAATAGGTGCTTTGAATTTAAGGAACAAAACATTAGAACAGCAGTATAAAGGATTCACTTTTTGGGGCAACTTCTCTAAAGCAACATACTTCTACACTGTTAATCAAGTCCTCCCCCGACCCCAATCAACAGTTACTTTCACATTCAACACAGCAGACCTCATGTCTTCCTGAAGCCTAATCACAGTTTAACACATGGTCAGTGAAATCTGAATTTTTGGGTAGTAGGATCTCAATTTAAATTGTGACAGTTCACCCATAAATAGATGTCCAATTCCTTGACCTCAACTTGAGGATTAACTGGTTTCTAAATCAAATATTCAAACACTGGCAGCTCACTAAAAGATTTTTAAAACAGTTTTGCAACAGAGACAGGAAATTCCTTAACACGAATGGTGGCTGACTGTAACTACTGAAGGACATTAACATGTTAGAATCATGAAGTTCCGACTATTTCTATGCTTAAGAATATCTTCCTGCCCTGTCCCCCCAAAAAACCTAAAATAAAAAGAACCCCAGACATCTGCTCTGTAACAATTAAAATACTGCTACCCGAACGCTTTTGAAAATTTCAAATTCATTTAGAAATGATCTTGGAGAAAATGAAATAAAGACATTAGGAAAAGATGAAAACTGTTAACAAGAAAAGATTTAAAAATAACACAGAATAGCCCAGGATTTAATGTCAGCATTCTTCAGTAAGGTATAACATTGCTGCTGCAAGGAAAACCTACTAAACTGAAAAAAACCCCACATGCACTCACCTACACACATACCTACATGTTTTAAGGCAAACCATTTAGGTTGTGCTAGTTTTTTAAACATTAAATTTCTGCACTGATATGTTGAACGCAGTTTCCTATTTTTGTTTTAAATGAAATTCAATATATAGATCAAATTAATTTTAACTTTATCAATGCTTTTTAATAATACTCTTGTTCTAGAGCACACAGATGCACAACAAAGGATATCTTCTTCAATCTGAGAACCCAGCTCTTCTTCATCAGCACCAATAGCAATGTAATCATCTGAGGAAAACAAATATTAATATATTAGCAACCTGATTATGTCATCAGTGTTCTATATTCCTGAGAGCCCGTTCAAATCTCTGTAACCCAGCAACTGCAGCAAGTTTTCCTTTTGTATAGGAAAGTTTCATCTACTGTATACTTACCCTTTCAAAACCTTGTTAACTTATTACTTGGAAAAATAAAAATAAGTGAAATGAAGAGCAACGGAAGTTTAAAACAGTAGAACCAGCCTAAGTCTTTCAAAAAAACAAAAAATCTACAACTAGTTGCAAACAAATAGTAACAAAACCCTCTATTATACAGAAAAATTTCAAATATTCTAATAGGCTTGGCAAATACCCATCTCCACAGAATATCTGTGCATAGAATAGACTATTATAAAAAGAAAATGTTTTCTTTTGTGTTTCATCAGTTCTTTCAGTCCACAGAATGCAAGCATAAGTAATTAATGTTTTGCATACATGAAAGGGAAAGACTTCACTAGAAACATAGTAATCAAAGAACAGAAACAACATTATTGGATATTTTTAAAAAACGCGAAGCAGAGACATGTCCTAAAACACTTAATTAGAAGAAAAATCATAGCAATCTTGAAAACAATGCAACACTTGACCTAAAATGTCTCAAGATAGTTGTTTACTCTTTCTGACCAAATCCCTTCCTCATAAAGACAGCTGCCTTTCCAAGCCAGCTTAGGACAATTAGATGCAGTATGTGTTTTCCTCCTCATTTTAACATGGGTGTACTTCAATGAGTAATCCAAACACAATTTCTACTTTAATCTCATGCAGGAGGCCAAAAAAACAGAAAATAACCTTATTTTTGAGACTGACATTCAATCCATGGGTGATCAGCTTATATGTGCTGTAGAAAGTAACATAGCAAAAAGTGTTATTGGAAAACTAGCTGAAAGTAAAACTACATATAATCATGAATACTAAGACGCTATATGCAACTTCCTGGTCACAAATTATTTAGAAGTCTATGAACTACATATCCAGAGGAACAAAAATTCATGTCTTTATTCAGCTTTGATTACTGTCTGTATCTCAATTCATGATTTATGTGAATTAAAAGAAAGAGTGAAGAGGGTAAAAATGGATGACTCAAATCTGCTTACACTGGGTCAGGTTACACTAAGCTAAGTACAGAGGAACGGGAGCTGAGTCATAAGCTCTTGTAGAAGGACCCACATGAAAAAACACAGGTCATTCTGAGGAGTCCAGCTTTCAGTTTGCTTCTTACCTAGCATATAATTTGATTTGTCCGCTTAAAGACACCCAAGTGTACATGAGGGGGGAAAGGAAAAAAAAACCAAAACTCTAAAGGAATTTACAGATGCTCAAAAGGCATGAGGATAGAGCAATGCAAGACTGTCTTATTGCAAGCTATCTCAATGAAACTTCAAGATTAAATCAAAACTGAAAGGCAGCCTTCAAAAACCAAAATCTGAAGGCTGCAGGATCTCTGGTGTAAGAAAGGCAGGCATGTATATAGCGGCACTCTCAGTCAGCTATTAAACAAAAAAACCAAGGAGCTCCCACACAAAGATTTAAACAAGGCATTAAGGAGGCAATAACCTTCCTGAAAAGAAGTTCCACTGTAGGCATGATATCAGATGAACAGAAGCCATAAAATGTCCCTAGAATCAGCAACAAAAATGTATTTCAATACACTCCTATGCTGTCAAGGTCACTCACTACTTGCCACTTGGGTGAACTGGCCTATGGGTATATACACACAAATGGACACAAACAGGATTTATTCTACCCTACAGGACAGGATAAAAATAGAGTGGGAAGGACTGAAGTACAGAAGGAAATAGTTAAACGTGAAAATACAGTCTACAAAGCTCACCTCCTGTTCTCAGAGCTGCAGAGAGCATTTCTCTACATTTCACTCGTACAGAATCCGAAGTGCTTGGAGCCCGGGGAAAAGAAGGGATGAAAGAATTTGAGGGAGCACTACCCTCCTCCTTCCTGCTGCTGGAATTGCTACTTGAACTGCTAAAAAAAGGCAAAAAGAGAACTAACATTAAAGGGTTTTCCCCCCCCCCTTCAAATAACTTTGTTCCAGGGCAAAACACAGGTCTTTTGTTATTTTTGATGGCATTCCAAAAAAAGAACATAGGCTAATAGAGAAACAGCAGGTATTCCATTCCATTAGGTGGTATGTAAGTTTTAGTTCTCAGTTCTCTACATTTACATGAAATCTCACCCACCCGCCCCCATCCCCCAAACTTTACTTTAACAAAGTGAAGATACATCACACTAACAGTCACTCTGAAGCGAATGCATTGCATTTGGTCTGTTTACTGTACTTTTGTACTAATTACTTGATGTAGCTTTGCAAACTGTTGCATCAGGACAAATGGTTCAAGGTTAAATTTCAATTTGAACATGGCTGCTGGAAACAGATTCACTAAAACCAGAAGCATACAGAAGAAATGGGCTTGCAGGTATTATTTTGCAAATGTTCTCAGTTTCATGTCACTGTAGTGTCATTGACATGAGCTCATTTCTCTGACAACATGTATTTTGGGTCTACCAGAAAAAATGCAGAATGAGATTGTTTATTAAACATAAAAGCTAACAGACAAAAGAAGTATTCTAAACCTCTAACATATGCAATTTCCACAAAGCTGTGACTGAAAGTTCTTTTACAGTCCTCAAAGCTCAGTGCTAGTACTGAGATGGAGTATTTGACTGATGAGACAGATGGCATAAACAATAACTAGTCTAGCTATATCTTGACCCATGGCTTTCATCTTTTTTGTAATGGCAGCAGCAGCATGATTTACTTCCCTAACAACACACATTTCTTGTACAATTCTATGTAATTCAGAAAAGAATGTGAAAGCTGTCTCTAATATGACAAATCTGGACCAAATAGTTTAATGTTAATTCATGCTGAGTGAGATTATTTTATAGTCATGAAGAATTAAACACCTTTCTTCTCTTGCTTCAGGGCTGTTTTGTGAGGAAGATGCAGGCTCCTTTTTCTTTTCTTCAGAATCTTTATCCGTTGAAGGTCCATCTGGAAATACAAAACACAAGAAACACTTTTACCCATAAATAGTAACTGATTTAAAGCAGTGGTAAAATATCTTTGATGAGTTGGAAATGTTATCAGCTCCCACTCTCTGCTTTGACCTTCTCTTGCAGTACAGCCTTCTACTCCCCAACACCCTCCGCAACCCAGCAAATGGTAAATATGACAACACTTCAGATCCTTTGAGTCAAATCCAGCATCTGCTTAAACTGGTAGTGAAGACATAATGAAAACATAGACATTTACGATTTATTTTTGCCAACACTGCTGCATGAGGTAGACAGTAACTTCTTCAGCTACTATATCATGTCTCTGGAGTTTGTCTTCCATGTTTTAAATAAAAGTTCCTACTAAATGCATGCCATTTTTTAAAAAAATTATTTTCACAGTATTTCTAACAAGAGACTGAACCAAACAAAACTGTGGTGTGAAAGCTACCATGATTGCCAAAAAACATGAAGATAATTTTCATATGCTTTTGAAGGAGTTTAAGACACGCACAGAGTATTTTCTGTGATAGCTTCTTAAACTATTTGCCTTAGTGTTTAAAATATTTGAATTTGCCTTTACCATCCAGGCTATGTTTAATGATTATTTTATAAAGAATAGAAATGAAAGCCTTTATTAAAAAGGGCAATGACAACATTAATTTTAGCCTAGCAAAAACACTACACCCTTTTATTGTAAAATGGAATTTGCAGTGGCTAAATTGAACTCCTGCTTTGATTTGCTCTCTAGAAAGGCTGATTCTCCACTGCCTACAGAGAAAGCCTAGCGAGATTGGCATCACTCACCAACAGATTTTGTGAATTCCTTCATGAAGCTCTTACAAAGCTGCCATTACACTTCTAAATCTGTAGACTATATTATTGGGATAAGCACGTACCACAGACTTTTAAAAGAACAGATCAAGAAAAGGGTGGGAAATCTGATAAGTCTCAGTCTTTTTAAATTTACATTTAAAGCTACACAGAAAAGATATGGAACTGAACAGGATTTTGATCCTTCACTGAACTTCTGAGTTAAGGAATCTATCAAATCAAATACCATTCTGTTAAAAAAATCAACATTACAAAAAGGAGACAAGAGACAGCCATACTAGATCAGATCAAGCAACCCATCCACTATCCTGTCTCCAGCTGTACCTAAAAAGAGATGCCTACAGCACAGTTTAGGAACCAGGCAAGCACACAAAGATACTTCTGCAGAATATTTCCCCAGCATTCAAGGTCTTAGAAGTTCAGTGACTTCCTCACCCACTGTTTGTAACCTTGTATTCAATCCTTGATAAATTTCTCTATTAAAGGAAAAAAGAAAAACACAGTAGATGATGCACTTGGACTGTCTTTAATAAGCTACTGTTCAAAAAAATCCTAATAAACATACCAATTTAACAGCTATTATTTATAAAAAAGTAATTTCATTAAGAAAGCAAACGAAGCTATAAACTGAATGGATCACACAAGTTCTTTACTATGATACCGGAAGTGCCCAATACTAACAGAAAGAAAACAAATCCCATTTTCCACATGCATATTCACATGACTATTCTCTATGGCAACAAATGCTTATATGATAGATAATTTTTAAAAATATTCTAAATATGCATGTAATTTTGCGTACATTCATCATTCTTTAGGTACATAACCATTTTTGTCAGAAGCTTTAAGCAAACTGATAGGTCAAACAGGTATCTTGGGGTACAGCTCAGGTTCTGCAAAGCAGCATAGCTGCCTTAGAGCTGAAGTCTGCTTCAGCCCATTTACCTCCATATTTTTTTCTAGCACACAAGTTGTCAAATTCAGAGCTGACTGACCTAGGTATCTCCTGCTTATTTTGCATCAAATACATCGCTACGGTATAGCTGTCAGCTAGTTTACCAAACACTTCCATTTAGCCCAGCATCATTTCCTCAGAGAAGACAGACACCTGAGAACATCTGCCAATACCCCAGCTGCTTCTTTCCCTTATGGAGGGCAGGATATACATTAGGCATGGGGATAAAGCAAGATATAAAAGCACAGCTCTTCCTACACCTGCAGACCAGTCTACACAAGCATGTCTCAAACCAAGGTCAGACTTCACAGCTGAGACAACTGGACAAGCTTCAGCAACTATGTCTTCAAAACTACAATTTCTTTAATCACTTCAAGAAGTGTTTATAGATACTTTTGTTTAATCCAGTTGCAGAAACCCAAAAATAATGTTAACAATATTCTCTACTTGCTAGAAATATTCTCCTAAGAATTTAAGTCATTCACTCTTATGGATCATAAACTGGAAAGCACCAAGGAAAGGAGATCCAGTGTCAAGTGGTACTTATTCTTAAACTCACATGTTAATAAGGATTTCTTATTTTATTAAAATACTGTACTGACAACAGAAAATGCAATTAACAGCCTGCTAGACAGTGTTTCAACTGTCTTCTGGGGAAAGGAAAAAAATTATCCTTGAGAAACTAGAAGTCCTTAATGATAAACTTATTTTACATTCAATGGCCAGACACTAATGGAAAAGAAGAATGACAGCTAACGGGAACTACAACCAAACACATAAATTCTAACAAAATAAGATGGAAAAAATGGCCCTTTGTGAAATATATTTAAAAATTCCAATGAGCAAGTGATTCACATCAGGAAGTCCACAGAACATCATAAATGTTTATATAATATTAATTACAAGTTACTTTTAAGAGGCACAATTACTTTTTCAAGTTTATACAGCTATTAAAACTTACCAAAACTTTTTTCAGAAACAAGTTGAAATTGTCATCGATTTTAGGACTGCAAACTTTAACTTCACAGTTCTAGCTACTGCAGCTTCAGAAGGCCATAAAAAAATTTTGAAGCCTTTTTTCCCCCCCTAAATAAGAGAAGCTAATTTATATTAATGCTTCGTCTTAAAAATACAAAAAACATGCTAGTAACATGAATTGACTATTAGCCACTGGAATAAGACTATCAAATTCTGACTACTTCATTGCAGTTCTGTATGGGACTTGCAATTCATTTAAAAGATACTTCTAGCTTTTCCAGTGAAATAAACTCTCCAGGGTCAACCACAACACGACAGTGTTCTTCATTAACAGAACAAAATTTTTAATGTAATAACATATGGCCACATAACATAATTAAACTGAACGTTAGAAGCTATTAACAACATCATCATAAATTTTTCTAATTACAATTCTATTACAAGTGAACTCAAGACACTTGCTAGTAACCAGAACAAATTTAGAAAATATAAAATGCAACATTATTAATTTACAAATTTGTAAGAATTTTTAATTAAGAGTTTTTCAGAAACATTAATGAAAGGTGGCTAGTTATTCCCTGGAAGCACATGAGAATTTAATTTGGCAGATTATCGTACATTACTGATTCAGGTATCACCACTAAAACTTGGAAAGTTTTTCAAGTATTCAATTTAAATAAGTTAAAGGAAAGAGACACAGTAACAAGTAACTGACAGCATAGTCATTAATTTAACAAAACCCCTCATATTTAATTCTTTAAACCCCATTTTCTAGACTCTGACCAAAATAATCTCAAGACGCACAAGCAACTACACATCTCAGCAATTCCTCTGCAAGATGTAGTAAGATATGAAGGTAAGATCATAAAAGTTTCTTCCTAGGAGTAGCATAGGGAGGAAGAATATCTAAATTGTATAAATAACATAATCATGAACTGTCTGCCTCTTTCAAAGATTTTTTTATTATTATTCATAAGTCACAAAAGAACATGACACATGAACTTCTTTGCTATATGTTTTTCTCCTGTACAGTATGAATTTGTATCACGTGTTATTATCTATTGATAATCCTAACAAATTATAGATCTACTAAAGGTACATGGAACAGTTCCAAACATACATTTCACAGGAGGTGATTGCTACAGCTCATACCTGACATGGAAATGAAACTATTGAAATTATTTTTCCACTTGATAACTTATGAAGACATGTAGTCTTCTGTCAAGAGTAAACAATAATCTTAAACACTATTAATAGACTGCAATTTAGGAACTTGTTTTGCCAATAACAAATTTTTTGAGCAAAGCCAGTAGATTACTAGATGTCCTTGAACAACTTCACCTAATGAGAGCATTAACATACCTGTAAGACAGTCCTAGACCATACCAGCTTGCTCCTGTGGCATCAAACCCAGGTTCAAAATAACAAAGGATTATATGAACAAAGTAATCCAAGTAAAACACTTCTGTGAAGTCTGGCTGCTGTTATCTTCTCCTGACAACATTAAGCACTTAAACATTCTTTTAAAATAAATTTTTTCAGGCATGCACTTTCTTGAAATAGGCATTTAAAAATGTTTATGGCCCCATTATTAGTTTTTAATACTGGCAATAAGTGATCACACTTGCATTTAACATTAAGATTACCATCCAACCATTCTACAACTCCAGTTCAGTGCATAAACTTATTAGACTTAATTTTACTTAGTTAGAGGTCTGGACATTCTTTTTCACCATATACTCTTCAGAGTTCAGTAAGTACTGTTATGGAGAATGTTAAATTCCTTAAAGAATTTTTTGCTGTGTTTTTTTAATATAAAGGAATACTCCTTACAACCTAAATGGGTTTGCATAGATTCAATATCTGCATAGCAGGCTCTGTATACTCAGCTACTTGGAACACAATCATTATTTGCAAATGCCTTGTTATAACTGAACAACAGTTTATTCTGAGGGCCAAATTTGCTTCCTTATGTAAATTGCAACCAACTTGGCCATGTGGTTTAACGCTCTTACAGCAACATCTGAAAGCAATCTTCCGCTGTAGGTCGCTCAGTGACTCACCTCGGACAAAGACTGCAAGCCCTGTGCTGGGCACCTTCCAAACCCCCTGAAGAACCACAGGTAACCTGGCATGGCTCTAGTCAAGCCACAAACATCTGGTGATTCACAACCTTACTTTGATTTCTTTTCATGTTTCCCATGCATTCTTAAAACCTAAGTTCTGATAGCACTGAACTTAAACAGTACATGCAGCCTGAACCGTCAACAATTCTTGCCTAAATTCAAAATGTCATTTATAAAAATAACTCACAAAGACTTCAGATCTCTGAGTACAATGCTTGGTACGATTAACAGCTGTCCGCTTCTGTTTCCATCTTTGATCCATACCATTTTACATGCACTATAAACAGCATAATCGAAACTGATTTCTCAAGCAGCTCAACATATGGTATTTCGTATTCTTCTGAGAAAGTCAAAACTAATGATAAAACAGATAAGAGTACTTTGTAAGATTCCCACCCATACTTTGCACACCCGAGATACCCTATCTTCCACAGTTATGAGATTTTACGTTCTAATGAATTACTGAGCAATGAAATGAGAGATGAAACATTTGCCCTACTATGCTTTATTATAAAGATTTACATTACAATCAAGGAGAATTTAACTACGTATATTTTGAACACAAGCAAAAATTACTTTCAGGATTAATTTGATTTTATGCAATAAGTGCACAACCACAACTATACTAGACCTGGCACAATAATGTACATGCAATAATATCTGCCCTATAACAAAAATTAGAGACTGATGTCAAATATTTGCTATTTATTTTCCAGTTCCTCATATGTTTGACTTCACGTGATGCAAGAAGCCTTAGCTAGTCTCCCAACTGTCTTAAAACCATCTGAATGTAGCAAGCCATCAAAACGAAAAGGTCCACCTTGCCACAATATGTTACTGCCATAATCCCTGTGCAAGAAACAGTAACTGCAAACAGGCTGGGCCAGAAAACTAATACAGTTGAAATTTAAGCCAGAAGAAATGAACAAAACAATTAGTTTCCAACTGGTCAGTTCCCAGTTCTCATCTCCTGGATAGCCACTTGAGCACTCGTGGTAGCACAGGAGGGAGCAAGAGCACACCTGTGCATATGGGAAACCAGGACCAGTCCTTTCCACAGCAGCCTACATCCAGATTGACTTGCTGTGACCATCAGGCACCACGATCTTATTCCAGGCTTCTACAACATGAACTCAGGTAAGAATAATACTCCCTGTGTTTCACAACATTGGAACACTTAAAGATCAGTCAGCTATAACTAACAATATATTAAGACAAGTTTGACTGACAAGATGCTTGCGCTAAAAAAAGAATAAATAAAAGATGACTACTTTTACTGTCAACAAATAAACAGCAATTCCTTTGCTCAAAGGACAGCAATACCCAGAATGGCTAGCTCCCCCCCAAAAAAAAAGTATCTGAGGGCACTCCCAAAAATTCAGAAGTCTGACTGAATTGGGGTAAAATAATAAAAAATAAAAATAATAATAATTAAAAAAATAAAAGAGTACTTCCTCTACTTTATTGACTCCACTAAGTTGCAGTTGCAAAAATTTTGAACTTTAGAGAAAAAAGAAAGCCAACAACAACCATCTTTGATAGGGACTTTTTTTTTTTTTAACCTAGATTAGTAACTTGAGAGCTAGGTTACTCAAACCATCTGCTGCTTTTAAGTCTTGGGGCAACTCAAGTTAATATGCATGTCTAGTTTTCCACTTCTGTATCTTACCACTTTTATACATGGATATAATACAGTTGGACTTCAAGATCTAACTGGAAATTTAAACCTAAAAAAGTACATAATTTTCACTATTTACCAGCAAACTCTGATAAGATCCTTTATAAAGTATGCATTTAATTTATAATAAAAATAATTTCTTATCATATCTAGTATTACCCAAATTTCATTACTGAAACTAACCTAATGAGTATCATCTACCTTTTTAAAGGTAGGTCAAAAAAAAAAAAAAAAAGTCTGCTGCAGAGGCTGTTGTCTCTTACTAGAACACAGAGGTTGAAAGCTGTGACAAATTGTCCACTTCTATACACATATACTGTCAAATGGATACAAAGTAATTTCTACACCACTTACAAGAGAGCAATAAAGTATCTGATAAAAAACTTAATTAGATACAAAGAAAGAAAACAGAGTACCACACAGTGTATGAACAAAAATACCTGGACACCGTTTGAAATTTGAGTATTTTCAAATACATTAGAATTAAGTACTATAAATAACCCTTGAATAAAACTCTGCTAACAGAAAGGTTTCATTTATTGTATCCACTGCTTTAAGAGAAATTAAACAAAAAGTATTAACTAATTAAAATTTGTTTAAAACTATGATGGTTTTAGAAAGTGCAGATCTGTTTCTTGCTACCTGTAAGTCCTAACAGATTTTTAATGTCAACTTTTTCCTGTTTTTTTCTTCACAAATCACTTTAATACCAAACTTCAAAGCCTCCACAGCTTCATATGAGATTTTGCACAAGTTCTGCAGAGTACCTGTTATATTTAACAGAGGAAATAGTCAAGAACAGGTTCGTTAGTGCCAAGTACTGCAGTACAGTCACTCTAGCTCAACAGCAGGCAATGAGACTTCAGAAATGAGTCATGTCACAGAAGCTGGCTTCCTACTGCTTGCCAGCCCCAATAAAAATGTATTCACTTTCTCTCTGAATACACTTTCACAGTAATGCACTGATGATAGTCAAAGAGTAAAAACCAACTACATCAGTGCAGAAAGTTTCAATACTTGCACAGGAGCACAAATGTATCTAAAGCAAAGCTGTGTCAAAAATTTGCATCAAGACTGCATACAGTTAAAACATGCAAGAACAGGGAAAACAAAGTTTGTGTTGCCATACCTAACAGTTTCTTCCAAGACTTGATAAGAGATTTTGCTAAAGATGTAACTTCTTCATCTGTGCTTTGCTTGCGTATGGCATTCACTGACATTCCAATTCTGGTAGACTGCAATAGAAATATTAATATATACTATAAAAGGTGATACGAAAACAATTTAGTAAGTAAGCATATATACGTTTGTACTTTGACATAATTTTTTTTAAGTTTTTCATTGTTGTTTTTGTGGGTTTTTTTTAAGAATATCAGAATGAAATGCTGCAAGGCTTTACAAAACTTATTTTAACACCACATATTTTTAACTAGGAATACAACAATATTACCATTTGTCTCCATTACAGAAGGGGGGGGGTGGGGGTGAAGGCATGGCAGGCAGGAGGTTCAAGGGGAATCAATCAGAAGATTTTTGCTCCTAAACAAAAACCTCTGCAGAACTACTAGCCTAAACTAAGTACCACATTCAAAAAATCTATCAACATGAAAATCATATATACATCTTAATGTTATATACTTTTTTAAGCAAAGTTCTAGCCTCAAAACCTTATCTTTCTGTGAAGCAATGACTGTATTTATATTTTGGCATGATGAGAAGCTTGCCAATTGCTTCAGTGACTTCGTACTCTTAGAATTCCCATTTAGTGGCTGTGAAAGAAGCTGTAATAGCAGTTGGGAGCAACCACATTTTAGATTCCTAACAATTTCAGCAATACTGAGATTCTCTAAAGCCTCAAGCATAGAGCGTTCTGCTTTTAGATAGAAACAGTAAGACTAGCCTACCTCTCAGTCAAGATAGTGGACAGGCTTTAAACCTTTGGCACTACTGCCACCAATAGAGTGAAAAGGAGATTAATTTACAGTCCACTCCTTTTACTACTCAGAAGATGAGGACATAAATTTAGCTCAACAGCAACAAATTTCACTTTAGAAGACTTTTAACACGCTAATCGAAGAAGCAGAACATTTCCACACTTTTAGTTTCACAAGAGAAGAAAACTGTTTAACAATACAAATAAGTATTTTATCATAATTTCATATTCTGATGACTACATTTTGTTAAGATGCTCAGTTTTGTTGCATTTACCATTTATGGGACTCACCAAATATACATTTTCTATTTACTTTTGCAGTAGTTCATCATAAATTTCCTTCTCCTTCAAAGGAAAATTTAAATTTTTGTGGCTTGCTAAAAATGGAAAGTATTTGTTCCTGTAAATTACTGTTACAACCCACGCTAAACTTTCTGGGGCATGGATGTGGTACATGACTGGAAATGTACTGAAATATTCAGTAGATATTTAGCAAAGGAAGCACATCAAATAACCTCAGGTCTGAGTGTCAGCTCTAAACACCTATTTTGGATTAAAGAAAACAGACGGTTACTCACCTGTAACTTAAAGTGTTTCAAGATGGACTCTGCTCGCCCAGACTAACAGTACTGGCCAACTCTCTTGACATTTTAAACACATACTCCTGACATTATGCTCAGACAATAATGAATAACATGTGCTTGGAACTCCATAAAATACTCACCATACCTGAATGAGAAAAACATAAAACCAACCCTCCATTGATAACTGGGCACAACCAGAGCCTACTCTCATCAGCAAAAAGACAAGACACCAACTTACAGACATAGGTAGAGTAAAACTCAAAAACTCAAGTAAAACTCAAAATTAATTGGATAAATTAATTTCTTCTTCTGATCACATAAGAGAAACAGATTCTAGTAACTGGCTAAACTGCCAGCTTTCTTAAGGTAGTACATAAACATAGTTCATTTGTTTGCTTTTACGGAGCACTTGATATAGCCTCGCCTAAAGAGAGGGGAAGGAATGACCTACCAATTTATTAGCCAGAAAACTGACACGGGTAATCACATAAGACCAGTGTTATATTCCCAAAATGACTGTGCTTTAAAGACAAACCAGCTGTCAACATTTGAAATTTCCTCAGTCTTTCAGCCTACAGAGCTGTTCTTGTGAGAGCCATTTTAAGTGGAGAACTCTGGTATTTTCACCCAGCCCAATGTAACCTGTAGAACTGCTTTATTTCTGTGCCAGTTTATAAGAGTGCAGGCATATGAAAACCTTTCTCACCCTGTCCAAAATGCATTTTTAATGGATCATTCTTCCCCACTTCAAATTCTACACCACTTTTTATCTGCTTTCCAAGAATCAAGAGGCTCAGACACAGCGTAAGACAGCTGTTTTCACCCCTGAAGCATTCAAGATACAGGCCAGCAGCCTTCAGCTGGTATGAGCAACAGCTAGCATAAGTATCCTATGACTGAACCCAAAACAAATCATACAGTGGCAGGTAGTCTTCTCTAAACCTAACCAAATGAGAAAACATAAGGCACATAGTTGGTGAAAAGCAGCTACCCCTGAAGCAAGCAGAGCTGTTACCAACTTTAAATTCTACAAGTTTGGTCCAGGTGAGCACCTGGACCAAAGCAGAGCCAAATCAACCCATGAAGAATAACCACTTCCAGGTTTCCAGGTCTCC
Source organism: Falco naumanni (assembly GCF_017639655.2). Classification (NCBI taxonomy): domain Eukaryota; kingdom Metazoa; phylum Chordata; class Aves; order Falconiformes; family Falconidae; genus Falco; species Falco naumanni. Next base: position 73,523,978 of record NC_054056.1, read on the forward strand.
CTGGCTCACCAGTGAGCTGGCAAGGACTGTACATCACAGCCTAGTTCTGCATACATACATTTAATTTCCAGTAAAACCTGTCTGTTAAAATTAAGATGGTCTGTCTCACTCACTGTTTAGCTGGGCACTACCTACAATTAGCACCAGGGGCAGGATGCCTTTAATACAGTGTGGCTGCTAAACAGATTTGCAATTCTGACCACCGGATAAATCATGTGTGAGGAAGGCTTCTGGCTCCCTGCCTAGCTAAGCAAGGATAGCTTGCTTACATAGATCTCATTAGATGTAACACAGTGGTATTATAGTCTGTAACCGCTTCAGTTTTCTGTGACAAAAATCAGGCAACAAGCACACACTTCTTATTCCACATACCTGTAAATTGTTCAGAGGACCTCACCAGTTCAGACTGAAGGAACAGTTGTATTACAGCAAAAATCATCATTTCTCTTATTACACAGGAATAATGGAACTATCGTATCAGCTAGCAGTGCTGTTCAACGTAGCCAGCTTTCAAAACTCCTTTAAAATGGGAGTGGAAGTATGTTTTTCACTTGTGTCATGCATTCCATCAGTTCAAACACATCAACAGATATCTCAATCTACATAGAGGAAGTTAGTGCTCCCGCTTTCTCACAATTACCACCCTTCCTAACATCAGCACACTACTGATCCACTACCAGAATGACACATATGATTACTCTGCATTTCAATTGTAGCTCTGAGTCCTCCACTGCTTAAGCAAATTTGGGAGACAACATAGAAAATTTATGGCAGACTTTACATATTTGTAAAACTATCAACAAAAATAATGTAAAATTGAGTCTAAATATGTTGCTAACTGTAATCTTAGGCAGTGGAACTGTTTTGAATACAGCAGTGGATACTTCAAGAAAGACTTCGTTACTAAGCTACAGTCAATCTACTATGCAAGAGTATGCTGAAACACCTGATCCCTTCAGACCTACTATAACACAAGGAAATCTTTCCAAACTCATGTAGTGTCTACCTCAATACAGATTAAAAACAATCTTTTACTGCAAATATTATCTCACTCTAAAAAACAGGTACCTGTCATATGGATGGAAATAAGTAAGCTTCTTTCAAGCAGGATAGAAAACTGGGCAGAATTAATATGCAACCCTATATATATATATGTGTGTGCGTGTGCACGTCAGGGTCACACAAATGCCCTAAAAGGCAAACAGTTCCGTTTGTTTGTACTTAGCAAGACATAGTTAGTACTCTTATCAACAGAGTCCTCCTCTGTTGATAACATTATGAAGGTTTTCATTGCAACTAAGAAAAGATTAAGTTATTTACTTATACATTCTTCAGATCCTTACGGTTCTAGGTAAAATTTTCTGCTGTTCTGTGTAAAGCTTCTCCTAGCCTCATTCTTCATACTACGGAGAACAGGGTTGCATAGCAACATTTACAGAATTTCTGGAGTACTTGCAGAGATAATTTTCTTTCCAAAGGCAAAAAACATTATTACACAAATACTGTGTATTAAGACCTGCACAAAGAACTTCAAAAGAATAAGGTTAAGAGAGGTTTTTCCTGGGTTCTGATGTTGTTCTGGGGGGCAACTTGAGGGTTTTTTTTCGGTGGGAGAAGGCTGCAGCATCATATCAGCCATGCTTATTCACGCATGAAGGTGACACTTTCAAATTCCTATTTTAGGTCACATACAGCATTAGTAATACTGTACTAAGTACCTTCTGCAAATATATAGGATGCATACATCAATAATGACATTGCTACTTACACTTAAGATTTGAACTTTATAGCCAATTCTGTACCTGTGACAATTGTCACTTAGAAAAAATTCACTTTTCAGTCTCTTCCAATTTAAGTGGCTACCACAACAAATCAGGTCTTACATTTACCTCTGCCACTTGAAAATTTCACAGAGATCTAGTTACTTTGGAACAAAAGGTGTTCATTGATGAATTACATGACAAACTCTGGAACTTGACATGCAAATAAAGTTCACTGAGTTACTTTTTGAAAGATTTTATAAAGAATATATAAAATACTATGTTAGATACTCTCTACTAAATTACAAAGAGTATGCATGTGAGAGAGATTGTACCAAACCATCACTCCTGTTCAGGGGAGTAAAAATGGAGGAGGAGGAGTATAATTATCTATACACTACCCAGGGTCAAATACAACTTGCCTGAAGGTATGAGCTATGTTTTTCTTCACTTACAATCCAAAACAACAACAAACTACATGAGAAAAGAAGGTAACAGCTGTAATCACTTGTATATTTCTTCAGAAGGAAGGAAACATCACATTTGTGTTAGTAAGAGCCTAAGATTATACGTAAGGTGAGTAAAAGCAGCTCCTCCCCTTTGTTCTTGACAAAATTCATTATTTTCAACTTAAACAGAAAGATAAGCTTTAAAAGCTTGCTACTGGAAGAAAACACTTAAGGTAAGTGCCCTAAATCAGGGTGAAATAAGACTAGTTACCCTGTAATAACACTAATTCTTCCAAGGAGTTTCTACATAGGAATCTACTTTAATAGTGCAACCTTCTTCCAGATTTCCTGGCTTCACCTTCATCATTGTGGTCTTAAAATTTAGAACATAACAACAATAAGCAAATAATACCTGTAACAACTCAAGGGTCATGGGAATATTCTTAAGCTCCTTCAATAAATCAAGAGCTCCAGCCTGCAAAAAAGAAAAAAAAATAAAAAGTCAATTTAGAAGCAACCAGATACTTAACATAAAATATCAACAACATACTCTTATCTGCCTTCAAGGTCCCAGCCCGCATTCAAACCATCAGTTCCCAATTCATCCACTAACAACTCTAAGCCAAGGAATGTTCTGCATCACAAACTCTAAGCGTTAACAGGCCTTAACCCAGAAACAAACCTATTCACTCAAAGACCAGAAAAGTTTTATCCCTTTTAATTCAAATGTCAATTAAAGCACACTGTCAATTACTACTTAACCAATATACATCCTCAAGAAAACAGCCTCAAGGGTACTTGACAGCACCAGAAACAAGCCAGACAACAGCAGCGATTTTCAGTTCAGAACAACCTCGTCTGTTTTAGCACAAGAACTTGGGAGTTGAGGAGCTCTGCACAGTCCATCAATAATGCATATATATATGTATGTAACCGTATATATAAAACATATAGCCAACATTCTTAACTATATTCGCAGTGGTGTGGTAAAGCCTGAAAAGTTCACTGGTTCAAAAACTGTCATCACGTTACACTATTTTACTAGGCACTGCTATAGTTTCTCCAATCAAAAAAGACAACTTTGCAAGTGTGTCTACCAACAAATATCCAAAGAAAAAACGCAGAACAAGACATGCTTTCAAGTCTTATTTTCAACTGTTAAGTATTAACTCAATGAAATATATAGATTAGGCTGCATAGATTAGTGCAGACAACACTTCTCAGCCTATACCAGGCTAGCCAAGCATCAGCATGTTCCAAACCAGAGGCCAGAGCCCATCCTCATGTGCTGTAACACCTGAGCTTATGCACTTGTTTATTATTCAGCTGTTGTGGGTTTTTCTTTTTTCTTTTTTCCTTTTCCCCTTGTAAGACTACAAGGAAAGGTACAAACTAATACTGTGTAACCAGACGCTTTCTAGATAGATAAGTTAATTTCAGAGATTGTACTGTCAGGTATTAATAAACTCTATACACAGCTACTCTAACAATTCATTCCTTGGCATTGTTGGCCAAGTTTTCCTAAACGCGAGCTCCATAATTTACTTTAACCTCTACATCCTCGATGATTTACCACCTCTACTTCAGCAAAGCTCTGCACTATCCTCTTCTTACTGTGCACACAGGTTGTCAAGACTATAGCAACATTCTAAAGGCTGAGATGACTTTGCAACAGCAAACATTCAAGTGCATATGGTTCTGAACCTGTGAGCTATGAATAGCAAGAAGGCAACTGCCTTCACATATAAAGGCCACTCAGGCTAAGCCTCATACCTCCCCATTTTGTTGTTTTTTTTTTCTTTTTAAATCCATGAGATTTGGAAATAAACCCCACAAGATTTCCATCTTGCAGATCTTTGGAATGATTCCTTTCTCTTTCCTTACCTCTCTCCCAACTCATCCTATTTTGTTTAATTTCATATGTATTTTGCTTGCCTTTATTTTTAAATTCTCCCTAATCAACTTCTAATATGACACCTGTTGCAAGGAAACTCTTGTAACATTCTGCTGCATCTGCAGGTCTCACAACATAACCACTGAAGATAGCACATAAAATAACCACCAAGAGGCGAGAAAGATGAAAGTGCAACTTCTGTGTCACATCCAAACAGGCACAGCTCTGGACACTTGCAAACACCTGTTAAAACGTCTGTTTCTTAAACACATTTGACAGCAAAGAAGCCTCTAAAAACAAAAATTTCACTACGTCCCACCTTACACAAACCAAATTCACTTATAAAACTAGTGTTTTACTATTTTGCCATCACAGCAAGAAGTTTTATTTAACTTTTATTCATGATACACAAAAATTCTCCAGTTTTAACCACAGAATTTTAGCAGCAATGATGCAAGACTGGGAAATATCATGCTGTTTTCAGGTGCTAAATTGAGTTAGCACACTAAATTATTTCCTTCTCTAAGCAGTCATAAGTGGTTTCTTCTGTGCAAACACAGATTCAAGTAAAGCAAGTTAATTATCTTCACTGCTACAAGACAGAATCAAATTCAAGGAAATTTTCTTAGCTGAAACAGAACAAATTACAAAAGTCAATGTGCTGTTTTCAAAAATATAATTCAATAATACTTACCTCCAAACCAATTAAGTTATTAGCAAACTGTACACAGTATGTGATTTCAAAATAAACACAGGTTATTGTAGTTCGCAATTTCAGCATAATGATACTGTAAAGCAAAGTAGCACTCTTTTCACTTCATCTTAGAAATACAGTCCAGTAAAAAATTCTTTGCCTCTGTAAAATCCCTTTCCAGTTGCACACGGCAAAATGACTTTATTATTCCCAGTCTAAACATTTTCCAAAACTAGTAACTTGACACATAGGTTAACAAACCATGTAATCAGTAAAAAAACGCAGGTACTCTCTACAGAGATGTTACCTATGTTTCATATTGTTTTCTGTACTGAATTGCCAACATTTCTAATGCACTAATGCTTTCTAAGCCTTCACTCTAATCAATTAAGTGTACCAAGAATTAGACACTATAAAATTAAATTTAAATTGAGTTTAAACTCACAGCAACTGAACTGTTTTTTGTAACCACTTTTCTTAACATAAAGTCAAATGCCCCCTTTTTCTCAAAACCAGAGTGGAAGTTGCACAGTAAAACTTTTAATTCCTATTTTTCCAATATAAGACTTCTCTGTTTAAGAAAACCCAACCATTAAGAACATTATTACAAATTTTCTTTTGAAAGCATTTCTATAATATCATAGAAAATGAAATGCAATGCCCCATTCCACTAGGCCAGTTAGCTTCCAGTTTACCTTGTAACTTCAATTAACACAAGTCAGCTTCATACAGATTTATTAGATTACTCCACTTCTCTCAGTTGATCAGATCGTAACACAAGAATGATGTTCTATATTCATATTTTAAAGCTATGCTTCAAGCAATAGAAAATGGAATACATTTCTGAAGACAGCAGAGCTGTCCAGCTCTAATTCTGTCCTACTGAAGGAAGCAAACATTTAATAATGTGAAAAACATTACACTTCCTTCTCTCAACTTACTTAACTGTTCTTGATTTTTTTTAATTCATGGTTGCAACCTTTTTCTTCATACCTATTCATTACAGCAGCTTAATAAAAGAAAAGTGTACTTACATACAATAAAAGCTATAAGGAAGGCACTACATGTGTTTTAATCCAATCACAGTTATTCTGAAGGTGTAATACCTATTTCAAACATGCAACCAATATTTAAAATAACATCAGAAATATGTATCTCACACTGTATTAAATGCAACATTGCATTATTATTTTGTCCTTCAAAACAAAAGAACTACATGTATCACTTCACTGAAATAGTTACGAAACCTGCAGAGCTACAATTAAGTCCTTAGTCAAGGCAAATCACCAAGACTCTGACTCAGGATGGGTGTCTGCACAGCCTGCCTTTTCAACTCATCAAAAGAAATGCCAAAACAGCACTTTGCCACAAGCCACACAGTCACCTTCCATAGGAGAGATGAAGCATCTCTTGCCATCTGAGTCTTCCTAACTTCAGAGTAAAAAGTTATGAAAACTACTTTTTTTCTTTTATTGATGGTTTCATCAAATCATTCCCATTCAAAGACATATACCAAATACCTGTTCTTCTTGAGTAAAAATGGAGAAAAGAATACAAGAGATTGTCAGCAGCACCATTATCCAGTAGATAGTTATGTAAGAATGCATTTCTCAAACCAGCTTGATCATTGTGAGACAATGTAGTACCTCTTCATAGACATGATCTTAATAATTTCACTAAAGTTAGCATTTTAACTGCAGGGCATGATCAGGTAGGAAATCACATTGTGCAATTAAAGAAGAAATACCTTACATCTGACAAAGCCTAGTATGAAAAACAGAGATATCTCCTGGGTTAAATAATGATGTACTTCCTCTCCTATCATACAACTAAGTGTTTTTATCAGGGTACACATATGTGCTTTGGATAAAGCATCAGTTCTCCACTATCAGCCGCAGAGGCAGCCTTACAAGGTTTTTGAGACTGCGTCAAGCTAACAACAGAGCCACCTGTGTGCGATAAGCTGGAACAAATGAGTTCTGTTCCAAAGTACAAAAGCACAACTGCTTCTGGTGCTGCCCACACTCTGGTTTCTGGGATGGGGGTGAAGGTGAAGACCCAGCTGCTGGCTCCAGTCACACACAGCCTGGCCCAGCTGTGCATGCTGCATTTGGCCACATCAGACCTATGCTGACCCCAGTGAAGACAATGCACTAGAGCTTTGAAAGTTAATTAGGTTACACACACTAGAGCATGAATACACGTCCCCAGCTGCTGCTAGGAATTACATCCGAATTCCTAAGCCTTCCAGATCACAGAGAAATACACCGTAGTCACTAGGTGCTTCTGTAGTCACCAGGTGCTTCCCCGGTATCGCTGTAGTGCTGCTCCACAACATCAACAGTCATTCCCACCTTACCTGGGAGCTGCCATTTTCTTTCTATTGTCAGAAGTCTTCGAAATAAAATTGAATAGACTTCACTGTATGATTCTCATTACCGTAACAATTAAACGTTTCACAGTCCACACACTTTCACCTTTTCAACACCTCGTAGGAAAGAGACACTGCTTCAGTTTTAGAGTCAGGAAAGTGAGACATTTAATTAATTTGTGCTGAAAAGCATGGGGAATAGAAATAAAGAGGGAGGAGACAAAAAGAAAAATATAACTAAATGAATAAATGCTGGTTGTAGAAAATTTTTTCCACTAGACAAAGCTCCTGTCTCCTCAATGTATCATTAGGGAGTTCAAATGTATCAGACCTAAACCATACAATATTATAGAACAGCAGGCATTGTGAAACACAGCAAAACACGGCCTGTGTGTACTTGCACTGAATTTTTTTGGATTCTGAATGAAACAGATTTCATTGGTTTAATACAATCAGTATTTCTATAAGCATGCAAATCTTCTTTAAAATGTTATTTATAATTTCCACCGTCTTAAACAGCAGAAAAGAGACTTCTATAAATGGAAATTCCACACTGCTCAGTTCTGAACTACCACTAATATTGAGCGTTTAATGCACTGTCATAATGTCATGTATTAAGTAGTAGTTGCAGGAACAGCAGCAATGACAAATACACAAATTAGAAGAGAATAACAACGTGCCCACCTGATAAAGAAGTAGTAAACAGAGTTTACAATTGTATGCTATTTTATGTGTAAACCATCAGGCATTTGGCGGCTGCTGCACACTCTGATTTTACTTAGTTTGATGTTTTTGTAGGGATAGTGTAGACATTATATGGTAACTGAGTAAGTTCTATATCGAGAGTATACATGAGAATAGCACTTGAACTAAGCTAAGTGGAATTTACCTATATTCCTCCTCCGTTCGGAGGCAGAAGTCATTCCCCAAATAAACACAGTTGAAGTGATACTTTCTTTCAGGTTAAGAAAACAAACAAAACGCAAAGTGGCCGCCATCTAGTATCCGCTTCAGCAGTTTGTCCACACAACCCCGGGCACCCTGCCGGAGGAGCAGGGCCAGGGCTCCTCGCTCACCTCCTCAGCTCGCCGCCCGCGTACGGCGCCAGTTTCGGTGCCCGAAAGCGAAGACAGCCCACCGCGGGGGGGGCCTCTCCTCTAGGTCCCGATCACAACCCGCTCCCGAGCGAGGCCAACATCGTGACTTTAACGCGCGGGAAACGGACAGCAACGCCGCTCACAGCCAGGGTCGGCGCTGCGGCAGAGACCCCCCCTCGGCCGAAGCCGCGGGGCTGGGCCGGGGGAGGCACCGCTCCCCACCCGCCGGCGCTGCGCAGGGCGCCCGGGGGCAACCCGCCGGTGAGCAGGGCCGGCTGACAGGGCGAGGCCCCCCCGCAGCGGGCGGGCCGCGCCGGCCGGCGGCTCCACGTCCACTGGCGGCGGGGCGGGGGGACCCGCCGGAGCCGCCGGGCAGCGGGGAGAGAAATGGAGGCGGGCGGGGAGCCCGCGCGGCGGTAAGGAGAAGGCCCCGCACCCGCCGGATGGGGGGGGGGAGCGCGGGGCCGGCCGGGGCCCGCGGGGGCTCCGCACCGCCCAGCCGCCTCCCGTCCCGTCCCCGCTCACCGCGTTCTTCTTCTGCACCATCTTGTCCATCTTCTTGGCGATGCGAATGATCTCGTCCTCCGTGGTCATGGCTGCGGCGGTCCGAGCGGGGCCCGGCGCGGCGCTTGGGAGCTGAAGCCGGCGGAGCAGCCCCGCCTCCCCTCGGTGCGCGGGAAGCGGCCCGGGCCGCCGCCGAGCTCTGCGGGCAGGAGCGGGGCCAGGCCGCGGCGCAGCGCTCCGACCCAGCAGCCAGAGCGGCGGCGGCAGGCAGCGCGCGTCGAGCGCCGGCCGCAGGAGCCAGGCAGCGCTGCGGCAGGCCGAGCCCGCGGGGGCGGGGCCGTGAGGCGGCGGGAGCGGCCTCGCCCCCCGCAAAGCCGGACACAGCGGAGGCGCCGTTAAACGGTCCGACCTCGTACAGCGCCTCGCCCGCCCCGGCTCGCCGCGCTGCTGCTGGCGCTGGCCTGCGGGCAGCGAGCGCTGCCGGCCCGTCTCGGCCCACCGCCCTCTCCGCGCCGCCGGAAGGCTCGGCTCACAGCCGCCCTGCTTTTGCTAGCTTCACATGGACAGAAGACCCCCTCTTCCCCGCAACGGAAACGGTTTTCCCTGAACGTCTGTCCCTAGGAGAGTTACTTCTGTATAAAATGGAGCGAGGATCTCCCTTTGCAATCTTAGAGCGAGTGTGGGGCTTATGAGTTCAGAGCCAGCACAACGGAGTTGGGGATAAACTTTTCCAACGGGCAGGTGTCACACTGTAACGTGCTACAGTGCTGCTAAGTCTTAAAGCTAGTCTAAATCTCGTATATGTTCCAGCAGGACATAACACATTTTAAAAGTTAGACAAATTTATATTATGTACCATCAATTAAATTCTGTTCATCGAGTTATATGCCTTGTTACTGTGATTGGTTGTTGAGAACAACAGCGTCATTAAACCATTTTCGCTGTAAAATAGGCATGTTTACTCCAACAAGATGGTAAGCATATCTTCAAGGTTGCAGAATGATTATCTCCTACTAAGATCCGGGATGGTGCTTATGCATGCTGCTCAAATCTATTATTAGCAAGCAGCGGAATGCTGTGGGTGCCTGAGTTGTAAACTGAGGACTGTAAAATATGTGCACTTTGGAGAACAGGTGAGATAGGCGTTTTCCTTGAAACGACACTCAAAGAAGTAATTACAGCAAGAACTGCCACTGCATTTATGTGTCACATACTTCACAGGAAGACTGTCTTGTATTTTGAAGCCATATAGAGACAGGTGTGTTTCAGGCACTTCTACATTACACTCAATGCACACAATGGTCACAGCATCCGCCAGCTGAAAGGCCTGCACATACAGACATACTAGAAGCAATTAAAATTATTAGGGACCTAGACAGGATCTTCCCACAGGTTAGATCTGGGCCATGAACTGGCCAAAAGCATACAGAAACTTTTGTCTGCAGCTTTTTTGTTTCTTCTGCCCAAAGGGGGAAAAAAAACCCAAAATGAAAAAGGAATGATTCCTTAAGGAAAAGAATACCTTTTCTTTCAGGGACAGACTTTGGGGAGAAATAAAATAAAATAGCAGTGCTCACCACAACACTTAAGGGATCATGCCAGTTCAGGTTTAATTCCATTTTGTCTAGATGCAGTAACCTAGCACCTGTAATGATCAATTCAAGTTAAATAAGAAGCTAATCTCAAATGAAGGCAATCATTTTTCCCACAAGCACATCAATGATAACAGCAGTACACAGTGTATCAGCCGAGAGCTGTTGCACACTAAACTGTAAACAAGCTTGTACGTGTTTCTACAGTAGGTGCAAGTTAGGTCAGGGATAAAATTATCAGAAAATTAGAAATCTCAAATCAGTCAGTATGGTCAGTTTGAACATAATTAAGTTCTGGAATGAAGACTTGCAGTATTAATTTATTTTAAAAATACAATTCTACACCTTCTTCATTGGATATGCCTGGAAAGAGTTTAAAAATGCAGATCAAATGTATTAACATCCAAAATATATCAGGTAAGGAAAAAATAATTGTAAATTAAATGATATATAGCACTAGTAAAAGGCCTGCTACAGGACCATAAAGGGAAAGCACATCATGATTGTTTAAGACCTAAACTAATAAAAGTAGCATCAGAGAAGTATTTCAGTAGGGAAATCAAAAACTAACTAGATGGCAACGCATATCCTTTCTTTGCGAATGGATGCATTAAAAGAAAACAAAATACAGCTCACATTATTTGTACTGTATGATAGAATATCTGAATGATTAACTGAACCCGTACTAACCAGATTCTTTATATTAGCTGCTCTATCATCCTCGGGACAGTAATTCTTTGGAATAAAGAAATACACAGCACTCTCCATGGTTATTCTCTTTCAGCTGGTTCTAAACCAAGCAGCTTTGTACAGCATCAATCTCTCCTGTAACATGCCTCTGTAAGTCCGAAGAACAGTAGGAGAGGGAAAAGACACCAAACAGAAGTTAAACTATGCAAACTTTTTCTTTCTGTTTAGCTTCTCTGATAGAAGCCCATTAGTAAAAAGAAAAAACACACTACTTGTTGCACTGCATTCACCCGTTAGAGCATGTTCTCACCATTCTTTTGTAACATTTTCTAAAAGGTACCATACACCTGCTGCTGCAAGGAGCCTGCATTTAACTCAGTAGAGTCTGTCATTTGCTGGGCCACAGGACCTTCCACAATAGTAAGGCTTAATAGGCAGAGAAGGCTTTCCTAAGAGGGTGCACATACTAAATGTTTTGGATTTTTACTGACTAGTCTCATTTGACATGGACAGCATCTTGAGAAACTGCGGGAGGAGGCAAACAGTAGCAGACACAAAATTTGTAGTGAAGGATCTCTGAACTCCTACCAAGGCACCTGAAATCCTCCATTTTCAGGACTAACATTCTGTATGGAAAAAGCTTCTCTAACCAAGTGTTAACACAACCATGCAAAATATAACATTCACAGCATTCCAAAACGTTTTATGTAACCATGCGTTATACCTATTATGCCTCTCCTCTTTATTTGAGCCCTCAGCGTAACAATGACTTAGGTCTACCAAAACAGAATGTCAGTTGGTTTGAATCAGCCAAATGATCCCCAACCTTTGCAGGGGAAGAAGAGATGAGTCCAAACACAGATGCATAAGGGGAGCTGCAGTAAATGGAAGTTCTGATTCCTCATTAACAGCAAGATTTTCCTCAAAAATTTCTGAAACAGTAGCATGTATCTTGATTAGTTGTTTTGATGGTTATTCAACAGATGGGTTGAGGGTTTTTTTATTTAATTCCTCACACTAGCTCTAGATCATAATGGTATGGCCTGAAGTTATACCAAGTATCATTTTCAATTTCTGGTGTTTGCAGTATGTTATTAAGTTAATTTTCAAAGTGTCTTCACTTCTTTCAACTTAGAAGCAGTATCTGGAGGCATTTAAATATAAAAAAATACTTAAGAAAATGTTTTGGTTTGGGTTTTGGGTTTGTTTAAGGTCACATTATGAGACTATTCTGGGGCAACCTCTACTTGTTTTTTGTACATAGACTGAAAATATTTAAGCCTTTTAAAGATCCCCCCAAATAATTTTAAATACTATGACATAGCAAATGATTTCACGCAGAAGCTACTTTAAGAGTTTAATCACATTCACAACCAGGGAACATTCAGACTCCAACTTTAGACTCCATCTGTTAATGCTGACAAGCAGCCTTAAAAACAAACAAAACAAAAAAAAAAAAAACCAAACCCTTCCACAACCCCTGAGGGAAGTTTACCTTCCCCACACCGAAGCTAAACCTCCCACTTATCCTGAAGCAAGGTTCCACTACACCTCAGCAAACTGGCTAGAAGTTTTAAGTTTTACCAGCTTTGCAGAGAAAAAAGGAGGCAATGGGTTGCTCTATTCTAGTAATTGGAACAAAGAGAAAACCATTATCTACCGATTCACTGTGTGGGTGCCCATTAAATTATACTTCATTTAAATCAGCTTTAATCAGCTACAATAAAGGTACTTGTTCCACTCAAAGATAATTAATAAAACCTGTTATCCCAAATACAGAGGTAACAGGAGAGTGGCAAGCAATGAAAATGGAGGGGGAGAAAAAAAGAGAGGAGGATCTGTTCTACAGCTATTATTCTTCAAAGATTCCCATTTCCAAGTTAATCAACCAACATTCTGAAAAATACTGAAGAGTCACCTTCTTCATTTACACCAGTGGTCCCATACTATATTTGACGAAGTTTAATACAATAGTACATTGTAAATTTTTTTACTATGCTAAATCTAGGCAATGTTTCTCCTCACAATTATCTCCCCAGGGATGCCAGGGCTGAAAATAAATAGAAACTGAACATTACTCAAGAAGTTTTTCATAAAATATAAACCGACAAATTACTCTGTATAATATTGCATCTTTATTATTACTAGCTATTCTTAGACTCTTATTTTGCCATAATATATTCACATACAGCACTGCATCGATCGTGTATTTCCACATGTTCAGGAACTTCCTAAGTGTACTCCACAATGACTTTTAGACACCACATTCTATGGAGACAAGCAGCCTTTTAGTTGCCTTAAACTGCTTAAGGCAGGAAGTCTACCTTCTACGTGTACACCTCATTCCCTCTCAGGACCCCTTTACAGATAATCTCAAATTTTTCCCTGAGTGCCCCACACTACATATACCCCTGATCAGCCTCAAATATTACTTAACCTAAAGAGTGTACATAATGCCTGACCTGAAAACTGCTTGTTAAACAAATATGTTAAGTGGTATGTATGCCAAACCTCACGTAACTTCAAAGGCTGTCCGACACAGCAGAACCTCCAGAGCTTTAAAGGTGTAGCAATACACAGTGAGAAGACTTTGGCTCTTTAGTGTCCTAGAGTAAGGCTACTAGAAAACATTTTAATTTCCTCTACCTTCTAAGATTACTGCAAATACCAAGAAAACAAGTTAAAATAAAATTAACCCAGAATATGAAAAACAATGAGATCACACTTAGCATTCTCTCAACAAGGCAGCAAGACATAACATTTTTTTTCCTTTTCTTTTCAGTAACTTCAAATCATCATTCCTTCATATTATAGAATCATGCATACATTACCACATAACATATCTGCAAGAAGCCTCTAAAGTGCCTGTTTCACAGGACATGAAAGCTCGATTTCTTTTAGGTAAGTATTGAGTCTTCAGTACTTGCCCAAATGCTGATTGAAATTTATTTCACAATGATATAAATTTTCACATTTTCCCTACTACAGAAATAATTTCCAAAATTAAGATTTCTTACAATAAATAATATGAGTAAACTAAGTAATTAAATCTTAAATGTCTATATTAAATATAAATGGCTCATATTTCATAACACAAAGAGTAAGCGTTCAGTATTTCTTTACAAAATTTAAGTTACACAGGCCTTGTACATATGGCTTCATTAACATAGTTTGTTCTCAGTCATATCCATGAACAGAAATAGCACCTCTACATAAAAGATGCAGCCTAATGATTTCAATGAAGTGCAGTATACTCCATTAGAGAGAACATGTTTTAATTAACAGTTCTAATACCAGTTACAGCGTACAGTATTTTTACCAGTCTACTGTGTTGTAATTATACAAGACAGGAAGAAGAGACCAAATTATACACCCCTCACCACAGTATGGAACCCAGCACAGGTTCACCCCAAGAATGGCTAGAAGATTTGGCTTATAATACATAATTCAACACGTCTATTAAGAAGTGGGCAACATATTCCAACAAGAAGTCAGACTTCTGACTGCACAAAACTACAGTCAAATTTAAGTACCATTTTGAAATTTAAAACGGATTAGGGAGTTAGATACCCATTGAAACAAACCAATCTGCAAGCAAGGTATTTCATATCAATGCTTTTGCAGGTTTGACAGACATCATCCCATTTTGGGGAAAGTCTAACATTACAAAAACCAAACTTAATTATTGGACAGTTTCAAATTGTAGTTTACGAAGATAGGACATTCACATTTAGAACACTGACAATCCAACTTCTCCATTTAAACAGAGTATTATGAAAACCACCGCACCAGGCTGAGCCATCATTCAGCCTAAAACTACATGCAGTTATGACAACAATCCCAGCATCAAATCACTTCAGGTAGGGAAGCAGTTCAGCTACAAGATTATACACACAGCCTTCCAAGCAGCCAGGAAGTTAAGGACAGAAACTGAATATACGCCCTGTAATATGGAAGGACACATCCTTGACATTTCCTCTAGCTTCTGGGCTCTTTAAAAACCTCCAACTACAACACACACATACACTCCCCTCAAAAAAACAAACAAACAAAACAAAACAAAACAAACTTGAGGAGACTTCTTCCTAGAATACAGAAATTCAGAGTAAGTTGTAACATTTACTTACATTTACTTTGGTTACACAGCCCTTTCCAGATAAAGCAAGGAGCAAAACAACAGTATAAAAAAGAATCTGGTTATGATAGCTGAATATTTGAACGAAGTCAGCTTATAAAGCATTTCTAGAAAAACATATGAAAGCATCATAGAGATAGTTGAAACTGACTTCAATTAAAATGTGTAAATACTAGAAACTGACTGCAAGTTGTGAACACATTCACCAAACTGAAGAAACTGCTATGAAACTAACACAGAATAAAGCTAAAACTTATTTCATTTTAACATCTCAGAAATATCTTTTCAAACTCATTCTAACAGAAGAAAAAAAATATGTGAAATGAGCACAACTAGAAGTTGAACGAGAGAGCCAAACAGCATTATCAAACAATTTACAAACAGAACAAGGAAATAATAAAGGAAAAAATTAGAAGCTTGTGCAAGAACTCTGGAAACATGCCAATATTCAGGGAATCATTTAGACAACAGGAATGAAGATAAATCTAAAAGCTAGGAGAAATAACATATAGTTTGCTTACCAAGTTTGCAATTCAGCAGGACTGCAAAACTACCTAATGTAATTTGGGAATAACTCTAAGGTAGGACATATTGTTTTCTCAACAAAACTTTGGCACAACTACAATAAAAATATTATGCTTTCTTCTGTGAACTAAATTAACTGAAACACAAATTGGCAGGTCTATAGAACAGAGCGACTGAGAGAAAAGACTAATTAAAACTTCAAAGTTAATAAACATGCCTTCTCAACCACACAGATGGAATTCCCAAAGATATTTCAATACCATTTAGAAATAAACTTCTTTTCAATTTTACATACTGAGATGTTTGAGTTCCAGAGAAACTGGATTACAAAACAAAAACAACTTCCAAAAAATGAAATGCAATACATATGAAAAAAAAAAAATCACTGAAAACTGAAACTCACACTAGGTGAACAAGTCAGATTTCTGGCAGCAGTTGTGTTTAAGAAGGGATATAAAGGCGTAATTCTCCATTTATGCACTTGTACTGTTAGATGCCTCAGATGTAAATTCATAGACACTGTGAGAGGACCGCTTGATTAATGATTAAGCAAGGAGAGGAGAAAGTACCTTAAAATGCAGGTACAAAGCACAGTGCTGACACCACAGAGGCATCCCAAACAGGAATATTCTTTGTTTGCAAACATATTAGAGTATGGAGCACTGTTACGCAGCACATTATGTAGTAATAACTGCTCTGTATTTTTTAAACATTCCTAGTGTGTGACAACCTCTGAACTCAGAAGAATAGCTGTTTCCAGAAGTAAATTATGTCTCTTAACCAAAAAACTCTCGAGTGTGCATCAAATTCTGTAATCCAGTGCATCCTACAATTTTAAGCTTCTGAGATAAAAGACATTCTGTATCTTGCAGATTTACTTTTTTCCTATAGTAGGTCTTCATATTACTACGCTATACTGATCTAGGGAAATGTAGAGTGATATATTTGAAAATAAAATGCTCTGTTCTTTTTCAGAAAAAACTCAAGTCTCAACATGCAATAAAAAAAAAGTATTTGAAGGGATCAATTTAAAGTTTAAGTTATATCCCAAATGCACTTCTATTTCTATTAATAAAGAATTCAGATTAGTCAACGTCTGTGTTACAGGCAAGACTTCAACAGTACACAGCATTATTTTCAGTTAATTATTCCAAAACAGACAGAAAAATCAAAACTATATGCTGGAATTGCTCACATGAAATGTATCAACATTTCTGCACAAATGAAAGCTACAAAGACTAAAAGCACAAGATGAATATTCAATATGAAAACCGTAATTTTTAAATTAAACTCAAATTAATCCTATGCACTTCCTCAGAATTCTGTTTCAAGTCAGCATTTGACATGAGTTTATGGTAGTTTTAAGAGACAGACAATAAATGACAAATGACAGTTTAACAAGAAATAAGTCCCTTTAGAATTTCCAAAAAATATCTACCTATACGAAAACAATTAAAGATTGAGGTGGTTTAAATATAAGAAATACTTCCACTGACTTCTAGCCATTACAGCAGAACAACCTTTCTTATCTGGAGTAACAATTCACATTTAATTTTTAAAGCTTTGTCCTTGGTAGCATTTATTCGACCATCATATGCCCACTACGTTACACATTGTGTACTTCACGCATCCTTTACATAAAGGAAACATTTTAATATGTTTTCAGTGAGTATTAAGAACAAATCATGTCTCAAGTATACCTAAACTGGTTGCATTTATGTTGCTCACCTACAATTAGAATTTAAATTGCTTGTACAAATACTCTAAAATTCTGCAATAAAAAAAAAAAAAAAATCAGACTTCTTAAAACAGTATGCTTAGGTTACATTCTGCCATTGTTACCTAGCTGCCGCATTCGTGTAGTCCCAACAGTGTATGATTAATACTGAAAAGATGATCAGATCATTTCTTGTACACGTGTATTATTTAACCCTCATCTTAAGTATAAATTTGCAACACAGTAGTAACACTGCAGGTATAGAAGTAATGCTTCTTATTGGGCATATGAAAAGATTAACACTCTACCACAGTTGATGCTGGTGTATTTATATAGAAGGCTTCTCACATATCATTTCAGTCTACGGGAGGTAGATGTTTGTCTATGAACTGTTTTACATCCATCATTTCCTGTTTAAAGATAAAAGTATATATTAGTTGAAGTTCCCTGTTAATATACATTCAGCTATACAATCATGTTTCAACATTTCAGTTATAATGTGCAGCCCAGCTACAAATATTGAGTAATTCGATACTTGATAGAGTCATACCACTTTGCACACAAGTCAAGGCTAATAACTCTTCTAGGTACTCAGAAGAGGCAAAATAGAGGAAAAAGAGCAAAGACTTCTATCCTTCTCTCTCTGAGGTTCAGCAGGTAAGCTACATATTAATCATCAAGTGATCTGAATAGCAGCAGGCTGAGCATGGATAGGATTGAAATGTAGCTAAGCCCATGGCTTAATCTATACTTCAAACTTCTGCAAGTTAGCAGCAGTGTGAGAAGCCAGCAGCTCCTCTTAACTATTCCATTTCACCCTTACGATGCTTCCTTCCCTAAGGAAAAGCAATACAGCTAACTAGGCTGGGAAACCAATCCATGTTAAAAATATTCTTTTTTAAATTAAGTCAATGTTGTAAGAAAGAGCACGTTATTAATACATTTGTGAGACAACTCAATGCTATCACTACCTAAATGCAATACAACTGTGTAAATGTCCCAAAGGGGCTGTCCAAAGGTACGGCTCCCACAAGATGCAGCAATATCAACAAATTACTGCTGCTGACAAATGGCAGATCTGTTCCTTGCATGCTCTTCTGTTTCTTGCTCCTAACACTTTGTGTGAGTTCTGATGCTTCAGCTCACTACAGCTGCAAAAACTGAAACCAGCAGCTTTTGCCATTTTAGCAAGTTCAATGGTTGAAAGAAATTTCTGATCAGTCCCAGAGCTGATGCAAGGAAGAGGGCCACAGGGTCATGAGCAGAGGGAACTGGTCCACCCCTTTCTGGCAGGAGCAGGCCATTACATCAGCTCAGCTGCCTGCTGAGCCAGGACTAGAAATACAGGTTCTGAGCTTGCCTCTTCCACAGTGTCAACCCTCTCTCCCAGTTCCTTCAGTGCCTCCATCCACAGAACTAACAGGATTCTTCTCTCCAAAACACCAAGCTGGATTTATGCTGTGAGAATGTGCCTTCCAATTCAGTGATTTTTATTTTTTTATAGTAAGCAATTAATTAAAATTAAGTGGGAAGGGGGGGAAAGAGTAATTTATAGACTAACTAGTCTAGTCCCAAAAACACAATCTTCTGAGGGCATTCCCACTAGTCATGCAAACTTTTGCCTTGGATGCTTTTTCAGCCATGCATTCAGTTACTTACTAAAATAAGTCAGTAGCATCAAGGACTTATTAAAAAAAAAAAACAAAAAAACCATCAATAACAACAACAAAGCACAACACCTAGCCAACCCCAAAACCCCACACCTAATACATATGTTTTGAGAGGAAAAAAATTAAAATACAGACCCAGCTAAAACACTGTATCATCAGAAAATTACCTCAATACATGAGCTATGCATCATGCCAGAATAAGTCCTGAAGGTTATGTTGGCTGGATTTATCATGCTCTTTAGCTTCTCAACAGTGAGAGAACCAAACATTAAAGGAACCAATGGGTCACAGTCCCCGTGGCACTGAAGAACAGCAATCTCCTTGTTGACACCACTGATAGGGCCCTGTTAGGGGTGGAGTTAGAGGGCAGAAGAGAAGAAAGGGAATGTAAGTGGAGGTAAGGCTAACATCTTCACAATAAAATAACCCCATGGCACTGTGCCCTGTGGCATGACAAGTAAGTAGAATTCTTAAGGAAAAAACCCCAATGTAAAGTCTGCAAGTTCCTTGTGAAGCAACCTCTGTGTCTGACAACACAGTTAAAAAACCTGGAAGTAAAATCTTGGTGCTAATTTCAGAAGAATTTAATTTCTGGCCAAGTAAAAAAAATCTGATACTTTGTTTAACCTAGTCTCTAATAAGATAGAGCCTTGCAGATGGAACAACTGGCAAATAGTAAACTTATCTTCCAGGAAAATCTGCTATATCCTTTAAGTTTTCTAGGAATGTCATTTTAAGTAGCGATATCTACAGAGTATTTCCTCATTTTCCCTACTTGCCAAACTCTAAAACTCTAGTGCCCTATTTTAAAAACTTTTAAGTTATCAAACAACTGTTAGTATTTGGTAACAACTAACGATGGCCCCTAATTCCTGCACAAGATAGAATCTTCAGATATACCCATTCCCCAAGTGCAAATTAGCTTAGGAAAGAAACATAAATACCTGAGGAAAAGAAGCCCGCAGAGGAAGCCAACAGCTGAGGGCTACAACACCTGCTAATTTTTGGTGTGTTGTAAGAGCTGTATACAATGATAAAGCACCTCCCTAAGATGAAGAGATGCAAGTATTAGAATGGTAACATTCCTTTTAATGTTTGTTTCAAGATATCTGGTTCTCCTTTAAAAGCCTATTTCTATTTCAATCTATTCTTCCTTAGAACCTATACTAAAACCAGTATTCCTGTATAACATTTATTGTGCCTTGTTTCCCTCTTCAAGCCCACGTGATCAACGCAGAAGTAAACCAGCAAATTTACTTCTAGCAGCTGGGGAGGGGGACCAAAAAACCATTAAATGAAGCATGACCAATCGTAACAGTATTATCACTGCTTTAATATTTTAATTTATTTGCATGCAGACTGGGGAGTTGGTGTATGGACCCTACCACAGATGTCTTACAAGTATGAAGAGAAGAATTTCCCAAATAAATCCAGACCATCAAATATCTATCAAATTAAAGTTAAACTAGAAATACTAAAAAGATTTTCAAGCAAAGCTATGTATGTTATATGCATAAAGACTTTACATAGACTATTAATTTTAGTACTTTTTTCCACACACGTTTATTTTCCCGTGAATACTAATTATTTGCATAAAAAACTTCATTTGATAAGGCAAAGGAAAATACCATCTTACAATTTTAGAAGCACATAACATCAGCTCTTTTCAATTCAGGTATCTGGGTTTCCCACGTTAGGAAAGGTAGGTTACTTCCTTAGAAAGACAGAGTTCTTTCCAACCATACCTTACCTGAGAAAAGCCTCCCAGAATAATTCGATTAGAAGGAATTCCATTTTTTACTTCTTGATCTATCAGTGCTTTAACTGCAACATAAATAAAGGCCCGTAGTAAAAAACTACTCCATTCTGTAGAAAGTCTAGAAGAGGAAAGAGACCCTCTCCCCGATGTCAACAGAAAGTTAGCAAAAGGAAAATCTAGTTTGCTATACAACAAAAAGCTTCAAAGGATCTAGAGCATGATCAGAAATTCCAGTGCCACTGCATCATTTCCAAAGAGAAAAACATGCAAGTATGTCTCACAAAAGCCCCACTGGCAGGAAGATGGTATCCCTCTCCTAACTATCCAGCATCATAAGTGGATGCTCATACAGCTCTAACCTGCTGTGCTACTCAGAAGGTCTTAAAAACAAAAATACACTAAGCTTACCATGTCCCTTTCTTATTTGAGATATGAAGTGTTTATACTGGTGAATTACTCTACTTACTCATGAAGTTTAGAAGAAAACAAAAACAATGCACTTAGCTAAAGTTTGATCAACAATAATACAGTATATACATATTACTTTCCCTAACAATTCTGTCAATGACAAATCTGTTTCAGACTGATAATTCATCTTTAAGAATGCATGGAAGTACTTTTAAGAGATAAAAAGCATTCCTAAGCATACCATTCTCCGCTGCCTGCTTGATCCCAACTTCATCTTCCTGTGAATCTGGAGAGAGTCCAATGATATCAAACCTTACAAAAACATCAACAAGAGCATTACTCATTAGAGCATCCATTCCACTTAAAACACAAATAATAAAATTGAGATAATTTCCACACAAAAATGTGTAGCTAACATCATTTAGTACCAACCACGTACAGATTACAAGAAATAGCGAACAATCTGTGAATGTGGCTAAAAGGCTAGATCTAGTAAAAAAACCTTTTCTGAGTTTTATCTTCTGTAATTTACAGATTAAACAGCTATGTTTTGATATTCGCTCCAAAAATATCAGCAGGAATTTCAATTTATCAGTTGCAGGTACAAAATTAGAATACCATTTGAAGAAATATATGAAAAACAAGCACAAGTTACTTGATGGGAAAAAAACCCACAAACCTGAGGAGGACTAGTTTAAGACCACTGAAATCTACCATATTTTTCTTGTTCTCTATTCAGAATAGATGTTCTAAAGAACACTTTCTAGATATTCTACTGCTCCACCAAATATTACTCACTAGTAGCAATAAACTCTACTACTACTGACTATGAATTCATACACAACACAGACTCCAGACTATACTTGTAAAATAAATTAGGGTTTATATTTTAAGACATACAGATTAGTCCTGAGGAATAACCACTACCACAGACACACAAGTAGAGAGCATACTCATGAAAGCCCTTTTATAGTAACAGAACTAAAGCAAAAAGCTTTTATACTTCCATGTGATTAAAACCAGCCCTTCTGGTTGTTCATGATTTTTAATTAAGAACAATGAGTTCAAACGCCTAGATATCTTTTCATTAGAATCATCTGCAATTGAACAAATACTTACCACGATGGCATAGCCATGTTCATGTTCAAAGAAACTGGCATAACTGGCCTAGAAATGAGAATGAACACCACTGACTTAAGACATATACTGAAATTTAATAATGAATATGCAGCTATGTCATGAAATTACATATCTCTAATTTTGTCTTACTTTTAAACCATAATTAACATTAGGTACTTAGTAGCATCTTTTCAAGAAATCTCTCTTGAAACCTGCCAGCCCAAACACATTTAATATTCAGGATTGAATTACCATTCTATGGAAAGCAAGCAAAACATTAATGGACAGCTCATATATATGTGTGTGTGACTGCACATATATCACATACATATTTTATATATACATATATATATATCTCCACCTCATTCAGTTATTTCTAAGTATCACAGTTCCATACACATGCTCAGTGGATGAAGACACCTTATGCAGCAGCAGCAGCAAACCTAAGGAAGCAGCCAAATGCAGCATAGTGGTGGATCAAGTCTGGCCACACGTGCTTCTCACAACAACTGAGTCTGCTTAAGGCCTGCCTTCACTGCAGGACACATTCCCACCCTTATGGTGCATTTGTCTTACCAAAACAACATCAATGGACCATGCCATGGATCAAATCCAGCTATAGTTCTAATCTACTGAAACTGAGGAACTTAAGTTCTGCGGGGAAAGAAAGAAGACAAAGGGCAAGCAAAGACAACAGCAGATATCACTAAGCTCTTTTTGTACGGCTCAGCAAAGCGTGGCCATGTGGTAAAAGAAATAAATAAATCACAGCCCAGTAATCAGTAATACACCAAAACATCGCTTACTTATCTCCCTATTATCCATGCTCCATGTCTCCCAAGACTGTTGGAGCAAAAGACAATCTGGATTTTGTGTTAAAATAAATTCAAGATTATACTTAATTAGTTTTTCTATCATTAAGTAAATACCACATAGATCTTAATTTATTTACTGATTCCTGACACTGCTCAGAAGTATTTCACTTCTCAAACTGCACGAGAACAGCTCAAATTGCATTATTTGCTGAAAATACAAATATTCTGTGAATCTTTGAAACTTTCTGTAGGTAACAGGGAAATTTCATCTATGCACCTAAGTTTAAGAAGTACATGTATCTAATACAAAGTATATTTAATGGTCAATAAAATACAAAACCTGCTCCTTGTAACACTGGCTTTTCACAATTGAATGTTGGAGGGAAAGAAAATGCAACAAAACAACTCAATTCAGTGAAAACAAAGTCAAAATAATCTAACTTTGCACATAAAACTTTCCAAATGTTTTCATTCTGAAATAGTTACAAAAGCAAAATATGAATAAAAATGCAGATTTGACCTAAAGTAACTCACACACTAACAATATTATCAACATTTTAGAGTATTTTTTTAACATATAAACAAAATGCAGAGACATCCAAATCATATTTGACTTCATCATCTGTGCAAGTGTATTAGTGCGTAACTCTACAGAAAAAGGTAAAACAAGAAAAATTACAAACTTACGCATGTGGGCAAATGTATTTCACATGGGGGCTCTTGATACCTGCAAGCGCTTCTGACCATCCATGCCTGTTAACAAAAAATACATTAAACGGCATTTATGTTTTGCCTCAGCTCTTACTTCTACGTCAGTGCAACAGCACAGACCAAGTATGAAATGTGCTGGATTAGATCAATCAAAACACATTTCTAGAAAAAATTTATATGAACTGTAGCATGCTACGAATATAGTACTAAACTTAAAAGGTTTGTTCTGCTTCTGCATATTTGTTGCATACACAAAGCCAGGGAGACTTTATCTAATTTGACCATCATAGTTGCAGCACAGCTGTTTTGCTGCTCCTGTGGAGCTGAGGCAGCTTCCTTCACAGCCAACTTTGCTTATTCTGAACCCCATTTCTTGATATAAGAGAGTAGTGAACTGACATCTAAGCTAACTCTATGTGGAGCCAGCCTACTCAATCAGACCTAGTAACTTTGGCTCAGTTCAAATGCTCTTAGATTCACGCAGTCCTGAGCAATGCTCCAGATTGCAGTTATCTTTTTAAACTCAAGTACATGCTTGAATATGCGTGAATACCCAGATCAATGTGAGATCAGCATGGCAGATGAGTTATCAAGCTTCCTACAAACCAGAAAACTGGAAAGCATAATTTAAACAAACAGCTCTGAAAGACTCACTCCAGGGCTCATACAGAGATAAGCTGAGCTGGACCCAAATCTGAACCTGTGCAGAACCACTGCCTGAGCCTGTATTTGGTGTTCCAGAATGCTCAATAGTACCTGTATTTCCTGATTTTTCTCGCTGCTCAGTATTCTATTCCGAACTCACCCACTAAACTAGATACTGGGAAGTTTATTCTAAGCAGAAAACATGTTTAATGACTTCATAAGTGACACAGCTGCACTAATCAGACCAACAGCAGACAAGCCACAAAAGCATGTTTGGTTTAGTTTGAATTTTAATACCATCCTGAAAAGTTAATGTATGCTACCTAAAGTTAAAGATATTTCAAGCACACAGACAGAACGGACATTTGAAACACTGGCTGTATATCTCAGCCTGCTCCCTACCAGTACTTTTATACATACAAATTGTGGGTGATATTGCATGGTATTTGCAGTATTAGGAGAAGGCCAAATAAGAAACTGAAGCAGAAATATGACTGACAAAAAAGTCAGATAGGAATTTGGGGACTTTTTTTAGACAACTGTAAGATTAATCTGACAAATTTGGAAAGCAACATTGTATACACATTTACGCAGACTCCTTAGAACAGGGGTCCTCAAACTTTTTAAACAGAGGGCCGGCGCGCGGATGAAGTGGCAGGCAGTCATCTGCGGCTGCTTGGTTTCCCCCCCAACCCCTGGGAGGGGGGGGGGTTCTGTAAATAGTGGGGGCCAGATTGAGGACCCTGGGGGGGCCGTATCTGGCCCGCGGGCCGTAGTTTGAGGACCCCTGCCTTAGAACAATCCTTTATGTTGTACCTTTTGTTCAGATTTTGACAAGTATGTACCAATCTTTAAGTGCCATTTATATAGGAGCTAAGAGAGAAAAAGAACATAAGCTCTATTAGACACTTCTCAGAGTAGAAAAAATACAGTTGGTAAACCAAAGTGAGCAATTTAAAAATTCATGTGAAGTAGAACTGGTCAGTTTAAACTGTGGGAGATTACAAAATTGCTAATTACTTCTCAAAATGGCAGTACGTCAAAGGACGTTTCAGCTAATCTGATCTGCAGTGGTCTAAAGGAACAAATATAGCTAAATCACCATAATTCCACAGAGGTGTTATGACTTGTTCATGCATACATTCCAGTACACTCAGTGTATTTGCAAGCTTGAGACTGTGAGTTAGCTTTGTCATCAAAATGGAAATACATTTGTATAATGAATACAGTTTATGTTAAAAGAGCAAATCTCTGTGGTTTTTTCCCCTTGCCAAAGCCACATCAGCCAGACTTACAAAGACCCAAATTCCAAAAGCTAAAAAAAATTCTATAACCACTTGCTGAACATTTGGTGCCAAGATGCAGGCAGTACTGCTGCTTCAGCTGCATCCAACCAGCAGAAAGGAAAAAGGATAACACAAACAGGGCGGTGTGTTGGCACAACAAATGAGAGCAAACATCCTCAGTTGTACAATACTGTCAAGTGCAAGGACTTGACCCTTTTTAAGTATCCCAGTTACACAAGTTTCAATTTTGACAGCCGATTTTTTTTTTAGTTCTTCAGGAAAAGTTTGTGCCTTAAGCATTGCAAGTTCCAACCTAGAGACAATATTCACGTTCCAGGTAACAAAACCAAATTTCTTTAAAAAATATTACACAATTTTGCCCATAAGGGAGCTAAATAGACGAAACATTAACGCTACTTATTTTCAGTATCTAAGTGCCAATTCCTTTAAAGTCTCCCACAAAAAAAGGTTTCAACACACTCCTAACTTGTTAATGTCTTTAATGAATGTGTGCTTACATCTCGGCACACACAAGCTTCAAATGGAAACATTATGCCACTCTTAGAACACCTCCCAGAAATTCCCTACTCTCCATTTCTACTCAGATGTGGAAGTAACAGGAACAAGGCAAACAGGGTATTTCACAGCTATTGGCTGGGAGTGGGAGGCGCAGTCAGAAGATCGCATTTCAGACAGAGAAATTCATAGACATCCGGTGACTGCTTCGGAGCCCGCTTAGATAAACCGAGTGAGTCTGGATTTTAATGTAAGTATGATATACTGAAGAAACCATAGATTAACTGCACCTAGTAGCAAAACAGCAATCCACAAGTCCGGGGGACGGGAACAACACACCAAACAAACCAACCCCAAAAGAACTCCCAAGTCTAGACAAGCACAGGAATAACCAGGACCCCACTCTCATGAAAGCGGAAGATCTAAAACCCACAGACTTCTTTTCCCACCAAATTTGACTCAAGAACAAAAGAGGGATCACATTCAGACCAAATTAGGTAAATGATTGAAAAACCCGAAGAAAAAGCTTTTGAAGACATGCCGGAAATTTTAAATGAATAGCTGTCACCATTATTCCAGCACACATGAAATTTCACCTGTCGTTAGCCGCTGCATTCAACTGCAGGCGAAGAAGCTCAAGTAACTTTTAACTGCTCATGTCTTTACAACACGCAGCCTTATATCTGAAACTGTAATAACTTAAGTATGTAAGGGATCAGAATACACACCCGGTATCTCCCAATCCATGAAGAAAAATGACCTAAAGGAAAAAAACAAAACCGTAGCGGTGTAAGATCGCTACCCAACAAACGCGCTAACCCACGTACCACAGCCGCCCGCACAAGACCGCGCACAGTTCGAGCACGATACGACTTGCTTGAAGGAAATCTCTGCCCCGTCCCGTCCCTTCCCGATCCCGCTGCCCGGCCTCCCCGCCGCCATCAGCGGCCGCGCCCGCCCTCGGCCGGCACACGGCGCCGCGGGCCTCGCCGGGCGACACCGATGACCTTCCCCGGCCCGGCGCAGACTCCAGCCTCGGAGCGGTCCCAAGCGCGGCCCAGCTCCGGCAGGCGAGTAACGGGGAAGAGCTGTCAGGCGGCACGGGCCGGGCCGCCCCGCCGCACCCCACCCGCCAGGCGCCCGCCCGGCGGCGGCGGCGGCGCCCGCCCTCAGCCGGGCCTGCCCGCGCGCCTCGCCCCCAGGCCGCGGGGCCGCTGCGACCGGCGGGACCGCCGCCCGCGGCTGGGGCCGCAGCGGAGAACAAAGCGGGGCGGGGGCCGCTGCCCGCCAGGGCGGACCCCTGACGGCCGGCGCCTCCCCGCTGCTCGCTCCATGCCCGCACTCACGGCAGCCGTCGCCTTCCTGGCGGCCGGGACGATGGCGGGGAGCGGCGCCGACATGTTGTTGCCGCACATACACCGGGCTGCGAGGCGGCCAGTGGGACGCCAGCCAGGAGCGGGGAGGCGGGACGGGCGCCGGGCCAGGAGGGCGGAGGAAGGCGGGCGGCGGGTGGGAGGGGCGCGGGCGGCAGCCGGGGGCGCTGCGGCAGCCGGGGGCGGGGGGCCGGGCCTGGCGCCCACCGCCCGCTGCCCCGCTCCCCGCCGAGGACAATCCCGCACCGCGGTGGAGGCCGCCGGCGGGCGGGATAGGCGGCCCGCGGGCGCGGAGACCTGCTGCCGCCAGCGGGCCGTGAGCCCGCCCGGGGGCGGGAGCCGCTGAGGTAAAAGATCAACGTGGAGCTGGCGCAGCCACCCTTGATTCCGCCCTGGGCTTTGTAGGCGGCCTCCCGGGCCGGGCTGCTGACCGCGAGAGGCGGCGGCGGCTGCGACTGCGCTGCGGCCTGGGCCGGGTGCGGCCGCTGTAGGCCCCGGGTGTGCCGGCGCCTGCTGGGGAAGCCCCGCGGGGAAGCCCGGCTGGAGCCCGCTGAACTGGAAGGCGCCAGGCTGCGCAAGCTGGTCACAAGGCAGGCTCTGCAAAGCTGCCTCTGCCTTTGGGTTTCCGGCGGTTTCGAAAGGGTTTGAACTAAAAAACCCTTCACTGTTAAAGCTATTTTTCAAGTAGCCAGACATATCTGCCAGATTATTTTGCACTTTTATAGTATAATTTGTATGTGTCTGTGGTCTGAGTGTTTTCTGTAAAAATAATCTTTATATTGTATTATAACGCCTAGGGGAAAAGGGATATGACAGTATTCTTGCATAGGTAAATATAAAACAGTAAGTCATGGGAAACGGGAAAACCAGCACAAATAAACCAAAGTGCATTGTTAGACGGAACTCATTTGTTCTCATCAGATCAGATGCCTTCATCACCAAAATAAATCTTTTGTCTTACAGCCAAGGAGCTAATGATTCTTACTCATCTTGAAATGTATTAGGCTATTCAGACACTCTGTATTGAAATTACTGGATCATTTCAGTCTGTTCCAAATACGTAGAGCAACTCTGAATGAGTATGGGAAACACATTTCGATCAAAATGGAATACTTTGTTCTTTGTCTTCTATCCCATACATCTTTGTCAGATATTTACTCACAGAAAATCAATCTACTCATTGTATTTGCCAGGCAGTATCTGGCTAACATGGATGCTTTTTTGGCAGCTCAAACAGCAGCTGAATGCATGCTATGCTTCTTTCACATCCTTCCCACTGGCATGTTCCATACCAATCCGGGTCATTTTTTCACAAAGCTTTTGCTCAGCAGCTTTAATGTATTCATCAGTATGCATTCATGAAATACATTGGAGAAGCCTTTGCACCAACTGTGTAACATTAAACATGCGGCCTCAGGCTGCTTGGATACATAGTATTTATGCCAGGGGATCCCTTTTATTGCTAATATTAGGTCATTTTCACAGGTAGCTTTTTGTGTTTTGATTTATCTCTAGTGTGCGTTCTTGCCTCATGTACTGTACCCAATTCAAATCTGTCTAAGAAAATACAGTTTATGCATAAAAGATTCCTAATTAGGAGCTTCACATTATGCCAGGTGCTTATCAAGTATGCTGAACCTGACTCTTGCTGTAGAACATCTTTTTGGGACATGAACAAAGTTTTGTCTTCCCTCTCTACCGTGCTATTAACCACATAAACGTCAGTTCCATAAGGTGGCGTGCTGATGAACCTCCAGCTAGGAGATCGGTAATCTGCTCATAATTAAATCAAATTTTTAATCTTTTAGCCAATATAGCTGGAACCATGTTACCTGAATTCCCAGTGGCTGCTAGCATGGCTCAGGGTCACTGGAGAAATGTTAGTTCTGCATGGATTACGCATAGGCGAGTCACACAGTAGTGGGATGGCCTATGTGGGCATGGGGCAGTCTGCCAGTTACAAGTGTTCAAAGAACTGAGCTGCTGAAATCCCGAAGGAATTGCTGAAAACATCTGAATTATGAATCTTTCAAAGACCTGTAAGTTGGCTGTCTCTTTACAGTGAGATATCTATCTTAGGAATGATACTTTTCTACCTAATTTCAATGTTCTGCTTAGTGTAGTGACAGCTTTACAAGGCAAAGCATACTCTAAACTTACGTATTTTTCCCTGTCCTAGTGACCAAAAGGGACTTGGGTAAGATGGTTGTGCATACCAGCATTTCATGTGTATTGTTACATTGTAATTGTTAGTAATCTTTTCTGAAGGGGGTAAGAAGCTATACAGATTTCATACTGAAACATAAATTTCTGCAACGTGATTCCCATTTCACCCCTATTTACTCTCAGAACTAGCAGAGCTATTGGCTGACCTTTTCTCCAAGATGAAACCTGAAGCAGACATTCAACATGGAACAAGGTTTTCGTCAAACAGAAGTTTCAGGACTGAAAGCAGGTAGGAGCATCAAGTGACTTTCACAACGGGAACCAGCCTTTCTGCTCTGTAACTTCTCAGCAGCAGCTTCTAGAATTCAGTTCTTCGCTCCAGTGAGCCTACACGGCATGCCCCCTGCACCAGAGAGTACCTGACTTCCCACCCGACCAATGTACCGATTGAAGCTGCTGTATGATTTTCCAGTAGGTCCACTTTTTGGATTAAAATAATTGATCAAGTACTGCACCAGTACAAGGAAAAGCCTCTAATAATAATGCACATTTCCAGTGAGTATCCACCTTCAAACGTTTTTGGTTGACGCAGGGCACGGTGGTTCCAGTTGCTCTGCGCGCTGCCACCAGCTGTGTTCAGGTGCGGGCTGGCGGTTTGCGAGGCCTGGCGTTAAAGTACTCGGCTGAGATCTGTGTGAGGAACAGAAAAGCAGATACGGGAAAACGAAATGCGGTTTGGGACCTACGCCTAATCCGTTGGTATTCTTAGTTAACACACGACTAAAAAGACGGATCCGTGTTCACGTGTAACCCTCCGCGCCTTCCCCGTTCTCCCAGGACGGCGGTGCGTGGCCGTCGGCCGGCCGGGACGCGGGAGGGCAGCCGGGCTCCCGCACCGCGCCCCTCGGCGGCCCCGCCCGCGCACGCCGCGCCTCCCTCCGCGCCGCGCCTCGGGCGCCCGTGACCCCGGCGCCGGCTGGAGCGGCGGACCCAGCGCCCCCCTCCGTCCGCACCCGCCCCGCCGGCGGGGCAGCCTGCGCGACACTGTTGGGAGGGCGCGGGAGGTGCCGTTTACGGTTCTGCCGTAAAGCAGCTCGCCCGCGCCACCCTTACTGCTGCCCTTGGGAGGTGAGCGGATATGAGTGGGAATGGCGGGACCAAGGCTTTGGAGCTGCTGCGGTCGCTGCCCAGGGTTAGTCTGGCCAACCTAAGGCCCAGCCCGGGCTCCAAAAAGCGGGTGAGTGCCTGCAGCTTGTCGGGTGGGTGGCGGGCGCGCTTTCCCTGCGGCGGCGGGCCTCTACGTCGTCGTCGGGCATGCCCGGCCCCGGTGGCGGTTTCTTCGGGGCCTGTCACAGGGCCTTTGGGGAGATGGTGGCAGGTCCCAGGAGAGCGGCCTGTGGCAGCGGGTGGCACTGCTGTGTGTGTTGGCCCTGTTCTTGCCCTTTGCGTGCCCTACAGCCGGTGCGCGTGGATGTCCTCTCAGAGGACTTGGCTGATGGGTGATCCTAGCGAAACCTCGGGGCCGTTGTTGGAAGGCGGGTGGAAATAGTAAAGTATGGAATAACGAATGTTTATGGGATGGGGTAATACGCTAGAAAAGGCAAGGAAGGTTAAAAGGTTTAAAAGGAAAAGGGTTGTGGTGCCAGCCACCGTTTCTTGTTACTATTGCTTTCTCAAAAACAAAACTAAATCTTCCCTGTCTCATTGTAAAGTGATAGACAAATAAAGGAAAGAAACCAGGAGGAACCCAATCTGGGGTGTGTGTGCCGGATATCTGTGTACAGGGGGATGAAGTTAAAGGGCTAAAGTCGTAGGAATAGGGGACTGACAGGGGACTGTCCCTGCAGCACTTCCCTGTCAGTGCTTAGGGCTCCCTAGAGATGCCAACAGAGCTGGTGAGTGCTGCATAGTGGTAACCCCATAAACCTGTAACAAGACAACAGAATGGAAATTCTTCCCCCTACAGCTGTTGGGGTTCTGCTGTCAGGTTACTTCACTTGGAGATGTGAATGTCCATCTTGGCCAGGATCAATTTAAGGTAGAAGTAGCACTGTTCAGTGCTGGAGTGGTGATTCTTAAGTTTTTTCAAACTAATCCAGCCTCCAAATGGTATTTTCAAGCTTAGCATTGAGAAGTTGAGAGATAGTCTGAACTTGCGATTTACTAGAGCTGATGCTTACCTGCCAGTGTCTGTCCTCGGGACTCTGTTTTTCAAGGTATCTGTTGGGTTTAGGAGAACATTATTTTTTTTTTAATCTTGAAAGTAGAAATTTTTGTACACTCATTCAGTCTTTAGCAAGTAACTTGCAACTCCATCTAAGAAATGAGCAATGTTTTCCCCATGCTGCTGCTGTTTGTCTTCCATTAGAATTTGTACAAGTGACCTCAGCTCTGTTTGTCTGGTTGTTTTGATTTTGGTGTCAGACAGCCTTATTCTCAAATAAGCAGATTTAACAGCATTTGTCTTCACAAACAGAAGTTGTATAAAAAAAAAAGCCTTGATTGGCTCCTCCAACAGTCTAAAATCTGGTCAATGTACTGATTACATTCCTTGTCAGTGAGCTTGTATTTACTAAAGTCATGGTGTAGTCTGGGGGGTGTGATGAGCAACTGCCAGAAAGGGTGGGCGTCCCTCTGCCACCAGGTGCTCACACCTGCTGTGTATTTCCTACCACTGCTAGAGGTTGTGCAGTGAGCCAAAGCAGGGAATTAAACCAGCAGAAAAACAGTTAGACGAAAGTTAGGTTTCATCTAGTTTAATTCCATTACCTGTCCAGCACAGGGCCGCACAACTGCTTGTGTCAGCACAAGAGACACTGTGAGTAAAGCAGCATAGTGCGTGGGCTGGGGACAACTCAACTTCCTTTGGTGACTGGGATAGTCTAGTCTAGCTTCTGATGTATGTCTGTACTGACTCTTGTACCAATATTTCAGTGCACATTAAGTACTCCATAACTTTGGAAAACCTACGGACACAATAAAGAGCATAAACCATCAAATTTTAGGTCTTTACGGTGTTAGGCTAGTAATCAAATACCATGTTGTAAGGAGCAGTTTTCAGACCTGAGTTTTACTCAATATTCTGTCTGCAGTCTAACTGCATATAGCAATTTGTGGGATCACGGTGCTTGAAGTTTGGTTATTTGAATGTTGAATTAAAAAAAAAAAAAGATAAATTGAAGAGGCTTACTGTAGTCTGTTTAATAATTATTTACATTGTTATTGATCCAGCAGTGACTGTGCTGCAGCTTAACCAAAGTTAGCTTATAAGCAGTACAAATACTGTTCAGAACGCATTGCTTCACATATCTCTAGTGACTGATTCACACTGAGGAACTCTGGAAAATAACAGATGTGTGAATTGTGTTGTGCAGATAAGAGACTGGTTAGCAATGTGACATTGCTCCTTCCACATGTGTTCACACTCCAGTAAATGGTAGCTTAAATGGGAAAAACTTTGTAAGATCAAATGGATCTATCTCTTAATTTTTCCTCAAGGATCAGCATTTTGCTTAGCTGTTCATATGTCTGAAATCATGTTTTAGAGATGCTTATCTCCAAAATCATTGACTAAATGTATCAATGTATCATTGGTTGTTTTCAAGGAGAGAAGACGTGGCCGTGGAAGATATGGAGGTAGGAAGTGTGGTCGAGGTCATAAAGGAGAAAGACAAAGAGGAAATCGCCCCCGATTAGGCTTTGAGGGTGGTCAAACTCCGTTTTACTTGGCCATACCAAAATATGGGTTTAATGAGGGACATAGGTAAGTTTCTTCACATTTACTTGGAAATTGATCATTGTCTGCTTTTCTTGATCTTCCTTCTGAAGCTAGAAGCCAATATGCCAAAACAGGTCTAACTGAAAGTGAACTATTCCTCTCAGATTGTTAGCTTCCTTAACAGCATCTCCCACTTCTTCTGAGATTATTTTTTTAATGAATTCACTCATTTTCTGTTACTTCACAGCTCTGCTTATTTGTACTTTTCTTTGCATAATCCCGCATCTGTAGCAGGCTACCCTTCCTTCTACAGCTGAGTGCGATTCTTCTCTGAGACCACTCCTCTGTACTTGTTTGTTTCTCTCTTTGCCTGCCTGCACAGCAGGTAACATGCTGAACTGGCTGGGAACAGGCCCATTGACTCAAGTGAGCATGTTAAGCATGGAAGTGTAATGCAAAGCCTTGCTTTGTTATTTCTGTTAGCTTTATTCATGTGAAGCTCTGATCTGCTGCTAGCCAAACAATTCTGCTTCTTTTCATGACTCTACTTTTTTAGTCCTGCAACACTGCAGTCTTTGTCTGTACTCCACCTGTTCCACCTAGGATTTTAACAAGCTCTTTAATATCAAATCTCCCGGATGAGGCCATGAAGTCATCTTTCACCATTGTTCTCCTCAGGTGCTGGGACTGGTTTGACGCTTTCGTCCTCTTTTCACACCCTGTTTGTTTGTTCTGTGTCCATCTTCCAGCTTTTTAATTTTTAAAATTATTCATCTAACGTGTCTTCTCTGCAGTCACTGTTCTTAGCTGGAGAGCTGTATGCTGGTGTTTTATTAATTTCCTTCACTTATATTGACGATTACAAAACTGGTTTTTAATTTTTTGTTGTTGTTTAAAGTTGGTTTTGTTTCCTAGGATAGCATGTATGTTACCTGGGTCAGTAATCATTTTGTTGCTTTTAGGTATGATCGTGAAAACTTCTGTACCTGTATGGTGCTGTTACAGGCAAAATATGCCACACTTAGCAGACAGTTCAAGAATAAAAAGATTGTGTGTGTTTGTGAATTGTTAAACTTGCAGGTTGATTTCATGTTTCATTTGCTGATACAACTTCATCAAATAGCGGTGCATTTTTATATTTGCATTCTTTATGCATGCAGTATAACTTGCAGACCTGTACTGGTTACTAAACATTTTCTCTGTGAGTCTTACTAATTTTGAAGTTCAAACTCTATTTCCAAGTACTGTCATTGCCTCCTGTTTGCTTAAGTTACTCTCAAGAGTAAATGAGAAAAAATTTCCATAGCTGAAGACAAGAGTTTAGATTTGCAGTCCTACAAAGGAAACACTGCAGAATGCAGACACTGAGCTTCTTGTGTTAACAGTTGTTACAAGTTCATGAATTACCAATAGCAAAAATCCAGGCTTCTGCAGTGACAAGAAATTAGTAGGGTCTTGCTCTTTTTAACCAGATCTGACAGCATTTGGAAAAAAAAAAAATACTTCAATTTCTTTTCAACGTTTGCAGAATCTGTGTCATCTATTGTAAATGTTTGTCTAGTGAACATTGAAAGTGTACTTCAGAGGCGCTATCATGGCAGGATGGGAGTATGCTGAGCAATGTCCTTGCCTGTTTATCTTCACCTCCTTCTTTCTGTCTACAGTGGTGTTCCTCCACTTCTTGAACTTCTCCTTTCTTAAGAGCTGTCTGATGGTGTAAATTCTGTTGTTTTTCTTTCTTATTTAGCTTGCCAATAACAGAGATAAGCTCTCAGTTTTTCTGCTACCACACACAAATTTCCTGTAGTGGTGGTCAAACCAATTGCATGAGAAAGCTTTGAGCATCAGTGTAAGTTATGTGCAGTAGCTATAGACATTGGGATGGGGAAAACTGTTCTAAGGATTGGTTTGTGTAGTAAAGTTAGAACTTCATAAAATGCAGTAGTTTCTGCTGAAGCTGATGGCTATTGACAAAATACTCCAACTTCCTTTGGGGGTATGGGTCAGTATGCATTTTCTCGATACTTCTCTTCCTTTGTGGTATTTTGAGGAACATTCCATTCAGTACTTGTGAGATGTCAGGTACAGTGGTAACAGACTAAAATATCTTGTTGGATATAGGCTAACTATGCAGGAGCACATACAGGGTTGGGCAGATAGTCTTTGACTAAATTTGTATGGGAGGAGAGGGTATATTTGGTTTTGATTGTGGTTTATTTTGGGTTTTTTGCTTGGATTTCCTGAATGAAAATTTCAGTGAAGCTACCAAGCTGGACTCACTTTGAAGAAGGTAGTTATTTAGAATCTAGTTGAGTTACCAAGAAATGCTGACGTTTTGATTTCTTCATCTTTTTAGCTTCCTTAAACCAGTCGACAAGTAGAGAGGTATTCTGGAGTAAATTGAGCTCAGCAACAGCAAAATAATTAATATATTGGAGGGGGTGTGTGTGTGACCAACCTGAAGGCATAATGGAGTCTTGACCTGTGACTAGGGCTTGTATTTGCATTAAATTAAACTTATAATTTTGGTTTATGGATAGGTGCATTTTAAACACTTACTTGGTAATTTTAAGAGTATGTAGAAAATGAAATATTATGTGTTGTATCTTGGTTAACTAGTTCCTGTTGACGCTTCAGTGTTTGAAATTTTTCATTGTTTTGTTTGTTTTCTGTGTTCCTCTCCCCAGCCTCAGACGGCAGTATCAACCGCTCAGTCTTCAGAGGCTGCAGTACCTGATCGATTTGGGTAGAGTTGACCCCACACAGCCAATTGACTTAACACAGCTCACTAACGCCAGAGGTGTAACAGTGCAGCCTCTCAAAAGGGATTATGGCGTCCAGCTCGTGGAGGAGGTATACATGCAAGATGCTTATTACCTCGGGCAGTATAAAAGCTTGGGGTTTCTGTTTTTCCATGCCAGGCAGTCAGGTTGTCCTTCTCATGTTTTGGGAGCAACTTTGCTTTTCTAAATCGGTTTGCTGTGGGATGTTATGATGATAACCCCGCTAGAGGGCACTGTGGATTTGCCAAAAAAAAAAAACAAAAACACCAAAACAAACGAAACCCCAGTATGATGTTTTAAGATCTGAGACACTACAGAAATTGCAGATAAGAAGCATGTAACAAGAGGTTAAAGTATTTGACAACAGAAGACTAGAATATGCTGAAATAAATGTATGAATATTTTTTGGACAGGCAAAGGGTTTTTTTCATTCAATCCGGGTGACTGAGCGAGAGCAGTTTGGTTACCTGTCTTGATGCAAGGAACAGACAAATCATAATACTTTGCAGGATTTCACGTTTCTTAAAATTTTGCAGAGAGGAATAAGTGTATGTCCTAAAATACTCATTTTAATGTTACTCTGATTTGTGTTGAAATTTACAGGGCGCTGATATTTTTTCAGCAAAAGTAAATATTGAAGTGCAGAGGGCATCTGAATTAGCAATTGCAGCTGTAGAAAAAAATGGAGGTGTGGTAACAACATCATTTTATGATCCGAGGAGTTTGGGTAAGAATTCCTTTCCATTTCTGCCTCTCTTTCTCTCTGAATGTGCAAAGATTAAATGATCCAAATAAAAGTTTCAAATATAGTTCTTCTGGAAAATCATCCACTTTTTCTCTTCTAAAAGCTTCAACAACACACTGTTACACAAATGTTGAACTGTAATGCATTCAGTTTTGCTTTTATTAACCATTTGCTTGTTCAGCCCTACCAGTGTTAGCAGTCATTTACCAGTCAGCCAATTAAAGAAACCCACGTAGCTTTATAAACAGAGTAACTCATAAAAGATTGTTTCTTTGAATATTTGTCTTCCAACTTTCTCATGTGTTTAATAATACTTAAGAAAATTGGGGGGGGGGGGGCAGAATTAGGTTTAAAACCCACTGTGGATATTTCTGTTTTTAATTTAAAATAATTTTCTAGTTGAAGTGAGGAAATAACCGAGTTACAGAAGCTCAGAATCATTCCAGTCAAAATGGCTATTGTTTTCAGAACACTTTCACTGAAGAATGAGGCTTTGCTTTGCTTGAGGCTGCATCCTGCCTAATATTCATTCATGCAGTTTTTATTGACAATAATGGAGCTTTCATGTGTGAATGAGGCTGAGAACAAGAGGAATAGACATTTTTAGTTTGCAAAATGTGTTACTCTGGAGTGATAAAAGTCCTTTTTTTCCAATCCAGAAAACAATAAAAATACGAAGGTTAAAAGGATCTGGAGTGTAATTTGCCAAATTCAGTAAAACTTGAGGAGAAGATAGTCTTCCCAAATGGCTAGATAGATGCATGTGCCATTGATTCTTCATTTTAAAATATTTATAGAAACACTACATTTGACATTTGTTGGTACACTATGTAAATAGCCGTGCAAATGTGTTTCTTCTAACCTGGAAGTCAGTCCTTTAAATATATGAAGACATCTATTTTAGTTATTGTATCTTTCCAAAGTAGGTATTCTAAATGCATTAGAAGTAACGATTCATCCAGGTTGTCATTATAAATACCAGTTAAAACAGAGTTGTTTGTTTGGTTAAGTGAAACTTGTGAACCACTATCTTGTTCTGAATAAGAATAACTTAAGCCAAGAAACACAGGGTTCTGCTTGATACTTTTTAATAATAAGAGTTCAATAATTTATGTGGCACAAAGTACTAAATAAAGATATTAAATGACACCTTCTTAAATATGTATTGTAAAGCATACTATCTAATTTTCTTTCATGTTTGCCCACAGAAATTTTATGTAAGCCAGTAGTATTTTTTCTGCGTGGCCAGCCTATTCCAAAGCGAATGCTTCCACCTGAAGATCTAGTGCGTTACTACACTGATGCCAGGAATCGTGGGTACCTGGCAGATCCATCTAAGGTTGCAGAAGCCAGGCTTGAACTTGCCAAGAAATACGGCTATGTCTTACCAGACATAACTAAGGATGAACTCTTCAAAATGTTAAGCTCACGCAAGGATCCCAGACAGATATTTTTTGGTCTTGCTCCAGGATGGATTGTAAACATGGCAGACAAGAAAATTCTAAAACCAACTGATGAGAATCTGTTAAAATACTATAGCTCATGAATTCAGCACTGGAGACAACTGCAGGTGTACAGGAAACATCTGGGTATGAAATAATGGATATGAAGTGGTGTTTGTTTTTTTTAAGACTCCTGTTATACTAGGCAAAACATAAATTTTTGTTTATGTAATCTTCTGGTGTAGCTCTTGACTTCTTTATTTTCATAACACAGTGTATGAAAAGTTCACATTTGGAAACAGCATAGACTCTGACATAAATGTTTGGGCACTTTCTCTTGTGATTATTTGCCAGGGTTTGGAGATTGTGTTTTTTTCAGACAGAATGTTTCCAAGTTGCATTTATTTCAGGGGATGATTTGACCTAAAAGTTCATTCAAAGCTTATTCAAAGAATAACTTGACCTAAAAATTAGTTAATATCTTTCCCTCCCTCAATTTAAAATTGGAAACATGGCTGTACAAAATTAGTATTAGTTTTACAATCATATTACATAATGTTACAATTGATGTTTTGGAAAATTATATCTTGATATACCTCTAAGAGATAGACCATCTGGTTTTGGATGGGGAAAATTACAAACCCAACCAGAAATAACAAAATACAGAAGGATTCATTAACCTCTTCAATTCCGTAGCAATGTTTTGGATTTTGCCACTACCATCAATAGCTCTAGAGCTTAAGAAGTCTTCATTTTGTCTTACTCTTTCAGATGGAATTGAGAAAGACAGCAGTTTTAGTTTAAAAGAGACTTTGTTTAAAAAAAAGTTTAAAAGGACTTTTAAACTTTTTGTGCAGTTTAAAAGAACTTTCTATCTAAATTTGGAGGGGAAAAAATGATGGCCATCTTAAATCAATGGCTTGTATTATTCAAACAAAATTTAAAACTTGTCCAGACACAAATATAATGTCATTAATAAAAGTGCATAGCAGAATCCAGAATCAATGAATATTAAGACAGTGACAGTAGATTGTGGTGGGGATTGTAGATGGGGATGTGGTGGACAGAGTGCACAATTAGGATTCAGCTTTCAGCTTGATCACAGTTTGCATATGTAACAGCGGACAAATGAATTTAGATTTTGCGAAAAGTTATGAACAGATTGGTTTTATGAGAAGCAGTATTTTAATTACTCTGACTTGATATACTCTTGAAAATTATTTTCCAGCAAATGTTTGTTTTATCAACCTCTCCAGAATACTGTGTTATTACTATGCAAGAGTATTCTAGGTTTCATGCGGAAGCTTAGGATTAGGCACTTGGGATGATAAACCAAGCGGTAAATTGAAAGATGAGAGAGGAAACTAATTACCAGAATTTGCTCTGATTCCTCAGAAGTTAATGAGATGCTTCATTAAAGTTCATGTAATTATGGAAGCTGAATTTGGCTTTAAAATAGGGATAATTTGATTATTAGGGTGCAGGAAACAGGCCGGAAGACCAGAACACAAGAAGTCTTGCTTTGCAATTTTTGTTTGTGCCCTTGGAAGTGCTACTGACAGTTTCCTGTAGCTGCCAAACCGTCCCATCTCCTAGGGAAAGCCCTCTGAGTGCCAGAATCTCCTGTTTCTCCTGTATAACACCTGTATTTTGCTGGTGTGCCATGGAGGGGGAGGGGGAAAGAAAAAAAAATTACAAAATACCTTGTTTTTCTTTCAGAGAATAAGAAAAGGCAGATGATTTTTTTTGTTGGTGTTTGTCAACCAACCCAGATTTTTGCTTCATTCAACAAACTACCTTTTCAATTAACATGAACATCTGTAATCACAAAACAAAATAAAACAAGTCTTCTATTCTTGTGCTGATTAAATAACCTGAAATCCAGAGATTAACATTGGAAAGTCACTGATTTTTGACAATTTTACTTTTCAGCTTCTGTTGTTTGTTGTTAATGTGTGTTAGATGCTATCAGTAATGGTTGTTCTCCTGACTTGTGGTTTAAGTATAGGTGAAACAGCAAAACAACACCAATATAAAATTGGATTGTGAATAACAGGAATTCAGTCTTAGTGGCGTTAACATTCATATTTTATAAGGTGCACAACACTTTTTTGGCACATTAAGAATAACACCATGTGCCAAAAAAAGTATAGCTAGTGTTAACTTGAATGTGAAGTAAATAACTTTCTCACTTTAGATGTATCCTGTTCTGCATCCTGATGATTGTTGGTTTGGAACCTTAAATGACAAGCAATATTTTTTTTTTTAACCTTTTTTTTTCTTTCTTTTTGTTATTACAATACTACTGCCTCCATTTGGGAAGGAGTTGGAGCGGGGGGAAGAGTATTTATTGCCTTCCCTTATTTGTGCCATAATGTTTCTGTTTTTATGAATCAATTCACAATTGTATTTTGTGGAGGTGGTGGTACTCAACAGGAAAGCTACTTAACTGGAAGTGAAGAAGGAAGTTAGTCATATTAGTGAAGACCAGAAGACAAAAGTGTTTATGTATCATTGTGTATTTTTGGGAGGAGAAGAGGGGGAAAGCAACTTTGTTTCCACTCCTGCTCTTTGTATTAAAATGAACAAATTGCTCTCGGCAATTTTTTTCCCTAAATCAACTTCTTTGATACACACACGCATGCATGCGCTGGTTTCGGTAGGTTTCTAAATGGTTTTCAGGTGAAAGGGTAACTTGGATAAAATGATAACAGTGAAAGAAAGAATGAAAACAGGAAACAGATGTCTGGTGACGTTGAGGGATTGGATAGCACTTATTCAGTGAACGACATCTTAGTCACAAGGCAGCTGTATCCTGGCTCTGATACTATAACACTACAAATACCTTGGAGCCAAAACAGCCACGTTCCACAAAATCCGGTCATTCTACTTTATAAAGGTGATCTTTTATCATCTTGTAATTGGAGAGGGCAAGAAGGGCTATATGTTGCTTTATTTAAAATATGCAATGCTTGTCTTTTTTTTTTTTTCTTCTCCTCCTCTGTTTATGGTAGCTAGTATTTCATAATGGTTGTTATGATTTTTATTTACTAGTGAAAAAAGTGGCAAGGCTGTAGAGGATTTCCTGTTCATTTTATCTTGTCAGGAACACAAGTCTCCTGGCGACCCAATACAGAATTATCAAAACCAGGAGTTATTGACGAGGTTTCTAATAAACCCCTAATAAGCAGCCTCCCAATGGACTGATGATTATGTGAGGGTTAGGCTCATTGATGCAAGACTGTAAGCCAGCACTGGCATCTCAGGCCATTCTCTTCACTTAAGGTTATGTATCATGTTTTCATGTTCATGAGATAAATGATTGCCTTGGATATCCTGTTTTGATAGGGGGTTTTCATATGCAACAATGTATTACACAGCAAGAAACACCTAGTCTGCTGTAAGCAGAAAAGAATTAAGTAGCTGAGGAAAAGAAATGTTATTTGTGCCATAACATATTGAAAGCCATATCAATTTTTATTGACATCATACTTTTAAATAGTTCCTTGATAAAACTGATTAAATGTGAGACTGCAATCAAAATAAAGGCCTCTGAGCAAGTATATACCTTGTTATATCGTAACTTGATAATTAGAAATATTGTGTTTCTTATGACATAGACTCTACTAACAGCAACCTTCCAATGCTATACTTGCAGGTGACTGACTGCAGACTTGGAAAATGCATCTATTTTAACTTGCTTTATTTCATTTCACTTATGTACAACAAAGTCATGCTAGTGCTTAATTCATTATACTTCATATTTAGTGTTCATGTTTAACAACCAAAAACTGACCGTACCATTCGCTGATTCCTAAAAAGGAATAAATGAATAAAATGGTGGCCCTGATCTGAATCTTCACTGGCAGTGCGCCAGCATTGTTTTGACATGCAAGCATAATTGATGTTAGTGCTCCAGGAAGTCATATAAAAGTGATCAATTACGAAGATAGCTTCCCATTGCTATTTTGTGTTTTCTGTTTTATTGCTAAAATGTAAATGGTAATGCAAAGCCAATTTTGCACTGTTGGACACAAGTTCTGTAAGAATTTCTCTAATTTGCAATTGTTGCAAAAATTCTGTATTTTAAATATTTATGTGTTTAGTTTGCATATATCTAAAATAAGGCTGCTGTGTCTGCCCAAAATGGCCATTTTAATATTCCATATGCAGACTTATTTCTTAAAATTTCCTGCTCAGTGATCAGGTGGGAATAGATTTATGTAGCTCACAGTCTGTACATCAGCGTATTGTTATGGTTTAGTCTGTGAAAAGATGAAGTCAGAAGTCTAGGCTTGACAGAATTCTTACCAGAGGAAAATTACAAACTTTTTAAGCTCCTTCATCTACGAGGCCAGATGGTTTGGTCTTTTGTAGCAGAAATACATGGCATTGTCTAAAGAATTACTGGTTTCTCAGTGGAAGCAAGCTACCCTCAGATCTATTCTGTCTCCTTTGGTTAATATTCCCTCTGTTGCATCTGCATCTTTCCGAGGTCTCTTCTCACTTCTCCTGTTGTAGTGGTGGGAACTGCAAGGCTCAATCATTCTCACAGTGTCATCCTGTCTGGCCCACTCTGGGTTTGAAAATCTGGTTGTTTTATGTGCCTCTGGAGCAGGAAAAGTGTTGATCATTCCTGCATCTGTTTATAAGAGGGGGTTTTTCGTGGCTTGAGTTTCCTGGACTGGTGTTGCTTTTGTTGTTAAAAATGTCAACGGCAATGTTGTTTACTTGTTAACCTTGCACATTTCAAGACGTGCTGATCAGGTTGGAGAGCCCTTTGAGCAGTGGATTTGGAGTTTATTCAGAGTCAAGGAGCACTCCTAGAAGGGTGTCTGTGCACTTAACTCAGATTTACGCACACTAGGTACAAGTCTGAATGGACAGACAAGTGTGCATTCCGTGCATCAATGCCCAGAACATCTTTCCTTGCACTTCTGGAAACCTAGCCTCTGTAAGATTCATCCTGTCTCCGGATTCATCCTGTCTGGTGGGCATGTCAGCCTGAAAGTCTACAATTTCCTGATGCTAATATATTTATTGTTACTCCTTGGGCAGGTGATTACAGCTAGGGGTTTGTGTACATAGAGCAGTCTATGAAAAATTGTATGTAAATTTATAGTAAACTAATTCTCTGTGGATTTTCTTTAGATT
The DNA here is from genome assembly GCF_017639655.2 of Falco naumanni. NCBI lineage: Eukaryota > Metazoa > Chordata > Aves > Falconiformes > Falconidae > Falco > Falco naumanni. The sequence goes on from NC_054056.1 coordinate 73,567,716, forward strand.
TTTTAATTTTTTTGTTTAATATTTTTTTTTTGGTGCTGGTGTAGTTTGCCTTGCTCCCAATGTGGAGTACTTTAAATTAAGAAAACAAATTCACTCTTACTCTCTTACGGGGGAGATGCTTTCTTTACTTGTTGAATATAGCTCTGATTCAGAGCTTCAAAAGTTGGAATCCAAGTTCCGTATAAATAATGAAATGTTGTCTTAATTTAAAAATTAACGCAAGTCTAAATTTACATTGCTCACAGGCAGACAGTTGTTTAAGCTCATTTCATACTCGGTAGTATTCTGGTTGATACGGTCCATGGAACCTGGGGAATCGCAGTTGTTTAGCCTGAAGCAGATGATAGCTGAGCAACTAAATTGCATTGGGGGTGTCACTGGCTGTGATAATAGATACAGCACACTTGTGTACACCCAAAACTCAAGTGTGTGGTGCTGAATCCCTCTCACTGTTTTCACTGGCCCAAGATGCTTGAAGTTGGTGGTTGGAAGTTCTCCTTAGGGATCCACATATCGCCAGTGTGGATTGCCTGGCTCACCATTGGGAACTTCTGAAGCTTGATGTACTAGGTTGTATTTGTCTTTGAAAATAAGCATGCTGATTTAATAAAAAACAAGTCTTGGTGCCACAAGAGGTGAAATGCTGGCAATTAGACAGTCAGTGTTATTTTACAACTGTCGGAGACAGCAGCTTTTCCAGGGTCCAGAAATCAGGGGCATCCCTCCTGGAAGCCTCTGACTTTCAAGGTGAATGACTCCCAGTTCCCAGCCCTGTGCTGGTATTGCCTGCCTACCTTCTGTGGCTGTCATGTAAATGTTGCTGATATCTGTGCTAACTAACCTATGTGTTTCCTTGTGTAAGCGAAGCATGGAAATCGGGGTCACTTGAATTTGCAAAAGAAAAAATGGGAGAGGAGGATAGTGCCCCTCTGAGGTGTCCGCTTCAGCAAGCGGTGCTTGAAATGGTTAGAGAAGGTGACTAAGATGTTTAAACACCCATTCTCTTACTGCTCTCTGAGCACATGCAGTCCAGTGTACTCTTAGGGTCCCCTTTTCAGCTACTGTGATGAGTTGTTTGTATAAAAGACAGATTTGTGACTGATCCTTCTACAGAGCTGGACTTGCCGTTTCTCCTGTTTTCAATGATTTCTGGGTCCCTGAAAACCTCATAGATGTGTTTGGTTTTTGGTGCACGGGCAATCATTTATCCCTTCTTTTTTTTGTCAGGGTGACTGTGCTAATGACCACAGCAGGCAGTCTGGGTATGGGACATGTACTAGGCTTGAGACTGTTCCAGTCAAAATATTTCTACTGGTTTTATGTTGGGTTTGGCTGGTATGACACTGCTGCCGCCCTAACTTCTAGGACTTGTGAAATGTCTGGGCTGATTGTGACTTTGTTGTTGAGTTTTGTTGTTATTGGAAGGCTCCAGCCTCTCCAGGTTCATCGTTAGACAGGTGTTTACTGTGGAATAATCATTAAATAAATTACAGTAGTGAGGATCTGAATGTGTCACAAAATTCTACCTGTGTCAGGTTTTCTGCATTTATTTGTATGTATGTATCTGAGTGAATCGAAGCACTGGGATGCAATGATTTTTGTCTTTAGCATGGAAAAGCTTATCTGTTCATTAAGAGAACCTAAGAAGCAAATGGGCGGTAAAAAGCTTTCAAGTAGTTTTTGCTCTGTCTTGTGAAAAGTGCCCATTTTGCCACTTTGAACAGTCGCTCTCAACTGAGCTGGATGACTTTGCTTGCAGCATATTAGGACACCGCTATGGGCATGCAGCTATGGTACTGTAGTTGGTCCGAGTGAAAGAAAAGATAATCAGCACAGGCTTGAAAACATGAGAATCAAGGTATGAAAGTCTCCATCTGGAGAGATTCCAAAATCAGAAACGTATGAGTATTCTGTAGACACCACTGAAACTCTACTGCGTGTTTAATCACTTTGGTTTTGCTGACTGTACTGTTATGAACCGTAACTATTCAAGAAATTATTTAAAGAATACATTTTAGGTTTTCTTTGTTGTCCTTAGAGTTGCAGCCCTGCAGGGATCTTTTTCCAAGCATTGTTCCTGTATCCAGCAAGGCTAGAAGCAAATTTAAGAAGCGGGAGCCAGCATTTTCACATTATGGCATTATTCCAGGGACTGATGCTTTAGGATAAACAGTAAATACTGTGAAGCGTGCAGAACAGTTACTGATTCATTGCTTATACCCTGCTGATTTATTCATTGTTTGAGAGGGTAACTCTCCTGTCTCTGCAGTTAACCTCCAGTCACATCTCCTCGGCATGAAAGAAACACGTTGTTTCCAGCATCCAAACCAGAGGGTAACAAATATTATATTACCAGGTACAAAAGCATCCCACACAGGTAGCATCCTCCTCTGCTGCTTTCTACAAATTACATCTCTCAAAGATGCTGAGAGTCGCATCTGCTGGCTGGGATAGGGAGAAGGTCCAGCGTGTCCTGCTGGTGCAGGCAAGGCTGACACCTAGTGACCAGACGCATTTGTTCCTATGGGAATTCACAGAATTCTGGTTCGAAGTCTGGAGGGTTTAAACACCAAAGTGAGTCGTTAGTTTATTTCATCATCACTTTCAGCCTTTGTGTTTGGTGTTTCTAGTGTACTGTTCCAAAGATGAAGTTAAGGTCGCCTGTAAGGTTGTTCAAGCTTAGTATTGGAGCCACGAAGGTTTGGCATGGAGTCTCCTGGGAGCTGTGCAGTGCAGCCGCTCTGCGCGATGGCGGGGTGGCCGATAGCCGTCAGTGGTAAACTCAGCATACGGTTCTCTGGGTTCTCCTTAATAAAATCATGGCTGACCTTGGCGTTTGGATTCTCTTTGCTCATCCTGTTTTAAAGAAGCCAAAATCAAACATAGTGGGATATTCTCAGAGTAGCAGAATTTTCTGCCTGCTGATCATCTGCTGACCAGGAGTGGTGTCTTACAATGGCGCTGCCACCTGGAAAGTGCTGCCTGTGCCATCGTCATTGCGGATCCTGCTGGAAATGCTTTTGAGTTCTGTGCCTTGGCAAACTGCGTATTAAAGAGGAACAGTAAAACCTAGCTAAAATATTCTGCCAGAATGCTTCTGATTTTTCTTTGGTTATCTTCAAGAGTATAACAGCCTTCTGAGAATTATGTGTGACCTTTACCAAAACGAGCAGCCATATAGATTTGGGGAAACACCCCCCCTGCAGTGTGAACCAAAGCAGTCTTCTCTTTGTAAGAATAATCATTGACTCCGAAAGTAGGCTGCAGAGGTTCTCAGTGGTTGCCTGCATTAATGGGTTTCGCATCCAACCCTACATAGAAGCCCTAAAGAAGCCTCCTTGGAGCAGTCCTTGGGACTGGAGGAATTTTTTGTCTTTTGAATCTCTCTTGTCATTTAAACGATTCTTGAAATATTGGAAAGAAACATTTTGGTTGATTCAGCATGACTGTTTGCTACCAGTACTGCACTTGGCTATACGAAGACTCAGAGCTCAGTGTTTTTGTGTGGCTGAAAGGAAACTTTGATTCTTCCTGAATGAAATAACTAGGAACTTGCACAAGCCCTGTGTTGTTGAACGGAAAAGGCAGGCTTTTTTCCCTTCAGATAATCTTTTATATCTGACTCGGAACTTTATGTATAGCTCTGGTTCTGTATCTGTGGCATGTTTCTAATTAGCCCGTGAAAAAATACAGGTTCTGTATTTTAAAATCCACTCACTTTCCATCTGCTAACTGCCTCTGATAGGATGTGCCTCTGGAGAGAGGGCTAACAAATTCCTGAGGCTAAAATCTCCTTCAAAGGCAGCAGCTTCCAGTCTGAGCAATACAAGCCTCCATCATAGCCACCACCTTTCTGTAAGTCTGGGATTCGGGTGCTCAGACACTGTGTACACGCAATTTTTTTTTTATTTTTTTTTGTGTGTGCGCAGGCTAGTCCACATCATCATGGCCTATTTTCTTCCATCATCACAGCTTTCACAGTTTTGTCCCAGGGCTGCAAGGGCACCACTGGACCTGACCATCCCTACCTGACCCACCAGCCAGCGCCCTGTTCCCATGCCCAGGTTGCCCTGGTGCCCCCAGCTGCCCTGCTCCTGGTTGGGGCAGTGGGACAGGACGGGCTGCCAGCCCCTGCCCTGCTGCCCCTTCACGGTGCTGTGGCACTAGGAACAAGAATAGCAAAACTGTCCACACACACATAAAACATGGTTCTTTTTTCTCTGCCTGAAAACCTGACAGTGCAATTTGGTGAGTGTCTGAAAACTGTCACCCAGTAACATTTGCCTGAAGGGAAAGCAGCATTTTCTCACTGGTGTTTGCAGCCATCCTTGGTGTCTGTCCAGAAGGAGCTCACAGGCAAGGTTAAAAGGTGTTCATTTGCATAGTCAGTTTGAATAATTGTTTTAAAAATTCACAAAACGTGACTTCTAAACTTAAATTAATTTCCACTGCAAAGCTAATAATCAGTTATGAACAAGAGTCACAGAACAAGTAAATATGATTTTGACCAGGTGTGAGTAATAGACTTCAAATTCTTCATTTTGAAAGCTAAATATTGGGGACCCTGAAGGCCTTGAATGTGATCTTTGAGTTTGAGGAATGCAGTACATAGTGATTCCCTGTTTTGGTGGGGTTTCTTTAGGTAACGGGAGCTTTGTTAATTGGTTAGATTGAGCCAATTGTTTTCATTATTTCAGACCACAAGTGCAGGATTCCTGCCTTTGTTCAAACCAGCCTTGTGGGGAAAAATTAAGCTCTCCAGTATCAAAGTAACTTTTTGTGCCTACGAGGAATAGCACAGGAATAGTTACAGCTCTGTCTCCATGGACAGGTAGGTGTCACTTCTGGGAAACCTAATCAGAGCCTCAGGCAGCTTGAATAGTCCTTGTTAATCCTGTGCTGCTCTACTTAGACTGGTAGTAGTAGTACCCAAGTAGCAGGTGCCTTAGGGTAAAGCTAGGCCCATATGTCTGCTTCAAAGTAACGTATGGTATGGAGCTCCGGCAGGGCAGGTGGGGGAACGTGTGCAGGCACAGCCAGGGGAAATCACTGAGCAACCCTCCATGCTCAAAACTCCCCCTGAAACCCCCATCGCGGGGTGGCTACAGTCCTCCAGCCATGTCCTAGCCTGGAGATGATGGCACAGAGTGAGCCCCCTGACCCTGTATTTTATTCGCAATGCAACCAGATTCGTCGTATACTTGCAAATATGAAGTACAAAGGCTATTCCTAATTTCAGTCACAGCCAAAGTTAAAACTAAATGAAAGTTAAAGCTAAACGTATCTATGTGATCTTAGTTCTTGTGATTCAGGATGTCTCCCCACTTACGTTCACTTGAATTTTACACAGCTGTGTTCTAAAAATACTAATTGATGAAACCTTAGGTAAAATATTTTACACTGTTGAGATTGTTTCTTGGGGGCTTTCTACAGAAAACCACCAGGAAATGCATGATTCTATACTGAAACACTCTGTGTCTCTATCCACTAATACCAGAAGCCATCCACTGTTTATCGTTCTTGCCTGTAGTGTTACTGGCTCCTTTTTGAATTGTGAATTTTTGAAAATTTCTGGTTCCACTTCCCTATAAAATCTTATCAGCTAGTCCAAATAAAGACATCACGGTGAAGTATAGGCTCATGCATTAAGCTATATAGCACAATGCCATTTAAATGATGGAACTTTTGTGCTCACTGAGAAATGACTGAATTTCTTTTCACATGTTTGCACAACTTGTTCAAATGATTAATGAACAGAAAATGCTTACTAAAATGAAGAGGTCAAAGGGAGAATATAAAGGTCTCATATGAATGAAAAGTTAACAGCACAACTGTAAAGGCTATTTTGTTTTCCTGCGATTCACATGTTTTCCCTCTTCTCTTTGCCCATTTCAGCTTCTTCTGTGCTGGATGCTAAAGCCTCTGACCACATGAAAGACATGTCTGAGGGTCCCACAGGACACAGGTCATCTTGAATCATGGTACAGGTCTTCTTTGGTTCTTTTCACATCCAATTGGAAAACAAATCTACACCAACGTCCATTATTTACTATGAAAATACTGTAATTTGTTTCTCCTTGACTGACAATCAGAAAGCCGCTCCCTGGCTATAAATTTGTTTTGGTAAAAAACATAGCGAGCATAAACTGCTGATTTCATAAAACTGCACACCATCCCTGTATATAATATGAAAAGTAAAACTTTAATGTGGATGCATGACAGTCTATAATATTTCTGGAGGGCTGACAGTAGTAATCCATTGGTCACAAAATTTGGGAGGCATAGGTAGGGCAAAAGCTGGTGATGCTGGCATAGCCACTTCTTCTATAGGTAGCAGAGCTGTTGACCTCAGGCCCACCCAGATAAATATGATTTGGTAGCTAACACTTATGCCAGCTGTCATTCCTAGAATGTGATGGCTTCTTATCGTAACTGGATACAGTTGGAAGATGATTCCCTTAATGAGATTCAGGGAATGCTACAATCAGGTTTTCCTGTGGTTTAGCCTGATTTCCTAGGGAGAGAATCGTGCAACAGCGCACGCTTGCCTTCTGTGTATCCATTTGGCTCCCTCACCGTTTCTTCTGAAACCTGTTGAACTGTTTCAGCTCTCCTTGACAAGGAGTGGAAGTGTCAAAGAGAAAAAAGTCCCACAAGTCCCATGAAGACAAGCAGGTGGACAGGGAGAGGATGCTCATGTGTCCCCAGGGGTAGATGGGCTTAAATATGAATTCCTCTCATTAAGACACCAGAAGCTAGAGAAGCCAGGCTTCAGCAGGGGTGCTGCCCATAAGCCATGGGTGAGAGCTCGTGTCTCCTGCCCCTGGTGCTGTTGGAAACATGCGCACGAAGGTACTGACTGGAGAGGGAAACGATGAATTCAAGTCCACGAAATATCTTGTTAAAATGAAAAGAAATATTTTTCCCCAAAACATTTTTTAGTTGCAGCAGTCTTAATACTGCCTTTAATAGTAGTAAGAGCAACCCTTTCAGTTGTGGTGTGATATACACAAAGTTGACAGCCCTTTAAGGTTAGAAAATGTAGAACTATAACTTTCTGCTTTCACATCAACAGGTCTAAAACTTTCAAAACTATTCCAAGTGTATTTAGTTCGAATTCAGCTCAACAAGTTGAATTTTTACATGCTGCTTTGTTCCAGTTCTGTTTCCACATACTCTCTGTGTTTTTTTTCACTTGCCACTCCCAAACAAGGGAGACAGATTTTGTTGATCCGTGTCAGAAACATAGATGTCAAGCACAAAAAATACAGAGAATAAAAAATATTGGAAGCTGCTATCAGCCTAGCGTAAGATTTTCATTAACAAGATAATGTCCTAACTTTTTGTGAGATGGACATTCACCCTTTTTCCTAATTTATGCCATGTGTGACTTGGCAGTGACTTTTATTGATTACTCAGGCAAGCATAAAGAACAACGTTTTGCACAAACTTATTTTGCAGATGTGGACCGTCTTTGAATTGCCTAAAAAATACCTCTTTCTGTGCTACTCGTTTTCTCTTGGAGAGGAACCAGCTCCTTTTCTGCCCTGGCTGGAACTGGGAGAATGCACCTGCCGGTGTGACTCAGCGGGAAACAAGGAGGTAACTCAGCTACGCTTGGGGCCAGCAGGGCCAACGTGTGTCCCGCTGTTCAAGGGGGAGGCTGGCTGGTACTTCCTGGCATCTCCCGGGAGGATTTACCCACCAAAATATGCTCGTTGCTAAAACACCAGCACCAGCGAGGTTCTGCACGGTCTGGGGCCGAGCTGGCTGCCTCCCCTGGCTGCACGGACCGAGGGGCAGCAGCAGCCGTCTCCAGCTTGTGGCCGTGTTCTCCAGCCCTGTGGGGTTTGTGCCACCGGTGAATAAAGCAGTCGATGCCTATTTCTCTCTGACTCAACAAAATCCGTCTCTCTTGTTTAGGAGTGGCAAGTGAAAAAAAAAAAAAATGCAGCGTGTAAATGGGGACAGGTACAAAGCTGGAACAGAGCAGCATGCAAAAATTCAGCTTGTAGGACTGAATTTGTGGTTAATCGACTGGGAACCGTTTGCCAGCCGCAGTGGTAATCTCCAAAGCGTTGTGAGTAGGGCAGCACCCACCGCCAGCGGCAGGAGATGCGTACGGAGCTGTACAGCCACAGGTACACCCGGCACCTCCGGGTACCTTCCTTACAAGAAGTTAGAATTACGGCCGAAGTGTGTGTGGCAGGGCCGTGGTGGGTTTCCCCCCCCTCCCCGATGTTACGGTACAAAAGCTTGGCAGGGCAGCGGCAGCCCAGTGGCCGCTGGGGGGCGATCTTAGCCCGGCCACCCGGCCCGGGGCGCGCACGGCTGCCGAGCGGCGGGGCCGGTGCGGGGCCGGTGCGGGGCTCCGCTTCTGGGCCGGCTGCGGAGGGAGGTGAGAAGTCTCTAATGGGGGAGAGAAGAAATCTCGGGGGTGTCCCGAAGCAGGAACACTTCAGAACGGGCTTTGCCCCACAGCAGCGCGAGCTGTTTAAAAGGCTGGGAGATGGCCCCAGGCCTCTTTTTGTAATTAATTGCTCATGAAAAGCTTTCAACGCTTTCAGTCGCGCGCGGAGATGAATGAGGCAACAGCGCTGGGGTGAAGGAAAGGAGAGTTTTGAAAGATAATGGTTAGTAAATGGGAAAGCCACTACTCTATTACCTTTACATTTCCTGGTGTTAAAACCTGCAGTCTTTGAGAATACCTGTAAGTCAGTAAGATGAATACTCTCATTACATTGAAATAATGAAGTGGGGCTAAACCTTTCAAAAGCACCAGGAAAAGAAGTACTAACAGGTCTAACAATAAGCAAAGGACTCTTGTAAAGACACTTTTTCTTTCTCTTAATAGATTTAAACAGTGATGGGAAGCATTCATTAAGCATGGTATGTTTGGACCGGTTTTCAAGGGGTTTAAATTCCGTTATGCTATATCATTCTACAAAATGCCCCAGTGAGCTGCCTATAAAGTTATTGTTTAGCGGGAGTAAACTTATTTCTCTGGTGCTCTGCTTACAAATTCAAGAACTGAAGGTATGCTGAGATCACTAGTGTTCCAGGTAGGAAAGCAGCAGCCAGCAGTCAAATACTGGAATAAATAGCCTTGGGAAATCAGATGCGATACAAATACACAGCACATTAATGTTCATTTCTCCAACCAAATTGTTATGGGAAACCAATTTTGTGAGGTGCAGTCCATGTTTGTAACATGGCACTGTGTTATACTGAACGGGAAAAGGGCATTTATTCTCCTTTTCACCCTAAAATTAAGTAACGTACCATTCTGTGGAGCCAAGCACCAAGTGGCCAGTTTGAGGATCACAGAGTGAGAGCAATGTATTTCTGCTGTATAAATGTGTCACCTGCTGGTTGTCAATAGACAGTGTTAAACTAGGACAGAAACCAAACTATCTTGCTTTTACCATCAGTGAGCCATCTAATTCTTCCTCACCTTGCATTAGAAAAGATGACAATGTGTAGTGAAGTAGGATCTTCAGATTTCCTCAAGCTTGGGAAATTTTCAGAACAGTATTGCGACGTAAGTGTATTACAGAAGGACCGTCTTGTTTGTAGCTCTGCTGAGGACAAGATTTGTGTTTTGGCAACCTAGTTGTTCTATAACCTCTGCTGCTTTTCTAAAGCCCGCTGCTGTCAGATACCTTGTTAGATGGGAAATATGCTGCTGACTCTGGGAAGTTCTGTTGTCTTCCAGAAAGCACTTCAAAACTGGTTGTCCTCAACCCCCTGATTACAGCCCTGAGGAAATAAAACAAATGTGAAGGAGAAAAGTGACCTATGTAACATTAGACAACAATCACCGCTGTCTTCCGCCTGTGCCTCAACACAACTGACATCTCCTGTGACATGTTAAAGATCTTTCAAAAGAGATCTTCCACCCACAACAAAACTAGATTGAAGTTAAACAAACAAAACTAGATTTGAAGTTAAGAATAACTTCAAAAATGTTCAAAAGCAAGAGCCATTTTGTTTGGCGCCAGTCTTTTTCCCCATGCACACTGAGTGTAGTAGGTGCAGGAATCAAAAGGATCATAAAGCTTATTATGCTCCTTTTTGATGGAAATAGCAATTTACCGAAGTCAAGGTATTTACTTTCTCCCATGACGCACCCATGGAGTGGTGAGCCAAGCTCCAAGCCAAGACCTCCTTTCCTACACATTCACTTGGTGAAAGCTTTTTCCATAAGTTTAGCTTAGATTCTCAGTGGAAGTTTTGTGATTTAATTTTGTTAGTACAAGCAGGGAATCAGTATCTGTGTTTTTTCTCTCCTGCATGGCACTAAGAACAGACTTCTTAAAGTTTCTTGTCACATGCAAAGGCAAAAACCACTGACTTCAAAGAGTGTTGTCTGCTTGCACCCTATGAATTGCATGAAGCTTCAGGAGACATGAAGCCATCTTGGATCTTATTCTGGAATAAGGTGAACCAAACTGCTCAAGAAGCCCCTTTGACCCCTGTGCCTCTTAATTATAAGACTCAAATGTATAACTGAGGTTGGATTATTTTATTTCTCATGGATGGTAGCTCTAATTTGCCCAAACATGTCACAAACAATTTCAGATAGAAAATTATGTTGTTAAGCATACTCAGAAGATTCTGTCAAGGCTTAATTCCAGCCTTGTATGCTAAAGTCAAAGAGCAAGCATAGTGTCCACCTTGCAGAGCCTTTTCCATTCTGGTTTACCTTAAACATCTGTGGAAGAGAAGAACAGAAAGGGGTCCTGGCATGTGGAAATGTGTAAGCCCCTTCTCCAGCATAGAGGAACTGGATAGCCATGGGAAATATAATGTACTCTGCCTTTTTTTGTGTTACACTTCAGTAAATTAATTTTATTTTTTCAGAAGGCAGAGGCGATTAGTGCAGTTTCTGTCATCATCTCTTTGAAAAGCTCAATCAGAATAAAATGCTGAGCAGACTAATGAAGGGCTTCTCAAGCTCTCCCACTACCTGATGAATTTTTTATGGTTTTGAGGTAAAACTATGAAACAGCACATGAGATATGGCCTAGATTAGGAAAGGAGTTCCCAGATATCAGTGAACCTGCTCCATGAACTAAGCTGAGGTCTTACTGTTCAATTGCTCTGTTCAAGTGTGGACAAGAAAATAGTCCTGTTAATTTCAGAGCCCTCCTCAGCATTTCCATAGGGCTTGACATACTGTGCAGTGGATGGAGACTTAGAAAACAAAAGCACAAGGGCAAGTTCAGCTGTTTCTGAATTTAAACCTTCTTCTATGCAGTCTCTCTTGTAATATAAAGAAAATCCCTGCTGAGGCAATCTTCTGCTTATTTATTTCAAGATCAATCACATGAACTGGCAGAGAATGTCCTAAGCTTTGTTCCTAGCTCCCATTTTGACAAGCTGTCCAGAGTCAGAATAACCCTGGCCTCATACTTCTTCCTCGAGCCTCCTGCTGAGTGTAAAATATGGCTGTCTTGCTTTTGAATAAGGCTTTTAATGTGCCATGGGATGTCACGGTCCACAGAAATGGAATACAGTGTTCTGCTTGCTGAGAAACAGAAAAAAAAGCTAACCAAACTGGTTTCTTCCTCCTGAGTACATAGTGACTGACTGGAAATTCAGTCACTGAGACTAAAAAGATCAGCCTCGATCACCAAAAAAAAAAAAAAAAAAAGTGCTTGACAGATGGATTTAGTCTTCCCTCAGCACGAACATCTATTTGCCACTAAAAGTTTGGTGAGTACACTGAGGCCAAATAATGCGGTCTTGTCTCCCCATGCATCATTAACAGACTGTGGGGTAAGGCGGATGTTATTTCTCTGAATGAAGCCCTCCAAGAAGGAATGGTCAGAGCTCTCGTAGAAATCATGCTGGTTTAAAGGTTGTACACGTCCAGGGGGAAAAAGAAGAGTTTACCTGAGAATATAAGGAGAGAGGACTCTTAAAAGCAAGGCTTTGTTCCTCCCCACTGCTATGCTTAAAGGAGCTGAAGTGCTGACCCCCTGGTCCTCACACATACATGCGCAGGCACAGGCTGTTCTGACCAGGCAAGTCAGCAATTTCAGGACAAATGTCAATGAATATAGGAACACTTCAGGAACAGCAAGCAAGGAGTGCAGCATCAAACATCTCCAGTGTTGAATATTCCTACAAGTTTCCTACTGCGTTTTTTTCCTTTCTTCTTCCTGATGTAGTGCTATTAGTTGCAGAGCAAGGCGAGATTTGAGATACCTGTTCTATCCAGCCCTGATGAAGATTCTACTGCGGAAATGGCCACTAGCTGATGATGAGATTTCAGATGCAAAATTTTTCAGCATTGCTTGGGGTTGAATTTTGTCCAGTGGACAGGAAACCTGCTCAGAAAGCACACGGTGAAGGCCATGGCTGCGGCCTTTGTGCATAAGTGCGGGAGTATGTGGAGGAGCTGGTGAGACAGCTTAAAGATACCTTCTGGAAACCTCTGCTTTCTCTTGCTGCCTCCACCAAGGAAGACCCTGGTGGCATGGCTGTGATTCTGAGGATGCTATTACTTTTCAGCACTTCCAAGCCAACGCTGAGCTGTATTTTCTTCCAAGCTTTCCAGCATGCTGTTTTACCATGCTGGACTCAACCAAGCCTAGTCTCCATGTTAATAGATGTATTTTCCACAGGAAATTAATGTATTGTTTCCCCAAAGCTATTTCAGTCTGTAAACTTCACTGCAATCTGCCCAGTTACACGTTATTTCAGCCAACCAAACGATTCTAGTACCCCTGACAGTCCTTTCAGTCCTTTTTGCCAAAGGAATTGTGTTGGGCTCAGATTTAATGCTTGGATCCTCCAAATGACAGTCCCCTGCAAGAAATCTTGTGGCTGGATATCCCTGTGCTTGATTCCCCAAGGAAACCTGTGTACAGAGGGAATATGGTGTTTTCATAATTGTTCTGTTAGTTCTCTGACTGTACGCATACTACAGTACTATAGATCCCAGGATACATGGTATATATGGACTGTATGTGTATCATTGTACCTATAGATACCAGTATGTTCTGTCTTCAACTGTGGATTTGTGTATTTTTAAAGTCTTCTCAGTCAATATCAGTGGGATTTTTTAAATTAGCATGGGTAGCTTGAATTCTTCCTTTTCTCAGGAGGCATTAATAAAATGGCAGTGGGAGTGCAGCTTCACTTTTAAGGTGGCAAATGCTTACGAACGACGATCCCTTCCCTGAGCCATTCTCTGTCGGGATGACAAGTAGCTGGCGGCTGTCAGGTCTGTGTAGGAAATCTCCACAGCGGCACTGAGAATGTTTATTGTAGGGAGAGAACTTTTGCCCTGTGAAGTCACCTCCTACTAGTCACCAGTAGGTTTCTGATATTCTATCACAGGAAATTCCTGGTGGACCACAAAAGCAATCCCCTGAGTCCAGCTGCTGGTGGGGGGGAGAAGCAGTGCACCACACCGCCGGGCTGAGCTTCAGCCTCCAGTGTGGGGCAGAGCACCTGTGCCCTGCAAAATGCAAACTCTGTGCTCCTCAAACAATGTTAAAATGAACTATACAGGGGGGCAAAGGTCAAGTGAACCGTTATTGTGCTGCATTTTATGCAAACAAAAAAAAATGTATTAGAGGATGTGCTTTGTATTGTAACAAGGTACTGTAAGATTATATTTAGGCTTCATTTCTTTGAAGCCCTTGGTAACAAAACTGTATAATCACAGCTCTTGATGTTAATGAGGAAGTTATATTATAAGGTACTCCATCTAACTGGGAACAGTGTAGGAAGAATTAATAACCTTTAGGCAAGCATATAAAACCAGCTATCAAGACCTCAAATGCTAGCTGTATCTGCAAAGAAGAAGAAAAATAGCAACTGGCAATTATTGTTCTCACCTTTGAACGCAAAGCCTTGCTTGTCAGACACCAGTTCTTTTTCTTGTACACCTTGGAGGGCGCACCCCTCATTAACACTCTGTTTTCCTCTGCTCTTCTGCTGGGGTTTCAAGCCTTCAGTCACAGTAGCTACCTTAGTAAGCAAGCAAGACTGAATGCACCTTTACCTGCGAGACTGAGTGCACAAAAGGGAAGCAGCTTTGGAAAGGACAAGCACCGTGTGTGTGGTTGGATGCTATAGGGCAGTGGGTCCTTTAACTAAAAGGCATCTAACTCCTCCTTTCTTTTAAAGATAGGGATGCTGTGGAAGCAAAATACTGACCCCTGCTAAAGATAGATCACGCGGTTCCAGAACAGTGCTATTATCTTCGAACCAATGTCTGATTTTATCTGTCTGCAACCTCAGGATGTGTACATCTTCTGAAAAGGGCGCTCTCTGGGGCTTGTAGGATTTTGATGCCACACTCCTTGTTTGCTGCTCCTGAACTGCTCCTCCATTCATTGCCTTTTGCACCACCACGCCATCGCTGACTAGCCTCATCAGAGCAGCCTGTGCCAGCAGGTGTGGATGCGAGCAGCAAGGAGCCGCCACTTTAGGAGTCAGCTCCCTTAAGCAGAGCAGTGCCGTGGAACAAAATTGCATTTTAAGATGTTGTGTGTTTGAGGGGGCTGGCAGTGATGGCAGGGGTTTTTTGAGTTAATGAGTGTGGCTGTCTCCTTTTTTTGCAACGAATATTCTGGGGAGGAGAAAATTAGTTGTGGCTGATGACAGCACTGTGGCAGCCTGCAGCAGCTGCACCAGGTTCTGGTATTCCCAGAACATGCAGTCTCTAGGCTTAGGAGTAAAGCATTATAAAGGACGTTCTCTAGAGATGCCCGTGTAGCTTACTTAGGAGCATATGCACCATTTTTAAAAAGGAACTTACTGATGGGCTCGGTAGGGCCTGTGGAGAAGTCAGATGGGCATTTTTGAAAACTGTACCCCTTATTTCAAAAGAAAGGAAAACGTGAGGCAATCGCAGCTGATTCAGCATCCGGCAGTCTCAGCCAAGTCATATTTTACCTCTTCCCTTCCCTCCCTGCAAAAAACTTCCAGGAAAACCTGCAAAGAAAAGGCATATGTGGGTAGGAGGAGACCTGCTTTTAATTTCTGTACCTCCTATTCAACACAATGCCACACAATGCACAGGATGCGAATATCCCAAGGCACCTTATACAATACAAGTAACAAAAGCACACACACATGCACAAGAGAGGGGGGAGCAGCAAGCATGATGGGGTTATAAAACAAAACACAGGTAAAGCTGCCTGTAAAATGCTTATGTAAAGAAGATTCATGAAAAAAATCCTCTTTAGAAAGGGGGAGAGCTGAAGAAATGGTCAGGTGATCATGAGAATTTGATTTCCATTTCAGAGCAGGATTTATCTGGTTTTCTCTATCATGTTGAAAGAGGTGACCAGATCTTCATTATCAACAGAACAGGAGTCTGGCGCAATGTGTCTGTCCTCAGTGCAACATCCACTGACGCTTCTATGATACCTATCTATAGAGCAACCTGGAGCCAGCACTGAGTCATATAATGGCCATAATGATAGCAAGTAGCAATTGCTGTGGTTAGAAGCATATCATGGCTATTCTTTGCCTCTTTTGGCTGTGGAGAGGAGAGCTGCTCACTCCCACAGACCCACCATCTCATCTGGACAAAAGAGATCATTCAGAGGACAGGACCAAAACCAATATTCTGATGAAGTGGTGCAAAGTATTTGGAGAAACGCCCAGCATTAAGGCTACTGTCAGCCCTAAATGAGTGCATCAGAGCCTGATCAAAGAAATCCAGGTTTTCTTCAACTCTCTTGCTGATGCATTGCTCTACATTTCCATTAGAAAGACAATGTTGTGGGTGAAGCACCTGGAGCCTTGCCTGGCTTGCTCCTGCTTGCAGGCTCGTGCACAAATTACTGGTGAATGAGCTCACAATATCTACAAAACCCCCATGTAGCCTCGTAGAGGTTTGCAGCAAGAAAGTGTGCTCTGGCTTCGAACAGGAATAAAAGCAAAACACTTTGAATAAAAAGTGAGAGACAAGATCTTTGCATACTGTATTAAAAGGACCATTTTTGAATGTAATGGGCTTCAAACACTAGATGATTTTTAGTCACAGCAGTGTTAGCTGGAGCATCAAAATCAAATGTGAACATACAGAGGCAGAAAGTAGAAACCACAGGAAACCTGAATGGGATATAGCCATGAATCACTTCTCCCTATGGAATGTGGTCACTGAAGTAAACTTATTACATGTTGTTTCTGTGTTTAAGAGAAAATTAAGTTGACACTTTTTTATTACATTTTCATGTCGATGGACAGTTGCTATTAGTACAATGTAATTATAGTGGGCAAATAGGATTGTTTGCAACATCTTAGCTGCCTAATTCTGAATCCAAAAAAAATGAGCAATACAAAATACTCCCTTAACAAAGGTTCGGTTACCACATCAAATCTGTGCTGGGTGTAATGTTACCTGTAAATTCACTAGGAAGGAGGAAGAAGAACAACAAAAATAGCGGAGAAGTTTGTGGGTTTTTTTCATTACACAGTGAGGTAAGGCAGAGATTTTGTGTAATGGCTCTTAAAATCATGACTGGTAGAAAGAACGAGATGGCCCAGACCCATCAACAGGCACGGCACGGCACCTGTGCCTTTGGTGGGTTGTAGAGCTGAAATTGCTGTGTTACTTAGAGTGTTATCTTAGTTGTGTGCAGCGGCATCTTTTACAGTGAGAAGATATTTAGGGTTTTTAGAAGGTACACATGAAACTGATTTTGTGTCAGGTAAGTAAATGTTACTTTAAAAATTAGTTTACCTTTTGTGTGTGTTTGTGCATTGTAACCAAAGTTTTGTGTTTTAATGAGAGATGGGATAAATAAATAGCCCCTCCTTCAGCAGGGTCCAGCCCAGCTCCCTGGCAAGATCCTCACCTACTACTCGTGTCCCGTTCCCACGCAGTGCTGCAGAACCTGGCCTTGGCTGGCACCTCGCAATCCTGACCAGCTCAGGAAACGGAGTCATTTACTGCCTGGACATTGGGCTGAGTGGTGAAAGTGATCAAAAGTGAATCAGTAGGTTAGTTCCAGTAAGTGATTTCTTTTTTCTTATATTAAAAGATTTTACTTGGCTAAAAGCCAGTGATTTGCCTAGAAAGACGCCGAACACAAATGATGCCTGCTCTGTTAAAACTAGCCGATACCATTTTAGCATGTTCTAGTATCTTTAAGTGTGCATTTATAGATCTATCTTTTTATAGTAAAATAGCTCCCAAACTTATCCCATGGATACTTCTCAGATAGTTTTCTTGCAGAAGATAGAATTCTTACCTGTGTGTGAAATATGCTGATACATTTCCAGTCATCCAGAATCCAAATTCCTCTGTGGACAAGCAGTTAGAAGCAGTCAGGTTTTGGAGGGCCTTGGCTCTTGGACAGGGATTGGGTAGACTGCATGAAAAATGGTTTGCTTACCACTAAACTTTTCTGCAGTTTAAAATTATTCCTATTCTGCACTGATGAAACCAAGACCTTGTGGGGGGACTAGAATTGCTGAGTTTTGTGTATGTAAAATCAGAAAGACTAAACCACTGTGAAGTAGCCCTAAGATATGAGATGAGGAATTTAAGGAGTATTCCAAGAGTCTGGCCTGACCAACAGTTTTGGCTGCTCTGCAGGGGAGCTGCCCTCTCACTCATGGGCTACAATACCAGTAAATTACTTGAAGCAAAAATTTATTTTGCTGACCAATTAAACCTGTTATTTTCCATGAATCTGCTTTTGAATGGCAGGATAGTCTTACTCTGCACAGAGTACGAGCTAAACTACATCTGCTAACCTATAATTCCCAATTTCCTCCATCGGATTCTGGGGGAAAAAAGGAACAAGCTACACAATGTTGAATAAAATGTCTAAAACCCACATAATTAAAAGCTGATACATTTAATTTCTCCTCTCTTGAGGGGAGAAAGGGTTTTCTGTTGGGGCAATCTGAATAGAAAGGAGGAAGCTTCATGTGAGCAAAGGTACAAGGAGAAGCTTGCTGAGGTCTTTGCGGTGTAAGAAAGCATAACCCAATCACAGGTGACTACTTCACACCACAAATCAGGTCTGGCACCCCAGTGTTCTGTGGCACACGCAGAGCTCTGATGGTCTCCCTGATGAAATATAGTCTCATAAACCAGATGGACAATAACCCCCAATATTGACAGCCTCAGCCTGGCAAGGTAGCGGGAAATGTTGCCAAACTCCAAACTCTAATTTTGCAGTTAAGACTTCTCTTTCATTTCGCAAACACAAAACACAAACAAACAGCTCGATTTTTGTGTGTACACAGAACCTGAACTGAAGATCAGAGCCATCTCCTTCTCCTCCTTTTCTTGTCTGCAGTGGGCTCCACCTGAATCTCACCTAACAGTGACAACAGTGATGCTTTCAGCTATCTCTAATAATGTCTTCAAAGTAGAAATACATCGGTCACATCGGCGGCTTGTGACCCATATTCAGTTTTGACTCAGACTTGTATTTCTAACTAATCACCAATCCTTCTATTCCTACCCCAGCACTGCAGCACAAAGAGGTCAGACAAGTGGCATGTTCTTCTAAAGCTGCTGGTAAAGCATCAGGTGGGCTTACGCTTAGAAGCAATACACAACACAACTGGTTGCTGCTAGGGGTAATGAGCAGGTGGCCATATTACTGACTCCTGCATCTTCCAGAAGTAAAACTTATTTTAACAGCTATGCTGTGAATTTGAATCTCCTTTCCCCGGTCCTGAACAATTTATCTTGGGAAGTTGGTATAAGAACACCGAGGTATGTCTCTTAACTGCAGGTGGTGAGCATGTGCCACTCTGTTTTCAATACAGGTTTTGGCCAGGAAGCTTCATATCCAATGGACATTCTCCTATTTATATCATTAGAAAAAAATCACACTATCTATCTACGAGTGTTTGAACAAGACTTTTACGTTATTGTCTCAGTGCAGCAGGAATGTCAGCTATGAGGACAGGAATTCTTTACATCCCACCCAAGGGAGTAAAAGGGAATCTCTGGCACATCCCTGTGCACAGTCCAAGGGCAAGACAGCTTCCAGCCATTGGACACAGCATGACTTAAAAGTGAACTACAAAGTGGTGGTGGTGGGAGCATGGGTGTGTTGTGCTTTGACTGTGCTGTAGTACACAAAGGATGGCTAGTCTTCCTCCTGATTTTTTTTCCCCTCTCTGCTTGTGTTTCTTTTGTTTGTTTGTTTTTTAACATCAGGAATTTGGATTTTGCTTGTCCCTGGAAGACTCTGTGACTAAGCTGAAATTCTAATAACACAGGAGGGAAAGCTGAGAAATCAAATGGAAAGGATTTAGTGGTAGACATGGTAGTGTTAGGTTAATGGTTGGACTCAATGATCTTAAGGGTCTTTTCCAACCTAAACGAGTGTATGATTCTATGATTTCTGCAACCGGGGCAGCATGCGCATTCCTCACAAGGTACGGTACAGCATATAACCCAGCCATCTCTGCCATCGCTAACATCGTATTGACAGCTGAACGCTAAATTTCTTGGCCATGTACCTGTAGGGTGCTGGGGTAGCCAGTTCTGGACACTGACAGTGTTAGGTAACCCATGCTGGATCTATAAGGCATTTTTTATTCATGCATCCTAGTGCTGGACAAGAGAGATGAGCATTTTGGGTAGCTTTATATGGATCAGCTTCCACCTTCAAAATTCTTATAGTTGAGTGTCCTTAATTTTCCCCTGTCTGCTGCTTGCCCTGCACTTGAAATGCTGATTTACATTTAGGGAAGCCAGAGTAGCTCTTCTGCATCGAGCTTGCCACTGCAATGCTTGACTTTTCTGAGAGGCACATCACCACTTTGTGGGGGCTAGACACCATTTCCCTTTCCCTCTGTATTTATCTCTCAGAAAAAGGATGGTCCCAAGCATGATGTCCAGCTGCTGGCTCTCACTAGAGAAATAGAAACAGGGAGTCTTGGCATTTCTGATGCCTGCGCTAAGCCCTAGCGTACTGAGCACAGGGCTGTGTGAGCAGGGCCCATCGCAGGGGCTGTGGGGTGGCTGGCTGGGAGGGGCAGTGCACTCCCACCCCGTAGCAGCTGCCCCCCAGCCCAGATGCACTGCAGCTAGAGCATGTGGCTGAAGGAATCCTGCCACATGGTCTTCTTGCTGGCTCTTTGTGGAGATGCCAGGGGGTAAGTCTGGTCTCTGGGATGCAGACTGTTTCCACGAGAAGGAGGTCTGGGTGGGGGTGGCCTGGGGAGCAGCAGACACCACCTCCAGATCGATGGGGGAAAGAAAGCCTGGACAGATGACATTGGAGAGGGAGCCATTTCCAGAGTTTTCTTTCTCGCAGCTGTAGGCTGGTAAGTGCCATCAGTTGAGGGGTCATGGGCTTCTCCTGCAAGTCGGTGCACTGCTCCTGCTGGAAGAGGTTAGGTTAGCTGGATGAAAGTGTGTGTGCCAGAGCAGCAGGAGCAAGCAGTCTTGTTATGGGTGCTGGACACCTTTATGCAAAGAACAATTTCCTTGGACAGACCCTGGGGCAGCTGAATCAGTTGCATTGCAGCCTGGGGCAGGCACCAGAGTCCGTAGCACTAAACAGGGTAGCGGAGAGTCAGCGTTGAGGTAGTGACATGGACTCAGCTCATGTCTGGGTTCTGGAGCCAGGCTCAATGCATGTGCCAGTGTGGATGTCTTCAGATAGTTCTCCGTTCCTCTTTAGGGCCTTCATTATTAATTCACCCCTTGAATTATACACTAAGTGCTCAGGGCAGGGGTGAAGCCTTTACTCTTTGCAGTACTACCTGGCAAGGTGATAGAAGGTAAGAACAGCAATATACAAACATAGATTTGGAAGGGACTTCTTTGGCCTTCATTTCAGGCCTCTGAGTTTGCAGGTATTCGTCTTGTAAAACCCCTTTCTAGCTGATGTTCGTTTCTCTGGGGGAACATTTAAGCCATAATGAAAATAGAGGCATTTTGGTGATCCACTTTCTATACCAAAAGAGAAGAGACAAAAAGATGATGCAAGTTCACTTTAAAGAAAAATATGTGAAGGAGTCTAATCGATCTCTGTAGCCTTAGAAGTGATTATTAGACATAATAATCTATTTTCTGTTTCTGCGTCATTAATTTAGGTCACAGCAGCACCCATAAGTATAAATCTGGCCACAAAACTCTGAAAAGCATCTCACAGCAGGGATGGCAGATGTGAGGAATCCATGGGTGAGCAGTGGCTGCACTGGCTCAGCAGTTTAATGAGATAAGATTGATTAATGCTTCTTCCTAATGCTACCTGTATGAAGCAAATGGACCTCTGCCATTTAATTTGGTGCCCATTCACTTGTCATTAGTTTAATATCAAATTTAAGCTTTCCCACTTCACAAGCACCACCTTTATTTATTGTATTTTTTTATGCCTGTGGATTTTGTTGTTTTATGTACCTCCAGGTATAATGCATCATATCTTAATTATTTTCTTAAACAGTGCTTTGGGAAAACTTACAGATCATCTGGAGGATGGGGTCTGTCACAAAAATATCCAGCTTCCAAAATCCTTGCATATAACCACCATTTGAGCTTTCTATGTGGTTTTTTCAAAGTTTTAACCATGAGATTTTTCAATTTTAGCCCTGCTCTTTCTGAAGGTACTTGTTGATCTCATCTACCAGGAGTGAGTTGATTTCGGATCTTGCTTGCCCTGTGCATCTTTCTTATCCTGATATTTCTCTTTCTAATTTAATGTCTTATGTAATGTAAAGTTCTGAATACAAATGGCATCTCATTAATAGATTATTTTTTTCTTTCCTGTACCCTGTTTTGAGCTTAAATATGGTAACTGTGGGTCACTACCTCTAATGAATGAATTCATAGTCCAGAATATTGGTTGCCAGATTCAGCTGACAATGTATCTGTATGGTTTTTTAGATGTGAATCAGTTGTATGGTCATTGATGACATTTGTGACTAAAAAAGTTAGGGCTAGAGTGATGAGGTAGAGGACACACTTCCTAGTGTCTTGTTGGTTTTCAGTGTTCAAACTTATAATTAGGGGTACCAAACCCATTATTTCTTCCAGGTACAGCATTATGCAGTTGAATAAGTGTATCGAG
Organism: Falco naumanni; assembly: GCF_017639655.2. Lineage (NCBI taxonomy): Eukaryota > Metazoa > Chordata > Aves > Falconiformes > Falconidae > Falco > Falco naumanni. Next base: position 73,589,738 of record NC_054056.1, read on the forward strand.
GGAGTACTAATTTAACAAAATTTATTTATTGCCAGAATCCAAAAAGAAGTTATTGAAGGGATGTATGGTGTCTGCTCTATGTGTTGGGAAAAGAATCATGTCCCCAAAAGAGAACAACCTTAATTTATGTAAATCCAAAATACACCACTCTGCCATATCCCTTTGAATTCAGTTCAGTGGTTTCTGTCTTTAGTTCACAGCCATGTTACCGCATCCCAAGCTGGCAAGGTTGGGCCACCTGGGAACCAGTGGGCGCTGCAGGAAATGTTGGTGATTCAGCATGGTGTGTGGCACACTGCCCTCTGAGTCACTGCGGAGAAGTCCTTCACCACCACACAATGGGCACCATCTGCCGAAGGAGGTATCTGTCAGATGAGGTATAAAACCAACCCTTGGAAGCTCCAGGGTGTTTTCTCGCTGGAGGCAAAACAGTGTTCTACCTAAGGAATATTTTTGTGAATATTTCAGCATTTTTCTTTAATGGCTGAAATATACACCAGCATGCTTCTCAGTAGCTTCGCTGTTCTTGTGAAGGCTGAAGAGTCAGACAAATGCATAACACTCCTGTAGATGCACGTACTTGCAAACCATTTGACGGTTTAGCACTATTCCAACAAGTATCATTTCGGTTGTGAGGATATACAGGGCAGAAAGCTTTGTCTTCCTCTATAAGAAGAAGCAATTGAGCTGGGTTTAACTAATATACTAATAAAACCCAACCAAAATTCCTCTCTTTTAATCAAGACAATATTCAAGGGCTTAGATTTTAAAATGTATCTCCTAACTGGACTGCTGTGAACAAATGTCAATAATAGGTAACGGGGCTCCTTTTTATGTATATTCAGTAGCGAGCTTGTGGCAAAAATTTGAATGGCCACAGCACATCTCAAAGGGACTGGCACAGCTTACTCCCCAGTTAACTTTTGCAAACTCTTTAATTTTTGGAAAGTTTGGGGTTTTGGTTTTTGTTTTTGGTTTTTTTTTTCAAAGGTTTTGATTTCTCAACCTGCTCTGCCAAGGGGAGAAGGGCACCTCTGGTCCAGCCCCAGCCCTGTGCCTGTGGGCCTCCTCCTGCACCCCTCTGCCTCTGTCCCCATGGGCTGGCTAGCACAGAGCATGGTGGTGGCAGGGAAGAAGCAGGCAGGGGGTCATGGAGAGGCAACCCCTACCACCCCCCAGACCCTTCCCTTCTCTGGGGAGTGCTGCAGGCAGGAGCTGGGGAGAAGAGAAAGGCAGGAGAGGGCAACTAGGGGAATGGCTGAAGTTGGTTGGCTTTTCTGGCTCGTTTCCCTCTCCTTTACTGACTATACGTGAGCTTGGAAAACCTCCTGCACCATGGTAGGCACAGAAACACGAAGGGGCCGGCTACAGGGGCAGCCTCTGTAGGAGGGAGCAGTGCTCTTTGCATGAGTCAACAAAGAAAAGGAGGAAGGTCCTGCCCCCTATGTAACGTGTACATTCTTCAGGATGTTTCTGAAGTGCACACGTCCCAAAAGTTGCATATTAGAGCTCAAAAGTTAGAATAAAGATTAAAAAATTAGATATGTGAAATAAAATCAAACTTAACACATAGAAAAGGGGGTTGTGCTTTTTATTTAAGTTTTTGCTTTTTATTTCAATTTTTGCATAGTATCTGCTGTGCAAGTACAATGAGTACAATGAGCCAAGAGATACAAAATACCTGAAAAGGCAGAACCTGTGTGACCCTATACTAGAAACGGATTCTTCTCTCTTTTATCCGAACTTTATTTATCTGGGTTTGATGACTCCTGTGGAAATAGTCCTCTGGACATCAATCCAAAGTGAGAGAGATGGTCCCGATTCCTCTGTGCTGCTGGTAGATACAAGCACGGCTTCTGAACTGTAGTCTGGCGGTTGCATTGTGGATAATACACCTTTAACCCTACCTCCGCAGAAGGGGTTTGCATTATTCATTATTACTTGTCTCTATCCAGTTCGAGTTCAAGATGATAAATCTAGCTTATAAGGCACTTACAAAGATGGGTGTGGTGTGCTGATAGCATTCATGATTAAGTGCTTTCCTGTGTCAAATATAGCCCGTAATATACTACAAACAGGCAGTCGATTTTTATACAAACTGATCTGGCTGCTATCAGACTCTGACATTTTATACTAATACTTAAAATAAATCTAGAAACAGGAAAGAAAGTACAGAATTATTGTTTTAAGCTAACTGTGAGGGCTTATCTTCAAAGTGGCAGAGTTTCTATTGTATTTAAAGAAACTGGTCAGTATACTGGCGTAAAGGTTAGAAGTATGCATGAAGCTGGAGTTAAGTTCCAGCCTCAGTTTTCACTTTTTATATAGAACCTCTAAGATGCTTTTTGTTCTAACATGAAGACTTAAAAATACTTTTGCTTTATTTTATTTTTTTCCAAGCTTGCCAACTTTGTGTAAAAACCTACTCCTATTGAAATCACTGGGAGTTTTGCCATGTATTGTGAAAAGACTGGGATGTGGCAGCATGCACTAAAATCTGCATGATCTGCTGTACACTAGGCAAGAACTAGGACGTGTGAGCTAACAGAAACAGTCTTTTCTTTTCCATGTCTTATCATCTGTAACATTTGCATGTCTTTTTAAGTGCCCAGTTTTGAAGGGCAAGAAATTGCTGAGAGTTGGGTCCCCTTGAAAATGAAGCAGACAGTTTTCTGTCAGAAAGTGCTTATCTTAATGTATTTCTAGACGCTTGACTATAAGCCAAAAGTATAAGGACTAATGAGAAACAGAATCCAAAATCAAGCTGAAAGCAAAACTGATTGCATAGGGAAGATTTTAATGAAGTTCATAAAATGGACATCTGCTGAACAGAGGACACATTTCATAACCATGTTTGAGTTTACCAGCTTGAGGCTGCTTCCATTGCCAGGGAAGGCTGTTTCCATGAGCCTACCTGAGGCTCAGCTTGGCAGCCGCCCGTGCGATGCATGCCCACGTTCACACTGTGTGTAGGCTTGGTTTCAGCTGTGGTGTGCTAAGGGGAAAGGCAGATCACACTTGCACTGTGATGTGATCTGAGCTTCCTTTCCCACAGTCTGGACAGATCAGGTGTGATATTACAGCCCCGGAAGATGTCTTGAGTCTGGCTTATCATAAGCACAATATGGGCATTTGGAGTTTGAGTTCCCCTTGGGCAAAACAGCAGTGGTATGGACGGGATGAGGATCAGAATGATGGAGTTTCCTATCATGAGCCTGTCCTCAGGCTGGCTGATAATTTTGCAATGTAGATGTTTCTCTTGTCTTCTTTCCTACAAGTAAAAATGACTAACTGTGGCATCTTAATGTCAAATTCTGAATATAAGGAAATGTGAGACTAATGCAAAATGATATTTCTATGATGGAGAGATAAAAATGAGTAGCTTCTTCAAAATGTGAAAATTTGGGGACTTGAAACAATGGAGTGACAGACTGTTCAGGAAACACACAAAGTGCTAAAAAGTCTCTTGAATTTACTAGCCATAGACTTTTCTTGTTGCAATAAGTTGTTACTCTTCTCATAGGTTCCAAACCTATGAAACATGAGCAGGGAGCAACTAAAACCCAAGAGAAGCCGCATTACTAGAACTACTTGCATGTGCAAAGTTGCTCATTGGTTTACATGTCCTTGTTAACAGCAAGAAAATCCAAACTCCAATAATTTTTGCTAAGAAAAGACAGATTTATTAGTCTTTGGGCAGGTATTATCAGATGAAAATGGTTTTCTTCTCTGACTAGTCTGAAAATAAACTTTTTTTTTTTTTAATTAGTGTAAAACATTTTGTTTCTGTACAGGTAAGGGGGGTTGTGTGTGTCAGGTGAGAGGCTGATGGTGGAGTAAAGCTTTTTTTCTAAGGAATGTATCAGGACATTTTTAAAATTAGAAATTAGAGTTTACATTCCACCAGTTTAATTACCCAGCATGAAAAATGTTGTCACTCCAACCTTTTGCTTTCTGAAGTCATCTGAATAATTAAATGTATGGCTTATCTTAAGTAGAATTATTTTTGGCTAAAATAAGGAGAGGAGAATATTTGTAGTGCAAGTCCTTTTGTTTCTTCTTGCTGTCTGGTGTTCTAATCCAGGTTAGAAATAGGAATTTATGTGTAATTGGTGCATTTTAGTTGCATAACACTTCTGCCATCAAAGGCATAAATTATTTCCCAAGAAATGAAAATTGTACTTAAAGAAAATCACACTCCTGTTCTTGGGCTGTGGAAGTTTGGTGAGTCCTTTTAACAGGCTGGGTTTAATGCACTGCAATGGCAAGGGGTGAGGCAAAACTGAAGGAAAAAATCCCTGACTGACAGCACTCCACCCAGATAAGGCCACTGCTTAGAGAAACTTGGGAATGGCTCAATGCAAGTGCCGTGCCAGGAACACACGCTTTGCTGCATCCAGGAGTGATTTTCAATCATCCAGCCCTTAAGAGGTCAGCGGCAGCAACAGCCTGCAGGCTTGTTCTCTCCTCTCAACACAGGAAAGACTCATGCCACTCCTGAATCTGATTTAGGTCCTTTTCCTTGCAACCTCTACCTTATTTTTAGAATCACAGAATAATTTAGATTGGAAAGGACCCCTGGAGGTCGTCTTGTCTAACCCTCTGCTCCAGGCAAGGTTAACTTAAAAGCCAGATGAGGTTATTCACGGCCTTGTCTAGTCGGGTTTTGTAAGTATCTGAGGGTGGAGATTCCCCAGCTTCTCTGGCTGGATTTAAGGACTTCTACCTGGTTGTTTTTTTCTTCTCATACTTGCTGAGAATTTACCTGGATGCAGCTTGTGGCCATTGCCTCTCACCCTCTGGCTGCACAGCTCTGAAAGGAGTCTGACTCCACCTTGCCTGTAGGAACCCTTTAAGCAGCTGAAGACCACAATCAGATCCCCCCCTCCACCCCCAGCCTTTTCTTCTCCACCCTGGGCAAACCAGGTTTCCTCAGCCCTCCTTGAATGTCATGCCCCACGGTCCCAGTGGCCCTCCACTGGACTTGGCTCAACATGTTAGTGCCTTTTACTGGAAAACCCAAAAGTGGACATGGAAGAGTACTCCAAATGTGGCCTCATTGGAACTGGAAGGGAACAGCCACTTCCCTCAGATTGCTGACTGCTGCTTTGCTAATGCAGCCTGACATGTGCTGAGCTTCCACTGCCTCAAGGGCACACTGCTGGCTCATGTTCAACAGCTTCTCTACCTCAGGTCGTGCTCTGCAGAGCTGTTCCAGACCCAGTCCTACTCCAGCTTGTATTGTTGCAGGGGCTTCTTCTGTCCCATGTGAAGGACCTTGCATTTGTTCTTTTGAACTTTATGAAGCTTCTGTCAGCCAGAAAGGATGTATAGTATATGCAACATCAGCAAATCCATCACCCCTTTCTCCAGAGGACAGTCTTTTCTATGTGTCTGTCTTTGAGTTTTAACTTTCTGACTTTTGCCAGAAGCCCATCAACAAGAAACTAGCCTGCATCCCATAACTTTGGCTCTCCAACAGCTCTGCACCACAGAATCTCTGTGCTTTACAATCAGTCTGCGTATGAGTGGTTAGTCTCAGATAGGATTTATCTGTCTGGTGGTTCACAGATGAGGCTAGGTCTAACTCTTTGAAAAGCACAGTACCCTGTGTCAGGCCAAAAAGCAGCAGAGAGGATTGCAAGTGGTTGGCCCACTGCCCAAAATGAAGAAAGTACCAACGAACAGAAAGGACACAACCCTAAATAAGTTATTTTCAGGCCTCTGGAGAAAGTATTCAATAATTAGGGAAAATTTACAGAATACCAGAAAAAATACAAGGAATGTCACACAAGAAACTGATATATGAGAAAATGTCACCATAAAGGATCAACTAGTTCATCCTGATATTTCTGGTATCATCCCATGGAAATGTGTCATAAACGGGACACTATTTCAGCTCTTGAAAGTGAGAAAGGCTGTAGTAATAGCTCTTTTTCCTGCTATTGGAACACAAGAGAAATTTCTGGACATATGTGCATAAGAAATTAGGAAGCATTCATTATCTGGAATTACTTTTTTTTAATCACAAGTGGCAGAAAAAAACCCTGAGGGCCGAAGTTTATACTGAATGCCATGTCTCCTTTTCTGTTGATATATCCAGGAGAATGCCAATTGAGTCTATTGAGAAGGCAGGACTTTGAGGAAACCCAGGACATTTACACACCTGGTGGAAGTCCTTCCAGGCTTCTCCCTGGAGAATAGGTAGTGGTTTGCCACAGGCTCTGTATATCAAGCAGCTGAATATACAGACCGTGGTCCCTGAAAAACTTAGTTTAGATCCTAAACTTTTAAGCAAATCTTGTATAATTTGTGGAGAACTTTTGGCTTTTCACTTGAAATGCTGAAATGTCCCTCTCTGTCTGTTCACATGTGATTTATATATATTTGCTATTCAGTACTCTCAAAAATGTGTGGAAATGTGTGAGATTTTCTTTGAAAAACTTTTTAAAAGGCTAGATCATCAGCTGTTGTATCAGCAATATATGATTACTATCCTAATTAGAAAAGGGCTGATATTCATACCAAAATCTGTGAGAGTTCTGCTGTTTAATTTGGCTGGAACAGATTCAGTTTCTAAATCATAACTAAACTTCTGCAAGGTCAAGTAAGAGAGGCGAGCAGAGATGAAATTATTCCCTCCATTGTAATTATATCAGTGATTGTGTGTTCATCCTGCAGAATGGGAATACCTTAGAACAGGAGATGAACACGGAAAGTGCGCCAAATCTTGATGTCCTTTGTTCATGGCACTGTGAGGAGGAAATTAGGGAAACCCTCAGTGTCTCACTCATGGCAGACCACCAGTGGCACTGAGTTTGTAGTGAAATGAAAAATGTAGCTGCGGATGGCAGTAATGAGAGATCATGGCCAAAAGCTTTAACGGGGCTGGCTTCAAGGGTCAGACTCAGAGGTGATAGACTGATCTAATTTCTGGGATTTGACAAAAACAACACAACTGGATTTGAAAAAAAAAAAGGGAGTGGGGAGAGAGGGAAGAAACTTACGTGAGGAAAAGAAAAGATAGCTCAAAGAGTCTGAAGGGCCTTTGCCAGATGTCCTCAGCAGTGCTGTTCTCACTGTTCTGGATCACTTCTTTACTGCTTATCTTGAGTAAAACCCTTTGTAATTAAGTTAATACTGATTTAATCATGACAATCATAGCTGGTAGATATCCAAGGCAATGACAACAAAAATTAAGCAGTGTACAGATTGCATCTATGGCAAGAGATTTAGGAATAAAAGAACACTGCAGGGGCAGGTCATACTGCAGTTTTCCTATTGTAACTGCTGTTAAAAACAAAACCAAACAAACCAGAAAGCTAGAGCTGCTGCTTCTGCAAGTATTTAATCATGATTTGTGCAATAAACTTAGACTAGTTTGTTAACACAATCCCGTGTGGTGGTGAGGATTTGACAGCCACATTATTACGTTGTAACTTGGCTTAAAGATGGTGGGAGATGCACTTGTGTTTTAGGTCATTTGTATTCATTAGCAAGTGCAAAGTCATCAGAGCCATGTTTGCCTTGTGCTAAGCGAAGCTGCAGCTCTCTCACCTGGACTCAGCATCGTTCAGATATGCAGCAGGGTTGTCCCATCTAACGCCTCACCTCCTAGAAAGAACGAATTGGGATCATGAGGCATTAGGCACAGCTCTACTATTTCTTCAGGTTTTTTAATTACCTGGCGACCTGTCTGCCCAACAGTAGCAGTGGATTGGAGTCTTGGGGGCAGGTGATGGAGCCACTACCTGCAGTGCCAGTACAATACTTCATCAGGCTTAGGTCTCCATCCTTAGACTAGAGCTTGCTTAGATAAGGTAGCCAGCGCTAGCAGAGGAAAACCCTTTAGCATGATTCATGTGTTACCTGAAACAATGTCACAGCACCATTTCAGATTAGAAAATGTAATTACCCTGATCAGTTGTTTACAAAGAAATTGTTTGAAGCTTTCCAAAGACATTGTTTGCAGTCAGGGCAGTATCACTTCCATTGTGTGTTTTGTGTACTGGCCTGATAGATAATGATGGAACTCCCAGAAAATGACCCTCCCTCAGAGCATCAAAGTTTTAAAACTGTTTGCAACCCAGCTGTAGAATCTCATGCAAGATGTGAAATTTAACAGCCTTTAAATCTATGACTATTAAGTTCATTATGTTTGAATTTGAAATTTGGACACTCAGCTTTTCAAGGATTTATGGCCTTATCCTGCACACACTGAAGTCAATGGGAGTTTTGTCCTTGGCTTCATTTGGAACAGGATTAAGTTCTTGCGATGTAATGTTTGATCTCCAAGCAATGAATTCAAGAAATAACTAGATCTGAGTAGTTATCAAGATCGCTTCGAGCTAATCAGATAAAAGCCCTACAGTTTTGAGGGAGAGAAGGAGAGTGCCAGAAACTCAGGGCTACTGAATGCCATGGGAAGACAGAGTGGAGAGCATTTCTGTGTTGAAAAAATTTAAATCACAGACAGAACCATTCTAAGCTAGCCCAGGCTGGAAAAATCTTGGCTGACTTGCAGAGCCCAGCGGCTCTAAAGGACTGCCATTTCTTTTTAAATTGCAGCTCAAAGCTGATGCTGAGTTTAAATGTTGTATTGCCCTGGGGCAGATTTAAGAGTCAGATCTCTCACGGATTATAATCTGGAAGTAAAATCTGGTCAGAAACATTTGAGTACTGGGGATTGCTATGTTTGAACACAGACAGGTCTGGACTTTTTTTTTCCTTCTTCACACTAATGTAAGGCTGCTGGGAGAGGAGAAAGGGGGAATTGGCTATTATATTTATTTTCTGGAATGGGAAATTTTTCTAGAAGGGAGGAGCTTTGTAAATTAATTAGCTTAATACAGTGACCAGAGCACTAGAACATGCAGGTGAGGAAAGCATCCTTAACCTTAATTAATTGTGCTTTAGCAGGGCTCATTTCACAGCTGGTGTGACCACATTCTACACTGACTTCTAGTGCTTTACAGACGTGCCTTTTGCACTTTATTTTATCCTTATGTAGACAAACACTGGCTCCCCTTACCCTCTAAAGATGCTTGAAAATGGCAAGTCTAGCACATGCAGGAACTTGTGAGACTTAATTCATTAGTTTTCAGTTCTTATAGAGGAGCTTCATGTATGTGTAAAACATACAGATTTTGATTAAAGGGATGCCTTTATTTTGAAGGATGTGCTGAATGCAACATACACTGCTCAGCAACCCAGCTGAGCTCAGTTAGCTCAAACTGCCAGCAAGCCGATTTGCTATCCAGTGAGAAAACTGGATTGTAATGTTTCCTCTTGTTATGGTGCTGGTGGCTAATTGCATGCCCTGCATTGGTGGGGTGCTGGCACAAAGCTGAAGCAGAGATTCGCAAAATCTGGAATACAAACCTGAAAGTAACTAGCATGGGCGACAAGCCCAGGGAAATCTTTCTGTCAAACTTGCTGCATGGCATTTATTAACCACTACTTTTCAATGGCAAAAGAGGGGCAAATACCCGTAAAAGGACCAGTGGTTTTAGTTTTCTCTGAAACCCGCCAGAATCCCTGTACCCATGCAGAGGTTTAGAGAGCTGCTCGAGTCATGAAAGCATCCTCCTGCCACCTCTAAGCAGTGGTTTCAAAGATCTCCTCCCCCTTCCCCCCCCCCCCCCCTTCACTCTGCCTTCCTCCTCCTTCTGCCCCCAAGGGGTGCCTTACTGGAGGCTGTGCCAGAAGGAAAATTCAGATCCTTATTTGAATAAACCTTAATGGCTGGAAGAGCTGTTGACATCCCACCACTACCACCTGTGTCAGAGATTTGCCCCATGAACATATCTCATGTTGGAATTGTTGAGAATTAAATGTTTGCTGCAATTATTACAGTGGGTTTACAAATCCAGAGCTAGGTCTCACCTTCTCTGCAGTAGAGGTGTGGAAATCTCTCAGCTAGCTGGCACTTCTGCACCACGATGCTGCTCTGATGTTGATTCTGTCATCAGTCTTCCACTCATTTTTGGTAATCAGATTGCAGCATTTTCACATACTTTAGTTGTCAATAAGGAAGCAGTGCTTGTCTCCCTGTGCTGGTAACAGCGCTGCATAAAGCTACTTCCTACATACAGCATCATGAACCGGAATCTCTCCTCCTACAGAAGGCCATATCCTTCCTCCAGCTGCATGCACAGAGCCTGGGCATGTAAATGCATGTTAATCCATTGCCTTACACGATGCTGTTTCTCCTGGTCTCCATCTCAAGTAGCCATCCAGGTAAAATCATTCGTGAAATCCATCTTTTTTCACATGTGCAGTAGCTTTCCAATATCCCAAAAAGGAGATTTCTTTGGAATGGGACAGAAAAAAAAGATTGAAGAACTGAACCCATTGATTTGAGCTATTTCTTCCATTCACAGAACAGCGTAGACACAGCCAATAGATGAACATACAGGTATGAGTGTAGCAAGAATATCCGAGTGTTTGCAGCACTAGAAGACACCGAAAATGTGAAGGAGTCTGAAAAACTGGTATTTAATGCACTGATCTTTGGAGCCTTCACAATGAGGCATTGTTAGATATAGGATCTGCTAAACAATGAGTCCTTGATAGGACATAATACCTATTCAGAAGCTCAGCTTTGCACACTTGCTCTTAAAACATCCTTAGCTCAATTTAAATTTACCTTTGTTGCACACAATGAACATGTGACAGACGGTTGCATTCATTCATCTGCTTTATTTAGATCTCTGACAGGCTTACCTACTGTCAGCTGTAGAGCTGAGACTGTTATGGGGTTTTGAATCAATGCTATTGATAGCTAGTACCTTTTGCAATTATCACTGTCAGATGCTTCAGGTGGCACTGAAATAGCACTGAGGTAAAGCTGAGACCTGGAGCTCTGTGAGCATATCCTGGGTTTGCCCAGTTGCCTTTTGTGCATACCTTATGTGTCCTGCTTGCACAGTTTCTCCTTTTGAATAAGAAATGCAATTTACAGCACATACTGTACTTTGTCTACCAGCCATTAAAGATCCAAAAGTACTGTTTGTTGTTAGCAATTAGTTGAGCACCTCCTATTACTGCAGGCTGACAGCCAAGCTGGCAGGTCTGGAAAAGACATGAGAATCCAGGATGCAGTATCCTTACCGTACGTAATGTACTCTGTCAGTCAAGCAGAGGCTTTCCACAGTGAGCACCCACACTTGGTATTTCTCTAGTATGACGGCAACTGACAGTGACAAAAAATGGCAAAGATTTTCAACAGAAACACTTTGTACACTTTGGTTACTTAACCTGGAACTGCCTTGTAAACAAAGTTGTTTTTATAAGCTTGCAAGCTCTTTCAAATTTTGCCAGTGCCTCCTACAAACACCAAAACAAAAGCAACCATTTCAAAATATGTTACTTTTGGAAATCTCATACATTGAAAAATGGAAACTGCAGGCTCCAAAACCTATAGAAATCTGTTTGTATGTTTGTTCAGCTGATTTTAAAAGATTTGTAACTATTTCTGAAATTTAAAGAAAAATTTGAAAATAGTGGTGGTTTTTATATAAAATGTGTGCTTAAATTGTAGCTGTTTACAGCAGTTTCTGAAGACTCGCAACTGGAAAAATATTTCTTAGACGAAGGAAGTGTTGAGATGCTGTAGTTCCAATAGAGCAAATCCATAGTGTGGCCAGACAGTCCCTTGCAGTAATTAAGAGTTTAATTGGAGGTAAACACTACTTAGCTCATCTGATACAAATTCTTCCCAGGAGCTAAGTGGTTCATGATTCAGATTTCTGTCTGCCACAGTGAAGTGCAATGCTAATGGCAGAGAGGAGGAGGAGAAAGGAAGGACTGCTAAGAGAACAAGTTTATGCTTGTCCCTTAGACAAGCCTGTTCTTGCCACCCTAAGAAGACAGCTTGCACAGTACTTGAAGCAGGAATGCCAGGCTAACCTTTCAAGGAGGGGAACTTATGTGGTAGAATTAATCGCTGGTGTGATTGGCTAAGTGACCATCAGAATGATTTAAAAAGCCCTTCAGTGTGACTGATTTTGATCAAGCACAAGGGTGAGGAGGAAGAAATGCATTTACCTATGATATACCTAATTTAACAGTTAACAGCATAGATGGAAATTCTGAGTAGAGGCTGTGGAATATCCTCGAAGCAAATTTGTTACCTGCAAGCCTTAAGGAAATGAAAAAGAGAATCTTAGCTCAAAATCTGAGCAGAAGAGATTTTACTTACTGCTCTGGGGAGCCCATTCATTGCTCACATTCACTGCTAATTTAGGTGCTGTGTTCGAGAGACAGCCTGGCCCAAGTTTTACAGCTATTTCTAGTCCTCTGCTAACTCCCACTTATTCATCCCCTCCTACAGTGCTTTAAAATTACATTGCGTATTTACGTTTTTGATAGTGGAAAATTATAGGCCTGCCTTTCAAATGGCCATCCCTTTCTGTTACCAGGAAGCCTAATTATCTGTGATTGAAGAGGGTGAAAGCTGTTGGCATGTAAATAAGGTGCTTGGTGAGGTGGCAGACGCAGGGGCTGTGGATTGGCATGCACAGCCACCGACGTGGGGAGCCAGTGTGGGACACCGTGACTCAATAGCTTTGCTTGGAAGCCTCAGTCATAGAACAGCACAATCACAGAATCATTTAGGTTGGAAAAGACTTTTAACATCATCGAGTCCAACCATTAACCTAGCACTGCCAAGTCCACCACTAAACCATGTCCCTCAGTGCCACATCTACACATCTTTTAAATACCTCCAGGGATGGTGACTCAGCTGCTTCCCTGGACAGCCTGTTCCAGTGCTTGACAACCCTTTTGGTGAAGAAATTTTTCCTAATATCCAATCTAAACCTCCCCTGGCCCAACCTGAGGCCATCTCCTCATGTCCTATCACTTGTTACCTGGGAGAAGAGACCGACACCCTCCTCGGTCCAACCTCCTTCCAGGTTGTTGTAGAGAGCAGTAAGGTCTCCCCTGAGCCTCCTTTTCTCCAGGCCAAGCAACCCCAGCTCCTTCAGCCACCCCTCATAAGACTTGTAGTCCAGACCCTTCACCAGATTTCTTAAAAACGGCTTGTTTCTCTTTGGTCTCTGGCAGTCTTTTTTCCAAGTCTAGGAGATTATTCTTGGAAACTAGGACATCTTTCCTGTTAATTACTCATGTATCTTAAATGTCATTCTTATCAATTTGTAGGAAGACTACAATTTCATCCAGCTAAGGATGAGACTAAATGCTAATATCTGTTTGTTTTTAAAGAAGCTAGCTGCATTAGAATTGCCTTTTGATCGCTTTGTTTACACAGTGTTTTCAGACCTGTTTTCCTAAAGGTTAAGGGAGAGAGTCAGGCTTTGAGCATAAATCTCAGCCACCCACCCTCTGTGCTGGGCTTTACCAGCTCTGTGGCACCATCTAACAGGGATGCCTGTATTATCACCACACCCATCTTTGCCTTCCAGTCTCCTGGTGCAAACTGGAAAAGAGGAGCCCAGAACTCACTATGCCCAGATTTTACAATGCTTTCACCCTGCACTAGATATTAAAGGCAACTGGAAAAATTCTGTTCAAATTAGCAGAGCACAAGTCCACATAAACAACAGCTTATCAGATATCTGTATTGTGAAAGAATCACTTGGTAGTGCTGAGGATTATCACTGGAGTCACTTATTTCATATGCTTTAGGACTCGTTTTTCAGCTGTTATATTTGAAATGAAACCTTCAGTGTTTTGGATCGTTTCTTCACCAAAACTGCAAAAAGCTTTGGGGAGTTCTTTAGTTGAAAGGTCTGATATAGATCTATGTTATTTGTTAGGGGTAGTTAAATAGTATTCTCATACACTGAAGTACATAGAATTCGCTGATTCATGGCTATAGCATCCCCTACAATTCTATCTGAGCACCTCGCAGCCTTCTGTTAATTCTTTCACAACACCTTTAGAAAATAAAGGCAGTTTTTCTGTGTCATTTAAAACAGCTGCTGTGTACATGCAGCACAGGGAAACCTGGCAAGGTCACACAGGATGCCTGTAGTGGATGAGAAACCCCAATGTCAGTCACTGGTGTTCTAGATTAGTCCCTAGGGAAATGCAAGCTTTCCAGTCTGGGATCTCATTTCTTTTCTCCAGTTTGGCACCCCCTCACACCCTTCCAGCTGTTCTCCCTGTGCATCTGTGTGTGACTGCTCGTGTCATGCTTGTGCACCTCCAGCCTCCCTTGTACCCAGCACTGCCTTCCATTGACAAGAAAACCTTGTGACTCCAGCTGTAGCAGCTTTGCACCCTCTTCCCAAAGCACCACATTGCAACATGGTGGGGAGATGCAGGCTTAACTGATAACCAGTTCTATGCTTCCCTGGGGGCCAGGTCAGCTCAGTGCACCGAGGCTGCCTGCCCGCCTCCCCAGGTGCCTGCAGTCACTACAGCAACAGGGCTGCCAGCATTTGCTCCCAGCTCCCCTGGTCACTGGGCTGGTTGCTTATGTCAAAAATCTTACAAAGAGTCACTCTTCCCACAGCCCCATGACCTGTGATGATGTGGCTTGATGTCCTGTGTTATCCTGCCTGACCAGCCTGAGCATCCCCTGGACAAATTGCTGGCCCCATGGGGTGAAGGCAGCTGCTGCCCTTGGGTTTCCTGACCCCTAAAGAGGTGATGTGGGGGAAGGAAAGAGAGGTGAAAGAACGAGCAAGCCAGCTGCTGCCAAACCCATGTAGTGAGCATCCTCTGACATAACTCACCTGCTACTCCACCACGGACACTGCATCATTATTGTATGATGAGAGTGCTGTAGAGCCAGTGGAGAGAGTGCTGGCAGGCCAGAGGGGAGGGGAAGAAAGCCAAGAAAATTAGAGTGGAAGTGAGGGGAGAGGCAAAATCAAGGTGAAAATGCTCAGTTTTTCTGTTGCAGTCCATGGTCTGATTCAGTCCTCCTCGTAAGAAACCTTATCTCACTTTAAATGCTGCTTCTGCATTGAGGAATGGCTTAAAGAACAAGAGCCATGAGGATAAGGGCCAGAGCATGCAGAGACAACTGGCTTATTGTTAATGTTGTGAGTCACTGTCCTATGGGCAAAGCCAGAATTTTGTCTGGGGAAAGTGTTTTCCTTTGGAGTAGAGGGTAAAGAAGAGCCGGCTTTATTGCTGGATCTTGCAAAGCCTGCAGAGTTAGGCACAGGGTTAGAGAGACCAGTGTGAATTACTCCATAGTTTGTTCTGTGACTGCTAGAAATCTCTATGGTGCAATTAAAATTAAGTATTGGAGTGACGAGTAGGGCCCACGATGCTATAGCTAAGATAATAAACCTAGAGCTAAGTTTTTTTTCTGGATCCTATAAAAGCTGCAGGGTTTCAAATGACAAGTTCAGACAGTCACTAGGCAAAACTGCTGCCTCCAGCCCTAACGGTAAACATATTCTGGGTATTCTTGTAATTGTATGTAATTACTTTGTCATAGCCATAAACCAGAGACTTAATCCATCTTTACCTTTAGTCACTGCTGTGAGGTGTTCATAGACCTCAGTCTGTCCTTGGATCCTGCAACCTTCTTAACTTTTTAGTTTGTAGTGTCCTAAATTCAGAGTCCACCTCTAATTCTAAGCTTAATTTAGGCTTGTGACATGATCGACAGACTCCCCATTGACAAATCTGAAGCCCTTTGCTACTGCCTCCAGCCTTTGCTGGGCTTTGCACACTGACTTCTGCTCCAGCCAGTTCTAGCCCCACTCTTATAGCCCATTAACCCCAACCCTGTCAGTGCTGGTTGTTTCAACACCAGTTTGCATTTTATCCACTTCAGGCATCTCTCTTGGTGCCTGCCCTCATCATAGACCTCCAGGTATTGTAAAATTCAGTGATAAAGTGATCTTTTAATCTCATGTTGTGCCCAAGTGGAACATAAACCCAGCTGTAACTGTAGGGTAAGGTACAGCACAGCAAACTCATATTTGTGCCAGCAGAAAGTCATTCACCCTTTTTGGCTTAGCCTTCATCCTATTACCATAGCTTTGCACATCCAGTAATAAAATCAGCTGTGTCCTGGACACAAACTCTAACCCCAAGGTGTGGCTGTAGCCTGGTTATATTTATAAGGATGATGGCAGGACTTAGCAGAGCTATATGCTTTGAAGTATGCCTTTTGTATCATTGCTACACAGGGTCACTCAGCTATGATTAAGCCTTAGCCCTGAGTATCACAAAGGTGGAGACAGTTCACTGCTGGATCTTACAAGCCCTGCAGGGCTAGGATGAAGGTTCAGTCTGACAGGTGAGAATATTTTAAGGAAAGTTTTACGATATCTTGTTTTCAAGCTAGGGCTGGGTAAAGTTTATCATAACTAAATATGGAAGATGTGTGTTCGTGTTAGGTCCTGCTAGAGTCACAGCTCCTCTGGGTGCTGACAGAGGGAGATTTCTTGTGGATAGAAGTCCTTGGACTACCATTAAATTATGGTTAGTTTGAAGTGTCTGTAAAAGAAGAATGAAGAATTGAGGTTGTTACTGGATGCTGTATTGTTGGTCTTGTTGGAGAACTGAGACAAATAACCAATTGAAGAATTCTGTGATAGCCAAGAGTTACTTGGGCTTTGGTTGGGTTTGGGCTTAAGTTTGGGATAACTCCAACAGATGTAGCTTTACAGTTAGACCAGATAAGCCTCTTAGAGATATAAGTGATGACCAGAACCATTAACATATTTAAAGAACAAGTATGTGCTATTTTCATTTCTGCTGTAGGAAGGATTTCTGGGCTGCAGTGAAGCTATTCTGGGCAGTAGGGTAAGGATTCTGGACAGCCAGACCTAGATGTATTTCTGAATCATTCAAATCATTGCAAGGATGTGGGTTTTGCTAGTCATGAGAAAAGCCTGCTGATTATTGCTGGGGCAGGTACAAGTCACTGGGATAAGGTTCAAGGTTAGGGTATGCCTAAACACAGCTCTGTTCTTCCATGTGCCTGTGGACAGCAGCATATGCACTTCCTGTTTGTGACTTTTCTAAAAATGAGTCCAAGCGGGAACAGTTCTGGTCTGAAGGGTCTTCAGGGTTGGAGAAAACTGGGGTCTCTGTTTGAACTATGAGGTTCTGTTCCCATTCGTCTGGAATTTGGAAAAGTTAAAATGTTGAGTGGGAAAATCTCTAGAATGCGGTGCCCTGCTTAAATGCTTGGTTTTGATTTTTCAAGAGTAAGTGTTGCAGCAGAGCTGTAGCTGTCTTTCCTGGTGCCTGTTTAAGCCGTGCTTATTTTGTTAGAAAACAGCTTAATTGCCCAGGGTGAAGAGTTAAAGTTTATTTTTATGCCGCTCTGTTTTTAGATGCAGATTGACATAACTGACTAGTAGTGGAAGCCCCTTTGTATGAAACATCCCTTATCGTATTTGTCCCTCGAGCATATCGTGTGCCAAATTATCATTCCTAATAGGCTGGTTGACTTTCTGGACAGAGGAAACATCTTGATAAGTTTGCTAAATATGTTATGTCAGAGAAAGTGTATCATGGATCTTTTATCATTAGCATAAGGACACGCTCGGTTCAGCTCTGAAGTGCCAAATTCCCTAAGCTCACCTGTTGAGTAGCGTGTTATTCACAGCATCTGATTACCCAACTGTGTACACTTGGCTGCCATTTTTTTCAGAGACACTTACGCAGTGGCGTTTTGCAATGACGTCAATTCTTTTCCTGTCTGACCTAGAAGACTACAGTGACTCAATGTTGGCTAGGCAGCCTCAAAGATTAAATCGAGGACACTAGCTTAATTACTTTAACAGTCCCTTTAAAGGATTTCCCAAGAATGAGGATCGTGATAAATTGTAGCTTAGGGGATTTTAGTAATTCCTGAAACTGAAGGTAATGATGCAACCCAAGATACGGTCTGTGTTCCTGTTGATACACTATGTCTTCCTTACAAGAATTATCAGCATTGGGAAGACTTTTGTGTTACAATTCCTAAATGAATTTGGAGCCTAATTCTGATGCATGGATTTGTGAGATGAGTCCTATTAGCCCAAATGGAATACCTTGCCCAAGTAAGAGTTGCAGGATTTGGCCATAGTGGAGTATTTGCAAAATATATTGAAAACTTTCTTATGTATAGTTACAGTAACTTATGAAAAAAATAAAAAATAATTGTCACTCTTAAATGTTTGAACCTTTAATCTAACACTGTCTTCAAATTTTATTTTCATCTGCGGAGCTTTGCCATGCAAGGAGAAGCTGTATTTGCAGTTGTTACTAAAGTGAGTGCCTCTGTTTATCCCTTTGCTAATAATAAGCACAATAAACTAGATTCTGATTTCTGCTACTCCTGCACAAATGTCAAGTAAAGCCACTAACTTTCACCTTGTTGCTCAAGCAGTACTGTAGTGGTTTTTTTAACTACATTTAAGTTTGTATTTACTATATCTGAGCAGAAATACTGTGGGATTTTTAACTTTTTCACACTAAGACATTCTGTATTGGTGTTATATCATCAAGAATTGGAGTTAAACCTTCGCCTCAGTTATGGTGGTGTATTTCCAAAATAACTTTGGCATAGTTAGTGAATTTACATTTATATAAGAGCAAATAAGAGAGATTATTAGCAACCTATTTATCATTAAACTGGAAATGAGAATCCATCACAAATTTTATATTTGCTAATTCTGGATGGGTTCTCACTATTTACAGCCCACTCCAGCTTACAACACCAGATCTGCAGGAGGAAGAGGATCTGCTCTTGGAGAGCTGGAGAGAAAGGAGGCTGAGTAAGCCAGAGGAAAGTTTTGGGACTTCTGTGGAATGCTTAAGACCTGCTCATCATCTCAGAAAAGCCTTCTTCCTCCATTGTGTAGCTCTCCTAACCACAACTGAATTTTCCTTTCTGTAGAATGTAGAACTGTTGGGGGAAAGAAGCTAAGGCAGTTTCCCTAAAAGTACTTTACTGAAGGTAAATTAAGATGGAGAATAATTAATGGTGATTAAAATATAGTATGTCTTGTAAAAATACTGCAGGTATTAAGTCCTCAAATCCAGGGAACTCAGGGTAATATGCACTGAAGGGAGATCCCATATGCTTGAAGCTGAGGTACCAAGATTCAGATCCACAAGGGGGAAAAAAAAAACTTTGAGAGTTTTTTAGATTTCTGTGGTTAGTTTCAAACTAAAACTTTGAAGGTGTTTGGCTTTTTATTTAATAGTAGGTATTATCTGTGCTATTTAAAGCATAGCTTCCTAAGACAACAAACCGAAAGGAGGACACTGGGTGGGAATGCCTGGCCATCAGCTGCATTGCCTATCCGTAAAAAGGCAAAGGAAAACCAGTAGTTTGGTATTATCAGTTAAATGTGCCTTTTTCCCCTCTCTTTTGTTAAATTTACTAATTTGAAAGGTTGCAATATTGAATTTAAGATAACTGATCTGATACTGAAATGAATTACAATAGTTATAAAACCTAGATAGGCATATTTTAGCTTGGTATCAAACTACTACCTCTCAAAACTATCTGAAGAAGAGATACCTTTCACAATGTGTTCACTTAAAAATAGCCCCCCCGAGCCTGTAAAGAGAACAGCCTCTCCTCCCTGGGCTGGGGTCCTCTGTTTTGACCAGGTCTTTTAAGAATATGCTCTAAAATCCCTAGAGTACTATGAAATACCCAGCCTATTTACCTTTGATAAAAGCAACAAGAAATGCAAAGAGAATTGTTTGCTCTAGGGGAGAGGCAGAGCTGGATGATCTGAAGAGTTTTATAGCCAGCTGCGTGTATGGCGCATCCTGAATTCCACAGTAGCCCAGTTTAGCAAGGCTGGAGGTTGCTTCTTTCCCAGTGCTGAAAGCTTAGTCCTGCTGCCTGCAGCTTCTTTCATCCAGAGCAATCACATTCAGCTCCCTCAGTAACATTTTTAGAAAGTATACTGCTAAAACAATGTGGCGATCCCATTATCCTCATTACATCCAGGCATCTTGGACTTGTAATTGGTTGTTTGTTTTTTCAGTTAAATTACTTATTTTGAAAGAAATAAATATGTGACAGTATAAAATAAGTGCTAAGCTTGGGGTTAACTTGTTTATGTTCAAAGCAACAGGTGGAAAAAAATTTCAAAGATGCTGTCCTGAGACTCAAAGGAGTTGCCTTGGACTTCTGTGGGAACAGACGTAGAGGAAAAGAGTGCTTTTTAATAGTTTAGTATCTCAGGAGCACACTAAAGTTTGAAAACTAGCTTTGAGGAAATTGCTATGTCCTGAAACGCAGCCATTATTTCTAAGTAACATGAAAGAGTCACAAGGAGATGGCGGAGCACTAAGTCATGAGGGTAGCATGCACGTGTCATCTTGGGGGAAAACAGATTCTGTCTGAAAACATCTTTGCCTTTCTTTCTGACTTGTCATACAGATGTGAGGTATTAACAAAGAGTAATCAAAAGGGACTTAAATCAGGAATAAACTGATATATGACTTGTCATGAAATATTCCTATCTTCACAGCTATTGTGCTCTTTATCTAATTTCCCTAGCTATCTGATCAGAGCTGTTTATTTCACTGTTGAATTATTGCTGAAGTCTGAGAGGGTGCTGCTTTAAACAATGGAGCTGGTCAGCAGTGTTAGCAATTCATTTCCATGGTATCTAGCCCTGTATGGGTCTGCGAAGTCTGGATTTGCCCTTGGAGCTTTCTCTCATACCAGATAGCTTCTGTAGATATGACCAGAACAGCACCGGGGTTTCATGACGGCAAGACACAGGCAGTAGTGAGTTTTTTTGTGATGGGTACGCTTGATATTGCTTTGGAATATGTATTTGCTACTGGTGATTGGTAACTGTTAAATTTGAACTATAATGCTGCTTGAATCCCAAGGAGTAAATGAGAAACTTCCAACATCAGATTGCCTCACGTGATTTTCTAGGCATTTTATTGAATAGTTGTCTCCTGGTTTAAGCAGCAGGGAGTTGACAATAGGGAGCTCTTGTTTGAAGCATCATTTCTTACTAAGTTGGCTTCCCTAACTCCATCTCCAAAGCCTGTATTTACTAGATGTGCTACTAAAGCTGTTTTCCATGGTGACCACGGAAGGGAGGGACAGGCGGAGGTCGCCCTTCTTGACTTTGTATAGATACAAATAAGTAATGTCGCTCCCACCTCATTTAAATCCTGGACTGTCTGAGGGTTAGGAAATCATTGGGAACATAGCTGTATATCCATTTGCAACTTTTTACCCTGTTATACTGAATCAGGAAACAGCCATTTCATAACTGGGCCTCCTAATTAATGATAAGAAATATGTCCATGCTGTAATTAAATGCACGATGGAAAGACTGCTCAAGCTGCGAAAGGCCCAAAGAAACTGTGTCACACAGGGAAGCAGTGACTCAGCCTTCACTGTGAGCCGTCCACCCTGAACCTGCAGTCAGCCTGGGCTGAAACCCAGGCTGCCGGGTGGGACTGTCCTTAGCCCAACTGCTCAGCATGTGCTAGTGCAACACGCTCACGTCTGAAGGTGAGGCACCTGCGTGCAAAGGGCATGGGGAGCTGTGACAGGGCTGAGGCTGCATCTGCTGCTTTTGCCTGACCACAGTACTATATGGCATGATGCCCAGGCTATTTTTTTAAAACCTGGCAGGTCTGAACAATATTTCTAGTAATAACTGGTTGGTGCCCTATCATTACTATTCTGAAAAAAATACAGGCACTACCAGTATGCGGTCTGAGTCTTTAACCTGCTGCAGATAAGGCACCTAGCAGATAGCACCAGGGATATTCCAGGTTGTTCTCTGTGCTGATTAGCCAGGCCAGGAGGTATTGTCTGCCTGCAGTTTCCCAGTTTTCTGCGAATTTGAAACTGCTGTAACAGAGTAGCAGATCCTCACAAAGTGTGTGCATGTGCGTAAGGGTACATGCTGCTGCTGGTTTTACACCTTATTTTATCACAGGCAAGCCCACCGAGGTTTTCATGATGATGCAGATGGGCCAAGGCAGTTGCTGAATACACAGGTGCTGCATATAGTAAAGCAAGTGTCAGCTGCAACCGACCTCTGGAAACACATTACAGGAAAGCTGTTGGCCTGAGGCTGCATTCCTGGCCACAGAGCAGGCTCTCAAACCGCTGTCCCCAGTGAAGGGATGTATGACACCAGCAGAGAGCTTGGCTTTTGGGAGCAGCAAACAAGCTCCTGGAGGGAGGTGAGCCCTGCCAAGCAAGCTCAGCTCCCTGCCTGCTGTGCTTGGAGAGATCCGCTGGGACTTTGTCCATTTGTTGTTTTATCTCTGTTGATCTGACACCAGAGCCGGGCTGGGAGGCACTATTTCTCGGATATTCTTAGGGATTTTGACACCTGCTATAATTATCCAAACAGTCATTTGCAGGGGGCCCAAATACTGTGTCTTTGCGCATTGTTCTCACAGGCAGTTTCGGCTTCTTCCCTGGACACGTTCGAACCTAGTGAAAATAGAGGGGAATTTCCATGAATGCCAGTGAGGCTTCATCCTAGTTAGGCTGGGACTGGTTTTGACACTAATTCTTTCTTGAGGAAACTGTCAGTGATGATCAGTGCTGATCTGTAATCAGCCTGGTGCCCTACCCTGTGCTATGCCCACACCTTCTCTGGTTTTGGACAAAAATGAGGCTTTAAATACTATCAGGAAAGAAAGTTTAATTTGATCTACTTCGCAGATGAACAGCTCTAGGTGAGTTTATAATAGCTTGGTTTGAAAGTCTGACTTCTCAAAGAAACCAAAATTCCTGAAGTTTTCCATCAAGGAGATTTCAAAGGTGCTCAAACTAAAACAAAACAGGTAGCTCCTGGCTCTTGTTCATGTGGATGCAGAATTATTTCTGTACATTGTAAGCTCAGGGAGATGGTCACACTATCTATAAAATTACATCTTTGGGAATTACCAAGTAATATCACTTGTTTTTCATCCTGAACATTATACAGTACAAATAGGAAATGAAGTATTATTATTGGCAGTGAAAGACGACAAACCTTGGTTTTTCGCTTGTACACAAATTGTTTCCATGTTTCATTAGCTTCTGGAGGTATTCTGCTTCTTTCCTCTCCTTGGGGATAAAAAGAGGAACTTGAGCAAAGAGTGTAACCCCTTCCATACCATCCTTTCACTGACTGTAGAAATCTTTCCAGAAATTTAAAAAACTGTCATGACTAATCTGTTGCTTTACTTTATATTTATGCAGGATTTAGGAAAACATCAGGCAGGATGGAGATAATTGCAAGTGAATGATTACAAAGAATAGAAAGGGATAGATGGGTAATTACAGAGCTTCTCTTAGGGACAATATTACTTGTCATTAAATTTGATGGACTGATTTTCTTTAGGATAAACAGGCAAATGTGCCTTCCTAAATACTTAAAGTTACTTCCTAAGAAATCTACATTTTGTTTAGGTGTAATTAACCCTTCCTGAAAGGAATAATAAGCTGGTAGGAGTAAAATCCTTGACCAAATTGCTGAGTTACATGTGGATTATAGAAAGTCAATCACATAAATTTTCAATCTCTCTCTTCAAGAAACAGGACAACAATGAACTGATTTATTATTTTGATTTCATAGGATTGTTACTTTCCTTATATTTTGGTAAAATTACTTGTTTTGTGATTATTCCTAAGATGGGCCAACCCCAGGCTCTTGCATCTGAACAATCACAAATGTCTGAGGAATCTAAACCCTGATGTAGAACAGTATTTTAAATGTCTCCTTTTGGACTGACACCAAACCTGAACATTTCCCTGAACTTTAAAGAAGTTTACTTTCAAGATGGGATGTGAACCCAAATACTGCAGTTCCAGCAGTGGTGGGCAGCCTAACAGCAAAGAAAAATAAAACTTCCAAGGTGCTTATACTTGTGATTCAGTCAGTTCTCTGTTCTTTGCCTCTGAAACTGATAAAAATCCTGTACTAGGCACTGTACTACCTGACCCCAGGGGAACCTTTGTGGATTGCTAAGAAGGTTGGCTTGTCCTATACTTTAAAGTTGGGCTCCGTGCTGCATCCCTGCTGGGTTTTGCTGTATAGTCACACCTGGGGGCACGAGATGTTGGGTGCAGACCCCGCTGATCCAGGCTGGCAGGCCCTGCTGCTGCTCTCTGAGGAGGCAGGGACTTGCTTGGAGTAGTGGGACACCCACATCTGAGGCCACAGCAAGGTCCATACAAAACAGACTCACTGGGGATCAGGACCATGAGTAGATCAGTTGAATAGCAATGCCCTAAAGCATGAAGGCTTTCATGTGTTCTTGATGCTAGATTTATTAGGGTGGATATCCTCACCCACATAAATGTCCAGTCCTTGTAAATCCTGGAAACAGGAAAAGATAGCATCCCAGAATTGTCATTTACAATAATAACCAAAGAAAGAGGTTAAAAAAGCCCAACAAACAAGATAAAAATACACCATAAGGCAAATCTGTTGCCATGCTGCCATCGGGCAATGGAGTTTCCATCAACATTCCCTTGGCAGTGCTGACTTGTGAATAACGTACACGTCCCCAGTGCCTGGCAACACCACTGCAAGGGTACGTGTGTGTGCATGCACCATGCCACACCACCGCAGTCTGTGCGTGAAGATAATTTTTTCCCCCTTCAGGGTCGCAAAAAGCAACTGTACAAAAGACTTTTTTTAATAGAATATGTTCTTATCTTTCATAAAACATGGACCCACCCGACACTTGGACTGGTCTGTGAGCCCCACCCTTGCCCTTTTGTTTGGAGCCTGGGATCATATGATGAACTGGGTTATTACGTTGCTGTTTATGTTCTTCAAACCTCATCTATTTTGTTTTACAAGAACACATCATGCTGCTGTGGACTTACTTGTGCCGTGGTAGGGAGTATGAACGGGTAGCAGGGAGCAGGGTCCAGAAAGGGGAAGGAGGATGTGACACATCTGTCATGATCTGCTGATGTTTCCAGGCTAGGGATTGGTGATAGCATGATGTTGGCATTTTAAAAATTAAAGGGCTGGAGCCTGAGCTCATAGTTCTAAAAATCAGGAGCAATTGCGCTGAAATCAGTGGCTTCTCAGAAGTGCAAAAAATCATGTACCTGAAATCAGAATCACGCTTTTGAAATCCCAGATTTTCAAAGACCCTTCATGTGTTACAATCAGATGGTTTGTGACATTTAGCAGGCAGGCACCTGGGATGTGCAAAGTGGGTATCCTTTGCTCCTGATGCTTTCTGGTTTGATCCATTCACTTCACCAGCCTGATGCCCAGTTCGCAGGGCTGCTGTCAAGGTGTCCCTGGTGCCTGAGGCCTGGCATTGAAGCTCTAACACAGACTCGAGATTGTGCATTATTGATTGTGTTCTGGTATTTGCCACTAAGCACTTTTCCCACAGGACAATGGACTACTAAATCAATACAGTCAGACTCAGTGCCAGACACATGGAGGCTGATGGCAGGGGCTCTGTGGAGCCAGCCGTCACGGAGGAAGATCCAGGAGGAACCTTGTCTCCAGAGATATGACCCTGTCTGTCACAGAGGACAAATGATCCAGCCCTATCACCCCACTTTGTCCTCTGGCACAGACAACAAGAGGAGGGTAATGAGGTAAGTAATGGCCTTTCTCGCCCTCTGGCCTCTCCTGGGCAGCTTGCAGTGAAAGGCAGCTTGGAAGGAAGGGCTTTCACCCAGTGTTGAGAGCAGGGTCCAGCATTATGCCTGACACGTCTGCGTGAGGGTGCAAAACTTACAGCAGTTCCCCAGGCATGCAAAGGAGTCCAGGAGAGGGCCAGACTGCACAGGAAAGTAAGCTTTTGAGTTAGCACCGACATTCACTTTGGGCTGGTTTTGTCCACTGGTTTGTGAGTCATCCTCCGTGCCGTGTTTTCCATCCAAATCGTTTCACACAACATCACAGCAGGGAGTGTTGATGGGGCCAACACCTAGGCATGAAAAGCTTCCTCACCTCCTGCCACCCCTCTCCTGCCACTCAGCCATGACACTGATCATCTTGTCAGCTTTCCTGAGGATTTATGGGACCCCGGGGAGGGGTGGTGGTGGTGGCTTTTAGTAAGATGGGACACCCAGAAACTAATGGCCTGACTGCGGATCCAGGAAGCAAATAGCGGTTGATGGGAGAAACTGAAATCTCAGTCTCTTCACACTGTGGTACAGGACCAGAAAACCTTGTAAAAGTTTTGGAGCCAGCACAAATGAGCTGGAGGTGCTGTAGCCAAACCTCAGACCTTGGAAGCACAGAGACCTCTACTGATGGAGCTAGAGCCAAGAACCCAAGAGACCACTAGTGTCCCTGGCTCTAAATTAGCATATAGAAGTGGCTGGAGAGTTTCATTGGGTGCCTGTCTCGGGTTTGACGAAGTAGAAACAATACACATGAAGCACTTAATGCTCTACAAAATCCTCAGTCAGTTCTAGTGCTGATACACAAAGAAAATCACTTAAATTGTTTTGCCAGATACTGGGCAGCATAGGTGATACTACATAGTCCTGCCAAATCCTAAATCCAAAAGTATGAGATTAGTTTAGAAAATAGCAAGATAAAGTACATTGAAAACAGATATCATTAAAACTTGCTTGCAACTTGTCTGGTCCTACCATAAAAGGATTTGCAGAGTAAAACGGAATTATAGACCAGAAAGATAGAAAACTGTAAACTAAGTATTGCTGTGTCAGTCCTGTGGTTACCTGTTTCAGAGGGCATTGGTTCATCTTTTTAACATTTGTTCCAGATTAGGCTATACTCAATTTCGGTCTGGTAGGATAGCCATGGTAACAGTGTGCTTCCAGGTATTCATCTGGGTGGGGTGAAGAGCTGGACACCTTCCAAAATTCTGCTCTGTGCTTTATTAACACCCTGAAACCTGACTTGCAAGTGCCACAAAATGAGGGAAAGTAAGGGTTGGAAGGGGCTGAGGGAGAGAGAGAGAAAAGCTGCAGTATTTGAATCTTTACCATAATAAAATTCTAAGTGAGGTTTCTTGTATCTTGTGTAAATCCGGTCTGCACACAATCCTATGACTTAAAAGTTTGCTGCAGTGCAAATGAATATGGCTCACAGAAGAGGACGTAATGCTTGTAGAGTAAAAATTTTGGGAGGCTTCTTATGTGCATAAAATCGAAGATGATGGAGGAAACATAACTTTGAGAATACAGAGCCTGCCATAGACGCTTCTCTTTGTTTATTTATTCGTTTATCCCCTTTTGACTCTTTGTGTTACCAAACAGAAATCTTCTACACCTGATCAACTGTATTGGAGATACAGTCCCTGCATCCTGGTATCTCTGTACTCAATGGGACTGTGCAAAAAGCACACTGTAGCTGGAGCAAAGAGACTGATACTTAATATACGAAGGGCAAATTCCTGTTTGTGTCTCCTTATTCACCTTTTCTTTCTTGCAAGAAATGGCAAGAAACAAGAAGCTTGCCAAAAAAGAAACCATCCATTTAGAAAAAGCACCAGCTATTTGCAGAGTTGAAGCATCAAAAGCCAAACTCTGCTTATCATCATGTGGGCCAGTGGAACTGTTCCTAAATAGTGTTGGGGGAGCAATGTGAAAAACCCCCACCCTAGGTGCAGTCTCCCTACCAGAACAGATGTGCTTAAGAGGGATGATGGTTACTGCTACCTTGGTTGACATATGAGAGATTACACTGGATATCTCAAATATAAGCTCTAGAGCTTGAAATAAAGATGAAGGGCTTATATATCATATACTGCAAGAAGTATGTACTTTTGGTTCTATACACATCAATGTATGTACAATACCTGTTTCTTGCAAAGTGTCCACGTATCTTCTTTCCCAGTGAGAGGAACAGGGCTGGTTGGACTACCTGGCAAGAAACACCCCCAGTGCACTGGATCACAGAGCAAAAGGGAGGGCATTGTAAATGGGTAAAATTCAGCGGGGTTTGTAAGTAGCTGTGGGGCAGATTTTGACCGGTCTGCTGTTAGTATGTTATAAATGCACTCTGATTTAGGATCTGTCCAAATATTCTGAAAAGTAATTTCATTTTTAAATAACTTTACTGCAATGATTGCTTTCTTTCATAGGCAGATTTATGTGTGTCAAAGCACTCGGAAATTAAGGTAGGAGGAAGAAGGTCCAAACTTGCTCATGGGCAACACAGATACATCTTACCTAAAGGTTTGCTTCTGCAGTTTCTTTTCTTAAATTTCTGTTCATGTTTTCATAATGCTGTATGAATTTACATGTGGAATAGATTTTAAAAAGAAGAAAAATAAGGAAGGCAGAGTATTTTCATAGGCGTGACATCAGTTTTCTTCTCATTTTGAAGACACTACAATGCTTGTCTCACAGACCTGCCCTTTTTGGCTACCTTATTCCTGTTCTGCTACAAGGCGATGTACAGACTATGCCTGTTACTAATCATATACTGAGTTCTGGTTTACCTTTGGTCAGTAAACAATTTGTGGGCAAACTGTAGTGGCTCAGAAACTGCTTTGGAGGCATCTTAGCTGTGTGGGCAGTGACAATCACCCCAGTAAACAGGGAGCAATCCCATCCACCAGGAGCATGAGCCAGGGGTTTGAACCAGGAGAAAGGTGGGGGTAAGATTTCGGAGCATCAGAGCTAGGTAAATAGCAGTGCACCACAGATAACACCTTCTGATGAGTTGCTCACAAATAGGGGTACATGGTTGAAAGTGAATGAGTTAACACATTTAAAGAAGTCACCATCCCTTAGCAGGAAGTTATTATCCTTCAGCCGAGGAACAGTAGCTCTGTGTGTTCTGCTCTATTGTGGTGTTAAAGGACAATGGGTTAGTTTAAATCATCTTAAAAGAATACTATTTGGATAACTTGCTTCTGTAGGAGCAAGCCCAGATTTTCCACCAATTTTTCAAGGAAATCTAAGCTACTATAAAGTTTTACCAGGTCTTTTGTGAAAGATGTCCCACTGATTGTCATAGGT
Organism: Falco naumanni; assembly: GCF_017639655.2. Lineage (NCBI taxonomy): Eukaryota > Metazoa > Chordata > Aves > Falconiformes > Falconidae > Falco > Falco naumanni. Next base: position 73,618,587 of record NC_054056.1, read on the forward strand.
ACTTTGACTGGATGGTCTTGTTTGGAGGACTAAGCCCCATGAGGCTCTCAAATGCACAATGTTTTGAATTAACCTCTTAGGCTTAGCTAGACAGAATTTTTTGTTTTAATGGGACTTTTTATTCTTGCATGACTCTGACATAGTTGAAGTGATTTCCTAAGAACTTAGCAAAAATGTCAGAGATGTTCACTTTTGAATACAATGACAAAACTATCCTGAAAATGGTAATGCTTTCTAGTGAGAAGCATATGAAAGGAGGGATTTAGAATAGAAAATTTTTCAGAATTATCATTAACTGTAGCAATCACTGTAACTTTGTAGTATGAATAATTTATTTTTTCACATTCAGAGTATTTGCAGTTTTAAAAGCAGGGGATTTTTCTTTATCTCTCATTAATTAATTAATTTGCCTGGGGCAAATCATATCCCAACTCCTTTGCCTATCCATTGACCTATACAATGATTTATTGTTTGGATTTTCTATATGTATCTATCCCAGGAAGCCTAACTATATAACCAAAACAGTTGTTTCCAGGACTGCCCTACTGAATCTATCATCTGTAGATATGAAAGAAAGAGAAACAAGGTTCTTAGAGTGCAAAAAAAGACCATGAGACCTCCGAATTAATCATATCTGTTCATCCATCTAATGGGTATTCTTCTGTTTGTGTTGTCCGCAGAGAGATTACAAACATCTCACAGACTGCAGCAGATCAAGGTTAGAAATCTGTTCTCTGTGGCTCTTACTAAGAACTATAAAATATAAATTTTATGTGAAAATACAGAAAAGGTACCTTTCTGGGTAGAAATAAGATCTTGTTTGTGCACATAAACTTCTCTTCTGGTAGTAGGGTCTCTGGTAGGGATTTTGTGAGATGGAGTGAGACAGCACATTGCATAAGCCAGCAGACAACATTTTCAAGATAGAGCTGTACAAGCCATTAAGGACAGTGCAGTAATATGGGGTGGAATTTTAAAATTTGATCTTCCTATCTTAAAGTGAAGAGCTTGATAGTTGAAAAAGACTTGTAGAAATAATTTTTTGGGTGGACTCACTTGTGTGACAAGTCAGACATGAGTTTGTTAGTCTTTAACAGATAGCAGGATGTCGTCTAACTTGGGTTAAAAGGAGAGGACTGAACGATACCATTTTTTTTTTATTTTCTGGTAAATCAGATACAAGCTATGCTGTGTCTGCCTCAGTTCCTGCCATGCCCAGTGACTTCTATATTGCTGTCTTCTCCCTGTTCTTGCTGTGGCATTGAGCTTTGACTGAAAAAGAAGTGCTGACCTTTGGAAAAAGCCTTTCTCCCATCCTGCCTTCAGTCTTTCCCTTCCTTGCTCAGACAACAGAGGGTGAGGGTGATAGTAGTTCTCTCTAGTCTGCAGCTGGAGGAGCAGCACATTTCCAGTATCAGTCCCATACAAGTATTGTTATTTTTCCTTTAATGTTTGTTGGGGTACAGCTTTTCATTTATTTTTCTTGCAGAAAGGCAGGAAAGCCAATCTGGAAAAAATACATCTCACATGTCATCAGTAATTACTTGGCCGTTGTGCCAGGCATTGGCCTGCTGACAGTTTTAAGGCAGAGAGTGGGTGAGACCCAGCTGCTGCCAACAAGAAGAAGGAGGGAAAGAGATCTTAATCTGACTTGGGCTTCACTCACCCTCCCTTCTTTTCCCCTCCATCTTTCTTCTCCTTGAAGAGCCACAGCTATTACTTCACACAATTAGCTCTCCCCATTCTTCACAGGATTGCCAGTCCCTGGCCTGTGTAACTTTCTGTCCACTTTCTTTCATTTGTTAAGTGCAACATCTAAGGAAATAACTTACCCTTAGGAGGGAAATGCCTTCTGGGAATAGAGGCCTTGCCCCACCTCCAGGAAAAAAGATAAGTAGTTTAATCTACAGAGCGTGTGACAGTAGCAACAAGGCTCACGATTCTGCAGATGGTTTTCAACATCTATTTTTAGACTTGGGCAGTTTCTGAAATTAAATCTATAATTTACTTGATATCTTAAAAATCATTTAGGTCATTGCCTGGAAGGAATGAACAGTGTTCATACAACAGCTCCATATGCCAACCTCAAATAAGATATTATTTGATACAGAAACTAAGAATGCCTAACATTGCTCAGGTGGGCGATACAGGGCAGGGGGGATTGTGTGCAAAATGTGATGTATGGAGGGTTGGCAGACAGGACTCTTCTCTCCCTGACAGCACTGGAGAAATGCCTGAACCAAGGTTTTCAAAGCAAATACAAGACGTGTGAAAAAAAGCTCAGTGCTGGTACAGGGCAGGCCTCCAAACTAACCTTGTGCTACAGGGTGAGGTAATTGGTGGCCCTTAATACAACCAGGCTGTGAGACTTTCAAGATTTTCAATATTATTTTTTTTATGGTCACCCTCTTTTAGTGTTAAGCCAGAACCCTAGTGTCTTTAGCTGTAGTGTTGTTGGTTGACTTCTGCATTCTTCTTTGCTGTAGCTCTTAGGTTGTTACACTGTGGTGCTGAATGCTGCTTATAGAAGGTGAAAATGTAGGTGCTGAGGTAATCCTGCATGTAGTAGAAACTAATGTCATACCTGCATTCTGAAAAATGTGACAGGGGCAGTAAACCAACACAGTCAGCACATACAAGCAGTTAGTGCAGTCTGTAAGGCTGCAAATTCACAGTCTTCCCCTTCTCAACTGATCATCCAGCAAATCTATCCCAGAAAGCTGCACAGTACACTAAAAGAAGCAGTTTCCCCCCGGAAAGTCTTTTATGAATGCAGGCTAAGATCTGGGAGAAACTGTCATTAATTTTTCCCCTCCTTGCCTTGGCTGGCACAGCTGTGAAAAGTTATACTGATGTGCTGCTGAATATATAAAAAAATACACTGGAAGGACTGTTCCTGTCCTTTTCTTCCTCTTCACTCAAATCCTTCACTCCCACAGACTCTTGCACAACAGAAATCTCTCACTACCCCAAACTGATGACAACATCCCTACTGGCTATTACAGAGCATGTTCTTAGAGAAGTACCGCAAAAGAGTTTGCCAAGAGTCTGATTTTAACACATACATTACATCTTCACTTCTTCATTCAGGTGGATGACATCTTTCTGATTGGGCTCTTTCTGCAAATTAAGAAGCTGTGTTCAAACAGTGTCCTCTGAAATCTGTTCCTGCATTGACTTTTTTGTCTTCATCATACACAGAGATTTGCTTGAAATTCATGGTTTATTGATGGGGGGTTTGTTGATGTTGTTATAGTTTTCCATTTAAAAAAGAATAATTTCTGTTTTGAGGAAAAAATCTAAATAATTCAAGGGAATTTACAAGGAGATCTGAGAACACCTGACAGCATCAGTTCATGGGTGCTTTTTTATGAGACAGAAATGAGTGTATGTTTCTTTGGGGTATGTGCTGAAAACTCAGCTCAGATTAAGAAACCTTTTTCTCCCTGGCTTTTCACCACCACCAAACTGTCTAGCACTTCCAACATAGATTTAGGTTGAATTAATCAGCTTAAAGAACAAGAGTGTTATAGGAAAATGCTCTCCACTCTGTGCAAACTATGCCTAGGTTCAGCAAAGAGGAGATCTGTGGAGCCAAGCATGGTTAACCTGTGAATTAAGTCCATGTAGACATAATCAATAAAGCTGAGAGTTAGGTACATCACTATTGATTGGCAGTGCTTTGATTTAAGAATCCCACATTAACCAGTGATAAAACATGCTGTGCTGTTTGTCTTGGTTTTTAAAATGTACTTTTTTAAAAAACTGATCAAATACTTTTTGTGGGTGCCCAGATCTTCATGTGCTCTGCACAGTGTTATGCTTCAGCCCTGTAGGAAAAATCACAAGGCTGAGTGAATATTAACATGGGAAAAACCTTTCAGGCTTACAGAAAGGGAGGTGTAAATTTGCAACTGTTACTTAGCAGCAAGGGGGACTCAACAAATCTCTGTCAGCTTTCCGGCAAATGATATAGCTGATAATGTAGATCTGTTGCTATCAAGCTGCTATCAGTATCATGTCAGTACCTATCTGTCTCAGTATTTATAACCTGCTAACAACAGGGAAGTGATGTGGTCTAATGACCTGAGGACAGGACTAGGAGCCAAGAGGAAGTGGGGAAAGGAAGCTGCACAGAAGAACAACTTCTCTGAACAGGATGTCTGGTCCTGCTGCAGCCCAAATTTTGTTGTATTTTCCTTTGGATTTCAGTACATCTTGGAGGGTCATTCTCCTGATTCATTAGGCGTGTTTACCAACTACAAAATTACATGGTTGACCATGATATTAATTGATCAGAACTGCACTTCGGCTAGTCACTTCATAATGGTCATCTGGCATAATGCTAACTGTAGTTGCTTCCCTTGGCAGAGCACTCAGGTCACAAAGTTACTTTCATTGAAACTCTTCAAAGTCCTGTTTTACCAAGACAGTTTTCCAGTGTGAAGATGGAAACCTTCTGGTCCAATTCAGGTTATCTTGAGAGATTCACTAGGATATCTGAAAGGGAAAACTTGGGTGTTTTCCTCTTTTCCATCATTTTCCTGATGGTTTCTGAGAAGTATGGGTTCTGGGGAGAAGAGACTTAGCTGTATCTGAACTAGTAAAACTCATTGCCATTGAAACTCCCTGTTTCTGCACAGGTTTTGTTCATATAAGTGGAAAATCAAAGCCACGTCTTTCATACAGTTTGGAAAAGGCTGCATAGCTAGAGCAAGCTCTAGGTGAAGACAAGGCAGGCAACTGCTAAGGCAGAAGTGTGACCATATATGTAATGGTTTCTTTGCTTGTAGTGGACATGTAGAAGACCAAATTGGAAGCAGTTGCTGGTCCTCTACCCAAAAGATGGTTTCATGTCCGTGGAGCAGTGGCAGCAAAGACAGCCCCTTGCAGAAGCAGAATAGCTAGCCGAAATCTTTGGGCATCCTCTTGCACATTCTAGATGTGACCCTTTCCCTCTTTCCTGCTGCCTGTATCAGGAATGGTTGTGGCTTTGCCTTCTACTTCAGAGTAGCAAGACTCAATACTTCTGAGAAATACTGAGTTGGCTCTGTATATCTACATCCAATGTGAGAGATGCTACTTTGTACTGCTGGTTGCTTATGACAGTACTTAAAACATGCAACATGAGTCACAGAATGTATGGAATATGACTCCAGCCCAACTGAATGCATGCATCGCTCATAAATAATGAACTTGACAGGCAAAGGTGGACAAAATCAGCAAGTCCCTACTGAGGATTATTATATTATATCCGCTCACAGCAGCGGGGGTCTGTGGGCTTTAATTAAGCTATTGCCAATATACAAAAGAACAAATGGCAGAAGAAACAGCCTCAGGAGAGTGTCAAGCAGTAGGGATGAGGCTGTGGTATAGAAATAGGATTAGGTTTGACCATCTTAGTGTGAGTTGTTTGATGAGTTTCTGTCCTCAGTATACACAGAACTTTAATGACGCAATGTTGTAAAAAAGTTCCTTTGGCCAGGGTTTCTGTCAGGTAAGGGTGAAACTGGGCAAATAGATTATGGAAGGTCATTCCTATCTGCTAGAAAGAGCAGCATGGAAGAAGGTGCGGATATGTTTGTGAGATAAGAATGAGAAACGAGTATTATGTGAAGGACAATTGATGTCACAATGAAAACATTCGCAGTGATGTTGTTAACAGATGTAGGAAAATGTGAATTTTTTTTTTATTGGTCTTCAATTTAAATTCATTTTGTTTTCTTTACAGTGCCAATAATTTCTTAGCCTTCCTTGTCCTTATACTACGTCAGATTCTCACAGAAGAGATGCTTTGTCCTACATCTCGCTTTTATGCTGCAATCCCTATGTTTGTTAGATTCTGGAATGTGTTTCTGGCAACTTGCCAGGCATGGGTGGAAAGGGGCAAAGAAACCCTTTTTGGAGGGGTGAGGGTTAGGAAAAGGATTGGGGCTGGTAAGCATGGGCATGGAACATTCTTTGCTACAAATTTTTGAGAGTTTGTAAACAAAATGGAGTTCCTAATTAAAGAAACCACTAAACCGTTTAACTTGCATAACTAGAACTGAGTCAATAGATTAGCCCAGGTCTCACTGACCCTGGCAGAGTGACAGAGCTTGTATTTTGTGTGGATGAAATGTTTAATAATTTCTCCAGAGCATTATGTGCAAATAGGCTTTTCTTTAACAGCAGGCATGCATGTCTTTTCCTTCCACCTTCCTGCTTATTTTATCAGTCATCAGATCTTAGCTAGACAATGTGAGAAATCATTACTTTCTCTTTACCTTTTTGTTCCTACATGTCAAAAAAGAGATCAGATGTTTATACAGAAAGTATGATCATGTTTTTCTGCAAGGGAGGCAAACGTTGCCATATGATGCCTCTAATTTAGAGGTCTAAGTGGAAACTCTTTCTAGTGTATACACTGTGATCAGCTGGGATGTGTTTCATTATTATTTAAAGAATTTGGTGCTCACTTCCTTTCAGAGGCAGGGTTCTGGGTGGATCCATGCCCCCATCCTATGTGACATTTTTGAGAGACATCTCAGCTCCTAATAGTCTAAATTAAATATTAGTACCCTTAAAACCTAGAAAGAGCAAGCAAAAAGTGAAAACAACCACCATGTTGCTGGTGAGCTTGGCTACCTATCTTTATCCTCTGTGTGTTCTGGACTTCAGTAATAGGATGTGGAGTTTACATAGCATTTCTGTGCCAGCACCTCAAAACCACATTGCAAGCATCACAATAAGCACCTTTAGAACAGTAAGAATTTTTATGTGCTTTCTTCATTGATGGAGAGACCCTATGGAAGTTCTGCAGCACACTACATATTCCAGTTAAGGCCTTAATTCCCTTAATCCTCTAACTATGCTGGTATGAGGAATGAAAGGATGAATGAAAGGTGAGACAGGAGAGGACAGAAATGTAAGGGCAAGCTTTTGCTTATTTCAGTAACAAGTGAAGATAAAAGATAGAAGGAGAGAGACATCAATTAATGCAAGTGATGGACTACTTGTAATAGGAAGCAATTAATGATATTTTGGCTTGTTCCTTCGTGTGTTTATTTGTTATCTTTCTAATGTGAATTCTTCAGGTTCTCTGTGTTTCACACAATAATTGAATGCCAGGTATTTCAGGTACACATGTGCTAAACTTCAAACCTGTGAGAGTGGTCTCATTGAAATTAGCAGAATTCCTAGTGGTGTTTAAGGTTAAGCATGAGTGCATCCTCTTTTGAAGGTAGCGTAGAAAGGAAGACTGGATGATGGATATCAAACTTTTCCTGTCTGTGTAAGACTCATGGTCTAAGTTGAGAGGAACAAAGATTCACTGACTGGAGAATATCCTATTCAGTCCTCACGTCATAACATGAGAAATGCCCTGCAGGGTCAGAGCATGGTCTGTGTCCACAGTCTGACTCCAACAGGACAACAGGAGATGCTGTTTGGAGAAAGGCCTGCAAGCCCAGCCACATTGTGTGTTGCTTTCCCCTTACACTTCCCAACAACCACAGTTGTTGTATGAAGGACGTCTCTGCCTGTTCCCTTCAGAACCTGTTTATGAACCTGTTTTCTATTAATTTCTCTAACCCCTTTTTCAACCTGCTGCTACTGCCTCCTATGGCACCAAATTCCCAAAGTTTACTGCCTGCTGTGCAAATATTTTACCTCTTTAAAATTCATTTTCTAATAGTTTTAATAAGTTTCCTCTTGTGCTACCGTGGAACTGGTGATTAACAGTCTCACACCTTCATCACGTGCACATTATCCACTGTCTTTGTGATGGTCTTGACCACATTCCCTTCAGCCTTCTCCTTTCCAGCCTGAAGACACACAATCTTTTTTCAGTTTCTCCATGTAGGACTATCCAGGTTTTGATCTAATCTACTTGCACTACACCAGAAGTTATTAGTCTCAAGGTGAATTTTGCAACAGTACAGCTGGTGGATATTAATAATTATCATGGCAATGAAGACATTGCTTAAGTATCTGTGACCTAGGCCTGCAGTCCCTTTTCCTCTGAAGGTAAAATCTAGACGTAGGATGACAGCCAATTGGGTTCTGTTAGGGTTCAGGGTAGCTATGAGTTCCTAAAGAGGAATTATGCTCAGAGTTGTTCTGTAGTGATTTTTGCAGGTAGAGCACAGTCAGTGCAAAGACACTTTTTTTTGTGTGGCTTCACATTTGAAAAAAAACCCACCTTGAAATTCTGGTTAAGGAAGTAGATAGTTCAAAAGGAGAAGGTGATAGAGATTTCATGCCAGACCCATAGCTGATACCACTGAGCACAGCTCTTGTCCTGCTTTCTCTGGTTTACAGTAGTTGAAAGCCTTCAATATATTTGTCAGGTAGCACTCTGCTTATACAGAGTTATAAGGCAATCATTACATAGCTTATGCTTTCAGCTACCCCAAACTGCATATCAAATAGACCATTCATTAAAATTCTATTAGCGTTATCAGGTCACAACTTAAGAAACAGACTTCTCTACGCTTGCTCTCTCTCCAGCTGCAGGCCCCTCAAATGGTCCTGTTTTCTGCAAACAAGACAAAACAAGGAAATGAGCTATCATCCCTGACTTTCAATGCAGCACGTCTGCTGTCCTCTTGACAGGTAAATCTTGTGAATGTGTTCACCAGGGCTGTGATGTTATTGTTTCACATTCCTCTTGTAACAGCATGTGATCCCAAGTGAATCTGAGGTACTTCAGAGCAGTACAATAAAGACCCTGTTTGTTTGCTGCTGTACCGTCAGAGAGAATATTTTAGCACCTGATAGCGCTGCATAGATTAGATTTCAGAGGATGTCCATTCCTAACTAAAACAATAGTAATCTACATCTTTTCTGTTGCTGGCTTCTCCTTTCACTCTGTACCTGATTCACTTCTAATGAAGAAGGCATTGTATTGGTGCTGCATATATAACCAGGAAGTTGAGTGGATTGTGGATTAGCCTTGCTTTCATCTCCTAAACATTTTAGAGGACTGGCAAGCTAAATTAGGGTGAAGATGCATTCTAAAGGCTTTGAAGTACTTGTTTAGTAAACAGAATGTATCAGTCTCTCACTAGAAAATGTTATGTTTATCGTTAATGTATCTCCTGAAATAAATCTATTGCTTTTTATTAACTAGCTATTTCTTGAGATGTGGCAAAAAGTAATTTATTTCAAAGAATGAAGAATTATCAGCTATATGCATGCAGAGACAAGCAAGTTCTCTTGAAATGTCATCTGGAAAATGTTTTTCAACTGTGAAAATGTACCTAGTGCCTTTGTTAAAAAAATGAATCTATAATTAATTTATATTTCTTAAAAACATAAAAATGTCCATAACAGCATCTGTTCTAGGTCAGACCAAGGTTTGCTTAGCACAGTATTCCATCTGGCCGTGGCCAAGAGCAGATGCCTAAGGGGAGCTATAAGAATGCAGCAAGCTTGTATCTTATTTTCCTGAATGCTCTCCCAGCCTTCAAACATTAGAAGCTCTGGGATTTCCTGAGCTAGCCATGGTTTCTATGTAGGTAGTGACCCTTTATGAGTGTCTCTTCCTCTGGCTTTCTCAGGTTCCCCTTGAATTTGTGTAGAAGTGGCTTCCATCCACAGAAGATTTGCAATTTCAACATACTTAAAGAGATCCTCAGCTCAAAAATTTGCCTATTTTTTCCCCAATAAAGTTATTAAATCTCTGTGCAAATCTTGTCTGTCTCATAGCCTTACTGCTGTGCTGACAGCATTGCCAATACAAATTAGACTATATCCTGAAATGCCTTTCCTGATGGTATTTAAAGCTGTTCATACTATCTATTTAATAGCAGGAAGAACATTCACCCTACCCAGTTTTAGGCATCAAATTAAGGTTTCTTACTTGCTACATAATCTCATTAGACTTGCTTTATATTCAGGGAGGGAGATTCTGATACAGAATTATGTAAATTAGAAATGTAATGCAGTGCTCTGAATTGTCCTCTGCAGCAGCCACTCTACTTCTGCAAAGGGAATTTACGGAGTGTAGCTGAAGGCCTTCAGGTTGCTTGGTGTGAGTACTTCCACACATGACAAGATACAATGGCTTGACTAAAAATGAACTATGTATTTTCCAACCACAAACAGTGAGACAATTTTAGATAAGCAGAAAAATTCAGAAGGGTCTAAACAGGAGTACACCAAGAATAATATTATTGAGCTTATAAAACATGAAATGAAATTTCTGGAGACCTCAAGATATTAGAAGCTTGTCTTGATAACTGTCATATCTAGAGCTATTACATAAAATAACATGGGGAAAAGTAAAAAAAATTATAAATTTATAAAGAATTATATATTTTCACAATATTCTCTGCAGCATTCATAGATTAAGGAGGTAAGAGGAAAACTTTATAGAGGCAATAGTTTTTATTAGGACAACTAAAGAAGCTGAAAGAACAGACGATCTTTGAGACACACAAAATTTCCAAGAGAAATCCTTATACGCCTGGTATCTCATTTGTTTTCTGTCTATATTAATTGGTCTGTTTATTAGCCTAGTTTTAGTAGGGACACTGTTTTTCCCTACAAAGTGGTTTGTTACTGTTTCCCTTTTTCCAGCCCTTTTCTCTCTCACCTGCCTTTTTTCTAATTACTACGCTCTGGTTAGTTAAGCAGATTCTTTCCAGTACAGTGAACCAAAACACGTCGCTAATGCCCAGGCTTTGTCATGGGCTGGGCACTTAAAGCCTTAAGACTGTCCTGTAAGGTAAAAAGGAAAACTACTCTGTCAGAGACTTCTGAAGCTTAGTAGTCCTTCTGTAGCCAGTGATAATAACCTCTCAGGCTGAGACAGGTAGATGTCTAAACTGGGGGAGTGAACCTCCTTCTGCTACAAGGACCCTTGGTGTAGATAACTATCCTTAGATGACTAAATTTTGAAGAAATTTATCCCACCCTTTCAGAGCAGGCATACGGCCTCAGTGACTGCAGGGATCTGGAGTGGTCCTATGTTTCTTTGTTCCTTTGTAAAAAATTACAAAGCTATATGCCTATTTAGAATTGGGTTTCCAAGCCTGAACATCAAAGTTTTATGGGAAATTTTGGAAATTAATCTAGTAAGAAAACAAGTAATTTTTCTTTAGATAAAATTGGTTATTTAATAAATAGACGTTAGGAGTACTTGATAAAACGGTCTAGTCCTTTTACAGTATATTTCAATACAGTGTTACCATCAGTGAGCTTATCAAAAAGAAAAATGCATTCAGTGCTGTTAAAACGGTGTCCTTTAGGGGCAGTCATATACCAACATTCCGTTTTAATAGAAATAATAAATATCTGCATGTACTAGCAAGGCTTTTTGAGAAAATAGCTCCATGGAATAGATGCCAATGAATCTTGCTTAAAACAGTATGGTGATTTCTAATTGCCATTTAGATTCTCTTCTTAATTAATATCTGATTAACTAATGAAATTAAACATCTAAACTGTGTGGACCAGACTGTATTTTTAATTTATAAAAGCCATAGTTTTGAAATTCAAAACCTGAAAGTTTGGCAATTACATCACCTTTTAGAAGTTGTCATCTGCTCTTCAGAGGTAATATTCGTACATTTGCTTAAACAGTAGTAGGGTTTGTATAGATATTTTAACAGAATTTGAAACTCCAGGGTTTGAAAAAGCAACCAAAAGCATGGATACTTTACTAAAAATTATATTCTATTTTAAGTTCATTCTGGGGGAAAGTTTTTGGTGACACTTCTTTCTTAGTTGCCCATCCTCTTTCCCTAAATGCACTAATGATTTGAGTTCAGGGATGCTGAAGGATACTACTTTTGTAGGACAGACCTGCTGATCTGGGACAGGTATTATTAATCTCAGATTTCAAAAGATAGGAAGAGCTGGTGGTGATGAATAAACAGTGAGTTTATTACCAAATGTCCAGTCATACTTGCATTCAAATTAATGTGTTGCTCTCAGCTTTGACAATGGAACATTTTCCCTCAAAGGACTTAAATTGAATTAATAACTTTTGATACATTCTGATAGTCACATTCGTTTTTATTAAAACGAAGCCGTATACTGATCACTATTGCTGTAACTGTTAACACAAGAAGGCAGCCTTATGAGGTTAAGAATATATTTCTGTATAAAGACAGTGAATTTGATTGGGCACCTTCTGAACATTCTAGTTTTAAGACTGAAGTGCAGAACTCCACACTTCAGGTCACTTCTTGCTGAAGTGTAAATGTCACAACTTTTATGCTCTTTTGGAAGCATTTCCAAAAAATAACATTTTCCTGTTATTCTGTGGCTGAATTGCCACCTAAGTCAGGAAAGAAATTATTCCTAGGATGGAAATATGACTGAAGTTGTTGATAATTAAGATGTTCAGCTGTTGTACTGTGGCTGGCAGCCAAGGACTAAAAGACCTCTGCAGAAAAAAAAAAAAACAACACCAAAAAAACAAACAAAAAAAAACCTTAGCAAACTTACATAGCTAGAGATAAGAAAGAAGAAAGTTTCCAAAGGCCTTATAATATATAAAGATTTGACTATTTCTACATAACAGACTGTCCAAAATCTCCTTCCATAGACTAAGGCTTTTTGTGGGGTGGAGGCCAGAATCAGTTTCTTTAGGAGATACTGACACAATCTACTTTCAAGCACCTGCTCTAAATGGCTCTTGGAAGGAATCTATTATATAGGGAGCCTAGGGAGACTACAACAATTAGATAGTTGTCATCAACAACCTAATTCAAGACCTGAAGTACATTACATATACACATATAGGTCCCTGTAAATTTGGGCTGGCCTGTAGGCCTTACTATAAAACATACAATAGCAAGAAACATATCTGGCCTGGAGCAAAAATTCTTACTTTGTGCAAGACAGGAAATTTGGATATTTCTTATTACATTTTGAAAAAACAAAGGAAGTATTAGTCAAGTACTTATTTTTATTTTTATTATATAATATTATAGAATTAAAATATAAAACTACTTGATGAAATATCTGAACAGAAAGGCAAAAAAGTTCTCATGAGTGAAGGTACTTCACTTTTAAAAACACAATATTGACATACTTGTGAAACACTTTAATACCCATAAATCTGTATATTCTGTCACAAGTGATAGAAGATTTCTGAGCAGCTGTGGGTGAAAGTTACTGGCACATATAATTTTTACTGAACCACAGACCACAGCATAATTCACTAAAAAGTGTCAGTCATTCTTTATAGATAAATTAAATAATGCAGATAGTGTGATAATTAAATGAAGAGCAAATCCCAGGGGCTTGAAAGATATCTGAACTCAGCTGCTTTCAAATAGGAGTCAATTTTATGCTGAAAGCAATTAGGAAGGGACTTTCCCTTGAGGATACTATTCTATAAATGGATCTTCAGGGTTTCTTATCTCCCTGCTCAAATGGTAATACCTGCCTTTTATGAGTGCTGCCACACTGGGTTAGGTAGACTATTGATTTGCTTCAGTTTGCCCCTACTGCAAATTAAAATATGCATTATGTGATGCATTATACAACTTGCTTTTGTTATACTTTGCATATTTGGAAAACATGGAGCACCTAATTATTTCCCTTTCATTAATGAAATCCTCTTACTACAGGCACTAGAGCCACTGAAATACAACCTACTCACCTTAGCAACTGTTCATGTAGTATTTTGAAACAGTATCGTCAGCCTTACGTATTTGTATTTTCAGTGATGTGACCTTCCTTTATATGGCAAAACCCCACACATATGAATTTTAAGACACTGTAAGTTAAGAGTCTTTAGAGTACAGAAATAAAATCCTTTCCAATCCTATCTGAGAGTCATCTAAAATAAGTTGTATGAGACCAGGTATTTATTGTCTTCATGACTTGCAGTCAAACATACTGAAGTGTTTTTATCACATTCTCATAAATTTAATGTTTGATCCTCCTTTTTTAAGCAAAGTTTCTATTGTACTCCTTAGTTTGGCCTGATAGAGAATAGCATGACTGGACTTTTTCATTGCACTACTTGTAAAATTCACAATTTCTGTGTTGAAACAATTTCGTGTAGAAAAATGAAGTCAGAACTAAAGCTTGGCCAACTGAGACATTAACATAGATATTCCAGTGAATCAAGCTGAGGAATTCATGGCTTTATAGTACCCATTCTGACTCTTTGAGGCAAGTTACCCTTTCCCCAGTGTTAAATGGGACATATACGTGTATCATCCCTACTGCAGTACAAAATCAGCCAATACAGCAATAATATCTTATATCAACAGTAACTTTTACTAAGTGCCAATGCATTAGTGCTAAGAGAGCAGCAGAGCAGGTTGCTGGTGTTTGAAATGCAGCCTTTAGGTATCGAGTAATAGCATCCATCTGATTACAACAGCTCCTATAATACAGTGTATCTAATGAAAGTCATACAGTTTAGTCACCCTGGTTGCAGTTTCTGGACTGAGCTTTTTCTGTTGTGCTAAGAGCTGGGTTTACACTGATGATATCCAGAAAAAAAGCAGGTGAAGAAATCCTATCTGGGAGTGCTGTTAGGAGAGAGGAAATAAGACAGTCCTGTGATATTTGTGTATTTTAGTGGTACATTCACAAAATTCCTGATTTTGGACAGTTGAACTCATAAGCAGGACCTTAAAAATTATATACATTTCAGCAGAGAAAAAATGGAGGAAGTTCCAGGAAAGGTTTCCCAGAAGAGCCATCGGGGCTGGAGCCCTCATCCCCATTAGTACCGCTTGCTACAGCACGTCACTGGTCATGAGTTGGGAGTGGCTGCAGGACTGTGCAACCCCATCACCATTGCAGCCTCTGCCACCCCTGAAGAACCTCACAGCTGCCTAAATATAGCTTATCTGCTCTTAATGATGTGAAAGCATTAGCTTTCAGTTATCTTTTTAAATCTTTTTAAATCTAGCATGTAGTGCTCTAGTAAAATGTGCTTTTAAAAGAAGGAAATTTTTTATCCATTGATTTTAGCTCAAACTTCTGTATAATGTTTCTATTCAATGCTTTCAAATGAATAAGAATGTGTTAGTAGGACAAACCTTTATGTTTAATGGCAGGGGGTAAGAAAAGGAGAGGGTGGAAATCAATCTTTCCTGAAAACATAATACAGCAATAAAGGATACCCACTCTTGAACACTGTTGGCTGCTTTATGATTTTTTTCTCAGTTCAAACAAAGCTGTATTCAAAACAAGGATAAACATATCAATGCTAATTTTATATAAGACTCTTCCTTGTATAGTAATTTTACCTATTCTATTCATATAGCAAAGAGCAGGATTTCTTTGATCTCTTCCTGCCATCTATGTTTTGCCATTTAGGCTTCTACTTAACGTCTTTTGTTCTGGTATATATTTGCTAAAAGTGATAGATCATTCTGTTTATAATCTACATAACTGTCTATATTTCTGCCAGATGTCAGCTACTGTTCTTTCCTGTTAAAGTTCTCAGGAATATATCACAGTAAATAACTCAGTACCAAACAACAAAAAAAGGGATGATGTCTTGGGTTCCCATGTGAAAATCTTGGTACAAATGGGGAATATTTAAACTTGACTAGTAATCATGTACTAAGAAAATAACAAAAAGGTGACTTCCATGGAGTAGGATTTCTCACATGACAGTCACACTGGTACCATTTGGTAATTAGTGTTTTTTTATATTCAGGATTATGAAATGTGGTCCACATGCCTGTTATTGCTGGTTGGAATGAGAGATGATACTTCCATGACTGGCTTGGTTGCTTGTTTGCTTACCAACTTGCTTAGACACCCCAGGAGGGTGTGAGTGACAGTTGCTTTTCTGCTAAGAGATTTCAGCTGCAGCATTCATCAATCTTCTACACTCAGTACTACCTTATGGTACCTAAATCTCTATTTTTGCCTTATCAAGCATGTTGGGGTGAAACTTGGGGATGAACGACAAAAAAATATCTGTGACTTCATCAAAAGGATCAAAGGAAATTTTCCAAATTAAACTGTCATCTGCTTATTTAACATTTGTTACTACTTATCACAATATCATTTGGTTCTTTTTCAGATTTTATTAAAAAAAAAAAATAATGGAAAAATAATCCTTTTTTCTATTACTTGTCCAGCCAAATGGTGGCCTGTTTCAGATGAACAGTGATTCTGTGTATCATACCCACAGATGGACATGGGATCATCAAACATAGTGCATGTTCAACATTTGGGTAAAATTACTATAAAATATTAATTTTATATTTATTATATTTATATTATATTATAAAATAAAACAATTTAAAATGTTCTTAGCACATGAATCTCATGCAGAATGTTGTGGCCTATTTTCCAAGTTTGTGACTATCTGTGATCTGCACCAGCTATTTACTGACTTCCAGCTGAAAAGTTAAGGTGTTAAATTGAACAGCCCCATGTAGCCTACCCACCTAAAAGTCCTCTAGTGTTATATTACCACAGGTCAGGTCAGTGGGGTACCCTGCACTATCAGAAAAGGAGCAGTTACTATGGCCTTTTCTGTAAGAACCCCTCAGCTCAATGTGTCTTTTCTTACCTCCCATGGTCTGCAATATTCACATATGATGGTCTTTGGTTTGTTGTGAAAACAGCGTTTTTGAAGAGGTGCCAAAAGTTCAATGTGCAGACAGGAGTAGTTGTCCATGGGGTGTGTAAGAGTCCGGGAGACTTGGTGACTCTGCAGGTGTGCAGTTTCTTCTCCTCTTTTCAAAAAGCAAGGTAGTCCAAGTATCCATGCAGAAGGAGTGATTTTTCATTGGACACCTCACACTCCACAGTGCAATCTTGGTCTTTGTTCAAGTGGAGAGGGTGGGTAATACAGTTGATGGTGGAATGATATGTAACAACTTCATTTTCACTTCCTCGTGGAAAGTTTGTGAATGTTGTTATTTATTTTGTTACTGGAGTTAGTTTTCGGTATATCAACATCCTTGCACTTTTCTCAAGCACTGAATTTCACTTGCTTAAAAACACAAAGCAACCTGGTGACTAAAGCATTTAAGAATAGACTGAGGAGCCCTTTTGCTTAGAAGTAGGCAATAGGCATAGAAGATAGTGTTAGTGCCTCAAGTAGTGCATAGTAGGATGGAGAAATGCCTGGAGGAATTATGTGACTTCAGATCATTATCTGCTAAGTCCCCTGAAAGCTCCTTAAAATTCCAGACCAAATTCCAATGGTAAACAACATACCCTCTAAATCCTTCACCATAGAATTTTATACCCCTTAACCAGCCAACTTCAGTCTTCAAGCAGAAGAAAGGGTGGTTTAATCTTCTCTAGAAAACTAGAGGAGAGGAGAAGCCACTCTAGGAGTGGGAGATCATTCACTATTTCATACTTTCTGGAATGGCTCCAGTTTACGGGCTGTGGTAGATCTAGCTTTGGTGGATTTACACATACAGAGGTTAGCACCTGTGGCAGGGTAGCAGAAGAAATGTGTGCCTACATCTCAGCCTTTCTAGTTCACAGCACAATACAGTGGTGTGCATCAGCCTTCTCAGCTGTTTCAGATAAGATGCTATAAATTGGAATTGCTAAAGAGCGAGTACATGCTTAGGGGACAGTAATCTCTGGCAGACAGGCAGGAGAGGCAAACTGTTGTTGTATTATAAATTGCTGCCCATGTATCAACTACAGCACCTCTGACAGAGTCTAACAGGGAAATGATAATGCTTAATCGAGCAGTTCATATTTTTTAAAATTACATTTTTAGTCGAGATTTCTTCTGGTTCTATAAGCAAAGTAAGCCATATTTTTCAAACCACTTCAGGAACAACACACAAGAGGGAGCAGGTAAATAGTTGTATCTGGTCTGAAAATATTGTTTACAAAATAAATCCCATAGCTATGTTTCAAAACACGAAAATCAGCTTTTGTTTGACTTTTAGAAAGACAACAGACAAGAATGAGAACACCATGGAAAAGCCCATAATACTTAGTCATTGGACTAAAGATTTTATACTATGAAACCTATTTCCATTTACATAAACTTCTTTATTAAGGTATCTGTAAAGTATTCTCCAAACAGCATAGTATCATTCCTTTTTTACAAGGTCGGCTCATTTGTCCTCCCACTTGGTCACCTGAATTACATTTCACTGTACTATTTTTAATCAGGTATTGCAGCACATGTTCTAGAGTACCTGTTGCTGGATGTAATCTTATGAAAAATGTTCTTCAGCTCTCTACTTGGAAAGGAAAAACAATGTGTTTGTAGACCACAATACTGAGAAGTACTGTCTGCTTGACAAATTAGACATAGACTAGATTTGTACAAAATAGGTCTCTGTCTCTAATCTAGGACTCTGTTACCTGTACATGGAGAAAAGTACCTGTAGAAGGCAGGTAAAGCAGTCAGATTTAATTTAAGGAAAGAAAAATGAAGCTGAACTTGATGCCTTTGAACATAGCACTTACTGTAAACAAAATGTCATTCTTTTTCATGATATATTAACATTAACTTTATATAGCTGCTACACACATGTAGAGAGTTGTACACATCACAAATGATAGCTGGCAGAACTTTTTAAAGGCTCTGACTTGTAGGATTTGTGGATACATTTATTTTTGCCCACTCTTAAACTGTACTTTGATGTTCAAGTTCAAGTAAGTGTAAAAATTAGTTTTGAGCTTTAGGTGGACTAACCCAATTTTGCATCAGTTCCAATTTAATAAAAATCTCTAGATTCTGCCAGAATCTGCCTAGTTTTGCTCAAAGCCTGATGTAAAATCGGGCCAGATTTTGTCAGGCTCCACTAACTCTCCCCATTATGGAAGTACCACACAATAATGTTGCACAAGTTGTTAATGGCAACGACAAAGAATTACTTTTAGACAAGTGTCATGCTGTGAACCAAATTCTTCTCTGTTATTTCTGTACAAACATGGTTAAGGTAATGGAATCACATGAATATAAAGCATGTAGAATTTAGCTCTATACGTTCACTTCCCGAGTGTGTTTAGCAACCTAAAAAGTAGTTTGTAAGTTAAAGCTACCTCCCAGTCTGGTTCTTTTGCCCCAGCGGTACTTATTCAACCCAGGAGAGGTCTCTCTGACCTTGGCAGCTCAGGTAGGTAATATATTTTTACAAAAGCGAACTTCTTTTCACCTTTCTCCAGCAGGAATAAGCTTTGACTATTAAAAGGGATGAAATTATACAGTGTTTGAGATGCATTTTCCATCTTCTTGAGTACAGAATTTCTCTTTATGTTCTTATTGAACTGGTCAACTTTTCCTCATGAAACACATTTTTATATTCTAACTGGACAAAGAAAGCATTCAAAGGCAAAGTGTTTCAGCCTGAGAAGGGACTCAGAAAGGAATTTATCTTTCGTGTTTTGACCAGGCATGTGGACAAACACAGACACACACATTAAGAAATACCCAGACCTCTTCCCCCACAGGAAAGTTCAAATTTTGCCAGTTTTAGTTTTATCATAAGTTCAGTTATTGCACAGACTAAAACCATTATTTAGGGTGCTATCAGTGGTATTGCAGTATTCATAGTTCATGAATGGAGATCTATTCACATTTCTTTTTCAGATACCAGTTTTCCTGTTTTGGATACCTCCTGCATAATATAACTATTATTTGGAGGAAAATCTCTCCATCCAAACTCTCCCGAACTTTGAGGTTTCTGATCAAGGTTCACCTTCTGAAAGTCATGTACTGCCTCAAAGAAAGCAATTTTTGGTGGTCTGATGTCAGAACACAAGTCAAGAATCTACTAACTCCCAGGTCAATAAATAGATTTGAATTATTGAAACTTCAGAAAAAACAAATTGTTGAGTTTCTTTTATTAAGGCTCTGAGCTCTCAAAATCAATATTTTTGTACTACTCAGCAGCTATGAGTTTTGAAAACTTTTAAAGAATAATGATGTTTGAAATTTAGGAGCTGGGCCTTTAAAAACATATCAAATATTGAATGTTGGCTACACTCCTGAAATAAAGAAGTAATTTAAATTGCCTCTTATCTCTTTCTGATAACTCAAAAAATTATAGGTAAAATTGTTTTCCTTGTCCACTTCTTGGATCTTTTTGCTGTTCCAGTTCAGTTTAATACTTCAATGATAGATATGAATTATAAAAGCAATCTTCATGTACATCTTTTTTTTAATATTTGCTTATTTATATTGCTAAGTGGCTCTAAGGTACCAAGACCTATATAAGCATAATAAAGGACAGACTCTCCCTTAAAGAATGCAGAGTGTCAAGGTATCGGAAGCAAGGAAAATAAGCAATTATTTTTTATATGGTCAGTCATAGTTTTAGTACACCACCAACAGTCATTGTTGGATGGCCACACTTCACAGGCATCACAGGTGATACCTCCTTTACCTCCACCAGTGCATTCCAGCTTCACATTTCCCACCTATTACTTGTCTCAATGATATCTTCTTTCTGTTATTTTTCTCCGATCTTTAGAAATCTCTTTATTTACAAATTAAAGTTCTTTTGTCAATCCATATAATACTCCAAACAGTTTCTCAAATCTAATACTATCAACGAAATCTTGGTGAAAATAACAATAAGCGGCTGTTGTCAAAAAAAGACCAAAAGCCTACCAAAACCAAGCATATGCAAAAAAATCTTCCTCTCCTTCTACATGCTGTTTGACTTGTGTTCTCTGCTTTGCTCAGCTGTAACCTCCTTAGAAAAAGCTATTTCCCTTCCCCTGCGTTGCGCTGCTTTGAAAACTAGATTGACAGTGAACAAACAATCCCGCAGTCTATGATAATACTGCTGCATTTAATGGAAGAAGCAAATTGCCTGAAGTATGCAGCCTCCTCAAGAAGGCTGAGATCTGGCATGAAAAGTTCAAATGTTTCCATATTTCCTTTTAATGAATCTCTTACTCATAGAAAGGCTTAGTTTGAGCTGCTCCAAAAGAGACCCCAGACAACAGGAAATTAATAATAGTCCTATGGTTGGGGAAAAATTTTTTTACAGAAATGAAGGAGTCAGGTTGGATTTATGTTCTTTGCTTTTCTCTTCACTGTTGACACTGCTTTTCCTATAGAAAGAAATTGTAATAACCAATCTGCAGCTCTCACTTTTGCTGTAGATATGATAAGCTTCTTGGTTGTTATTCCATAATTTAAGGGAGTGCAGTTCAGCAATCCCACCAGTTAACTGCAAGTTCCTCTGCACATACTTGGGCCCAGATCCCAAAGCATGTGCACAAGTTTACTGTTGTGAGTAATTGTATTTTTAGACAGCTTTTTGGAGCAGGTACTATTTTTTATATCCTGCTTTCATTAAAGGCAGTGGGCACTGGCTTACACCCTTTATGTTTCACATGGCCTAGTACAATGGTAAATTGTTTGGCTTCCATTTAACTATGTAAGCGTAAAATAGTAGCAATAAATTTGAAGTCTCTCTATGCCTGAAACTCATAGCACCACTGGGATGTGGCTGTGTATTTTTACCTTAAATGACTTTAAGAGCTACTGAGGAATATTTGGACAGAACACTTTTTTTTTTAATGCTGATTTTTAAAATTAGAGGAACATGCAAAATCCTATAAAACTCACAGCAGGATCAAGAAAGACACTAGCCCACTCTAGGCTACTTGGTATCCCCTGAACAAGACAATAAGAGTAAATGAGATGTAGGACAAATCTTAGCATGATTCATCATCATGATTACTGGCTCTGATCTTGATCTGCCCTCTCCTTCATGATGGTCCTACCAGGTATCAGCTATTCTAAGATGAACTCTTTCAGCATCAGGTGTTTTTTAGACATAGCACCTCAAAACTACCAAAAGTCATTTCCTCCAACCCCCTCCCCTCCTTCATATAGGTAAACAGCAGAGAAAGAACTTCAACTCAGTAGGCAGAACAGCAAGTGAATGAACACCCTGGCAGGCAAGTGGCTGTCCTGCCATTTGTCTTTCTCTTATTTTCAAAGGGAAAATGTAAAATGTCTTTATATCATCACAGAGTGGAACAGGAAGAAAACATAAATCCCCTTATTTCATGGGATGGGAAAACCACTTGTCAGCCTGGTTTAGCTGGACTCCCTAACCTACTTTGAAAACCTTTAGTGCTGTAATACAGAGCAACAGCCCTGGGCTTTTCACTGTATGTGGCTCTTTCACAAGCCAAGCGTTGTAAGAGCTTTCCCTTTCTCCTTAACTGGCTTTCTGACCTTTTTCCCATCGGGCAGTATATCGGGAAGCAGGTGATGCTGGTGATATTTGGAAACATACCAGTGCAAACTAAACCACTTGGATTCAGTTCTGGCATGATGGATCAAAACCAGTATTAAAGCCATTTCCTTTGGTATGCCCAGGGTCAAACTGAATTGCTGTAAACAAACCGTTCTGCATCCCAGAATAAATATTTATGCTAAATAGTACTTTCCCTCTTGCCTTCCCCTCCTTCCCTCTTCCCCTTACAAAGCTGCTAGAAGCAAAAGGCAAACACAGAAAACAGGATTTTATTTTTTTTCTCCCCAGTAAATTTAAAGGGACAGTAGCTGGGATTTTGCACTTGAAGCTGTTTATCTTTGGAAAATAGCACGGTTGTTACATAGCCTAAATACAGGAGGCTCTGCTGCTCCCTTTGCTGTTCGGTCCTCCCTCAGGCCTGATAGTGCTTCCTTCCTGACCTCTCATGGCTTCCTGCCTCTAGCCTTATCGCAGCAAAAAACTTGACACTGTACTGGCTGTGCCACTTGGAATGCATTTAAATTCGGTAAATGGAAATATCCTTACCTTTACATTTGCAAACAACTATCATCTCCAGATCACTCAGTAATTTCCTATTGATATTTCTTTCTTTCTTTCTTTCAGATGTGCTATTTGAAATAGACAAAAAAAAAAAAAAAAGAAGGAAAAAAAGGAAAAGGGGAAAGGAAAACTCTCTTGTTTCCTTTAGGTTCACTTTTCTGCAATCTGAGAATCCATCTCTCAGGATGCTGAAGACAACATTGCAATAACTTTAACAGCCCTGTGTCAGTTTAGATCAGTTGAGGAATATGTCCCCTTGATCTGAGCAGTTTAAAAGGAGAATATTGCAGAAGTTTAGTAGGCAAAAGAAATGAAGGTGGTACATCAAAATCCAGCATAGTTGTACCCCAGTGCAGCAACAGAATTCTCCACTTACAATACTGTATTTTCCCTCATGCTTTCAGGAACTAAAAAGTGCAATACCACTAGACATTATACCTAATATGACTGTACAGATGTCAAAAGAATGATTCTACTAACTTCAGTTGACCAGACTTAGCTGTGCAGACTTGAAGAATTCTTTTAAATTAAAACACTGGATTTGCTAAAGAGAAGAGTATCATCTCCTTCATACTCTGTCCAATTAGCCTCAAAGACATGTGGAAATAGCAACATCTAAGTGTAAGAATAATATATTGTTCACATATTGGCATACAAACATAAGGAGAAAAATGTTTTTTATTGAATTTCTCATGCCTATAGAGACCATTTTCTTATCATATTATAGGGAGGAGACTATTAATGATAACTAATCCAAACTCTGGCATTCACAAACTTTAAATATCATCACCTTTCAGTTTGTTCACAAATCATAAAGAATTCAGTATAACACCAGGCCCCATACTCCAATGGGTAAATTAGGGAAGCGTTCCAATTATGTTGAGTTCCACCAGTTTCCAGTCACTGGAACATCTTATGGTTTTCCTGGTACAATAGAGTACTGTCTACTATCAAAAGTGTATCTCTTTTGTACTTATTTGTAGCCAAAACACTTCACCGTCTCTTGGAAAAATTCAATAGATTCTTTTTTAGTCCCTTTCTTCAAGGCCTATTTTCCAACCTCAAATTAAACCTGTACTTTTAAAAATTATGTCCAATTCTTTAATGTATTTTTCTGCAGTGTAATCAGAACTGGACATAATATTTGACTAATGATTTCCTTAATACCACATGCAGAGATGATATTACCACTTTATTCTTACTTAATACTCCCTGTTTATTTTTAGATTTCTGTGTTGTCTTGGAAGCTTATACTTCAGATTAAGTAGGCTCAATTTAAGATCCTAAATGGGGAAATAATATTTAATAAAATTTAGATCTGTAGTGTTATTTTGTTAATTTAATCTAGGATTTGCAATGTCAGAGGACTAATCTCTATGTTTATGCAAATTAAGAAAAAATTGGATTGACTCTACTAAAGTCAAATGTGTTAGTCTACAGACGTGTTAGGTATAAATGAAAGCAGAATTTGTTCAATTGAAATTCTGCATCAACTTATCTAAAATCATCTAATAAAATGTAAATTTTAAGGGGCATCTTAGAATATATCAACAATATTTTGAATTTAAAAGACAAGTAGATTTAATTGGGTTTAAAATATTGATTGTTTTGACATTGCTTAGGCAAAAGAATACTTAAAGGATGGTAGTGTGTTTAATTATTTTTTTTTAATTCACCAAATTCTTAAAAATTAATTATTCATTAAGTCAGTTTAATTATTTGGAAAATAACTCTTATTAGGTACCTGATAACTTCTCTCTTGAGCTATAGATTTGCTGGATAAAAATATCTATTTTTATATTATATGTACCTCATACCATCGCACATGATGTTCTTATTTTTTATTACCCTTATATCCTCTATAACCTGTATTCAGCTGAATAATAATAGTTAAGTAAGTTATTTCAGTAAATTATTCTACATGGGAACCCTCCTCTTATCACATAATTTTTTGGTCTTGGTAATTTTGAATGCTTAAATTTGGTCATGTTGATTTTAATAAAAACTCTGTGTCTGTATATATATACACACATATGTATGTAAATGTGATTGTATTCCTCTCTACCTTCTTTTTACCTATCACCTTTTGATAGTATTAGATAATAAATATCCTGAGAGAAGAACTGTATTTTCCTACATTTGTAAAGGTGCTATAAGACTTGCAGATGCTACTGAAATACAAATAATCTGTGGTAACAAAAGACAATGAGTGGATTTATTTCACAGCCTAAGGACGGGTGCAATCTACCAATGCATGTGATAAAGCAGATTAAACTGGCACTTCAACCTCCTTTCAGTTGGCAAAAGAAAGAATTCCAGAGTGGGAGTTTCCCAACCAATCTTTCCTTAGCAGAAAAAGATAACAATACTTTAGAGTCATAACCTCATCCTCATCCAGTTTAGACATAGCCTCCTTCCTGATTAGTCAGTTGGAATATTATAATCAGTGACGTCATGGTAATGATGAGAGAACACCATCTGTATTAAAATACTTAGACAAATAGTCAGTCCAGAGATGGGGTTCTCTAAAATCAGATTATTTTCTGATTGATTCTTTTCAATGAGTTTTGCAAATAAACTACTGAGATGTTTTAAAAAAGGAATGTGCCTCACATATCAAGGAAAAATGGTATTGAGTGGCTTAAAATCTTCCATGCTTTCTTAAGTAAGCATATCTTTAAAATGTCAAAGCTTGAAGTTTTCCAGCAACTTTTGCATCAGCTTGAGGGATAAGGTTAGAAAGAACAAGCACCATATAAATGGAATTCCATTTATTTCCACACTTGGTAAACATAATTCCTAAGTGATTCTTACTAATGCCACACACTTGCTGACCAAAGTTCCTGGATTTTGATAATATAACATGAATGTGTTGCAAGGTTTGATCCAAGAAAGGACAGGGAGATAACATGACAGTATTTTAAAACAATCTAAGGAGTAATATAAAGAGAAAATGTATGTACTGCCTGTTCAGGCTAGGTATTGAACACATCTGTCCCATCACTGTACCCTGCTCTAATTTCTAGTTGTGACTTTTAGCTGTGTAGTATTGTGACCTCTGAATCTCAAGGTTGGATACAGTATAAGAAGAGGCATTGTGTGCTTGGTCCTCCTGGTTTGTGCCAGATGAATGGATAGTAAGTGATGAACAATAAGGAATTTAAGTCTTCCCATGCACTGGCCAAGGAAGATGAACTCATCTCTGGGCAAATACGTTGTTCTTCACAAAAAGACATTTCAATATAAGCTTGAATTAGAATTTTATGGCCTTTGTATTTTGCATGCTATGCCCCTGAAAAAGTCAATGCACAGCTTTCAATGAATAGTATAAATGAGTCTTTTTGATACATGCAATTTGTTTAATTAACAAAAAGTCACTATACTCTTCAGAAGTTATGCTGGCAAAAGAACTATGCAGTTAGATTCTCTGTTCTTATCCATCCAGTTGGTTATATAGTACCCATCACTAAAGCATCTGATATCTGCAGTCATTCCTGGATTTTATTTTCATTATATTCTCATGATGCAGGGCAACAAGCCCCATTTTAGAGTAAACAGACAATGATTCACTGACTTCCAATTGAAAGTTAGTACAAAAAGTGTCATTTTTAAGAAGGTAGTATGATGAGAGATTGTGAACCTAAGCCACGTTAGGAATTATGGTAGTTGCTGGTAGTTGCTGAAATTAGCTTGCTATATGAGAGTGCTTTTAAAATATCTGGCTTCTGTTACAAGTACTGAAGAATTCTGAAATTTGATAAATTTATCCTGTAATGTATGCTAGTATGGTATCTGCTAAAGGAAGAGTCTTTCTTGTAAGACCTTCCTTCCAAAGCAAGAATAGTGGTTATAATGAAATGGCTGGTTTTGCACAAATGTCTGTGTATTAACTCATTAGTCACAATAGAATCTTATAAAACAAGGTAATTATCACATTTGCAGAAGTTAGATAAGGCAAAAGGATTTTGAACTGCTCTAAAGAGAGCACTTCAGGTGATGGTAACTATTTAGGATAGTTTATGTCATAGGGAATAAGACTGAAATTAACGTGAACTTTTATCATGTCTTACTGTACTTCCCTCTGAATACTTATTAGTAGTCTTATTCTGTGCCAGAATTCCTTGAGTTTATTAATATTCCCTACACATTGTGTTTGTTTCTGGGTTTTAAAGTTATTGCCAGATTATAGCCTGTCTGTGCCTGATAGTGGTTGTGTTTGTATATGAGCACAGGGTCATCTGATAACAAATTGTAGTACTGTGCGATAAGCGATGTTTAAAATGGGTACAAGCCAGAAACCTATGGCTCCCAGTATACTTTTAGAAAGTCCCATCAACAAAAGAAAGAGTTCAAGGTATTTCGGAAAAGGTCATTGATTACAACCAACTTCATGATCGTTCTGGATGTGTTCCTTCCTGCAGAGACATAATTACATTTGTTTTACAGTAGAACTTATTTTCAGCTTTGGGCAAGGACAATTGCTTTCAAATATGATTTTGACTCACGAGTACCAGTTTAAGCAAGATGTTAACTCTGAGTCAGTGGAGTAACAGCAATGGCTGTGAGGTCTTGTTTGGACCTTTTAAATTTAAATTTATAGCATAGTGTTGTGAGTAGCTGAAAAGCAGTTACCTTGCAGAATGCTGACCTTGGTTTCTTCCAGGAACTAATTATTATACTTAGAGTATCTTCCACCACAGGGACTTTTCCCTGTCTTTTACTGCAGAAGTTCATGCATCTGTGTCATTTCCCTTTTCTTTCAGCTGAAGTACAGCATTTTCTGTGAAAATCCCTACAGTTGTAATCCAAGTCAGCCCATGATCTCTTTGAGTTCCTATGAGAACTGGATAGCCTCTTTGCCTTCTTTTGAACTGCATGACATGTACTGGTGATAAATATTTTTGAAGCTAACTCACAAAGGCATATGTTGTCATACTTCCTATGTATTAAAAGTTTGTACAAAAGACAAATGTTTTTCTTAAGCGTGTCTTTTATCTAAAATGTGCATGTATCTATAAGGCTGTGGTCTTAACAACAGGCAGTGGGTGCCTCAGGCTTGTAATATTTGGGGTTATGTCCCTGTTTGTGGTTAATCTGTCATTAGTGTGATATCGTAACTGCTTTCCTAGACAGGAGTGAAAGTAGTTTCCAGTGTGAACTGGAGCAATATAAACAATATTTCAGATGCTTTCAGAGATTTTATGCTCACTGTAAGCCTTGCTTACGTTAGGTAAGTCTTTGTCTACTCTGTTACAGTGCTTACAAGGATTGAGGCAAAAGATGTTGACTCAACACTTCCTCTGTCCCAATTTGTCTTCATTAAATGAAGACCTCAGTGTGTTGGTTTGTTTCTTCTTTTTTTTTTTTTTTCCAATTTTGCACGTTAGAAGTCAATCTGTTTATTAGCAACTTTACTACTCCACTGTTTGAAAGAAGGTGTTGACCAATGTCAACAGTGGAGAAATCCTGTCATCCTATGGAAAGTCAGCTCATCCAGAAAGAGGATATGTTATGAGACAGACTTCTTTGCTTTTCTTTTAGAACAACAACAGTTTCCACAGATACAATTTTTTTCACCTTCCTTTTAGTTAAATTTTACTATGCCTATAGGAAAAAAAGAATTGTGATTGTATTTGGTGTCTGAAGTCCCTAAAACATATGAAACCTGGGTAGAGGCTCTAATAGGATTCTGTTTTATTTAAATAACTCAGAGCTACCAAATATTTTTCAGGGTTTTTTTAGGAAATTATACTTATTTCAAGACATTGGGATGGCAAGACTGCCAACAGATTCTTGTATGTGCTGTACTTCACTGTTTGGAGATAGACCCTGTCCTGTCTTGAGTGCCATGCAGTGTCACAAAAACTCCAATGCTCTTTTTACTGCTCCAGCTGAGTGATCACCAGAGGAATTGCCTGAATCAGAAGAAATACAGGGAACACAACAGATAGGTTCTTCCAATAACACAGCTGGAAAGAGAAGGGGAAATGCCAGTAGAGGCTATGCCCACACCTATGTCTACAGTGGCGAGCAAACCCAGCCTTTGGTCTGAAGGGAATGATCTGTTCTCCTTACAGAGCAGAGCAAATTTCATCCTCCCAAAGCAAGCAGAAAGATCTACACATACGGTGTAATTCAGGGTCTATTAAAGTCAAAGGGGAAGACTCACACTACCTTCAGGACAATAATAATACACAATCTACTTTGAAACCATTAAACCACTAGTATTGCACATCCATTTTTTTAACATTTGACTTCTGCTTATATGCTTAACTTTTGCTCGTATGTTTCAGTGCTAAATTACTCCCTATTGGGGCCAGTTGCTACAGTTTCCTCTGCAAATTCCCTTTTTTTCTTCATTTCTTTCAAAATAACGTGCCATCCTTCCAACATAAACACCGAGGGGAAATAGATGAGTGAGTATGTAATCACAAAACTATCTCAGGCAGCAGGCTTCTGAAATGTGTTAAAATCCCAATCACAACATGCTTTTGCTTCTGCCAGTGTCTGATGAATATCCCTTGCCATTTATGCTCTCTTCTGGCCACTTCCCTTGGAATACTTGAAATATAATTAGCTTTTTTGAACATAGTTTCCTATAAAACAGCTGCAGTCAATGTGCAGTTGTCCAAAAACAAAGTAATACATTACACATAATATCCAAAAGGATTTATGCTATGTTGTGCCTTTGTTAACTGAAAGTCAAGTCTGAAATAAAATAATAAACTTTATATACATTTTTTTTTTTGGGTAGGGAAAATCTCAGGAATTTCTGTTGCTGTTTTTTCCTCCATTGAAGTATTGATGACCAACAAAATGGTGCTGGGTGCCAAATTTTTAAGTACCTATCAACATGATTACTTTATAACAAAATTTAATTAGAAACATCCCACAAGATCAATTTTGTCTTTAAATTGTAAATTTGGAGGAACGTGTGTGAAAAAAAGAGGTCAAATCCCAGACTTAAGCACAAAACTCAGGCACCTTTGATCCCTCCTGTGTATTAGTGTTCATTTTACTTCATATGACAGCACCACTTTTAATCCTACTGCACATTTTAACACACGGGATGGAGAAGGGGACTGACCCTGCTCTGCACAGTGATCTGGCAGGGCTTGCAAGCGGCAGCTGGGCCTCTGGCAACCGACAGCATCATGCAGCCCTGTCCTCTCAGGTTTTCTTTCCTAGCAAAGAGGCGATATGGCGTGGTTTTTAACAGCCAAGATACCCCAGGTGAGCAAGTCCTGTCCGCTTCCAGCTGGCTTGTACCTGGGAGCAGGCAGCAGGCAGCAGGGCCCAGTCGGTGCCTGGAAGCGCCTCAGCTGGTGTGGTGGTCCCTCCTCACACCCTCCACACCCAAGGGTGGCTGGGCCACTGAGAGGCTCCTCTAAGTAACAGCTCTTGGAAAAGGCCTGTGTTGGGGGAAAAAAGAGGCAAAGAAAATGGAGGATGAAGGCTGATCCCAAAACGGAAGCAACTGTGGGGCACGGGGGAGATGAGACCTCTGACCCCAGCCAGGAGGTCAAGAGCGCGTGGCCCTCAGCACCCGCATGCTGACAGGAAAGATTCAGTCACTGTCTCCAGGATGGAAGGCTTTTGCACATTTATGGTTTTTTTCTGAATTTTAATGGATTTGCTTGGGAGCTATGAGACTATAAGCATGATTAAGCTGATAAGGCCAGGCGTGAAGCTGGTGCCTGTGAAGAAGAGCAGGGGAAGACCTGTGAGGAAGCTTCCAGAAGGACATGCGCCAGAAGGGTGAGTCTGACCTGGGCATTCAACCATGCCCCTCTCTGCCCGCTGCAGAGAAAATGTGATTTCTAGGGAAGGAAGGTTTTTGTTTACTGTCTCTCCTGTTGTAGCTGAGGAGAGGGAATAAGTAACTTCACCTTTCACATAGCCAGACACAGGCTCTCTTTCCAAGGGCGCCATGAAATTCTCTCTTAGCAGCACATCCAGCCACTCTCCACAGGGGCCTAGTAAAAAGAAAGAAGCAAGGCCAGATCTGCTAAAGCTGGCTTCTAGGCTTCTGAAAATTGGTGTTAGGTGGCTTCCAGATTGTTTTGGGCATATAACTATGGTTGTAAAAACATTCTTCTACAAACAGTGTGCCATAAACATTTGGTAAAGAAAGTGGTTATTGGACATGCTCTATGAAGAAACATCTGCTGCTGATGTTTTAAATCCTCTTGGTGTCAGATTGGCCTCTTTGTGGTGCAGATGAATGCTCTAAAAGTCATTAAAACTTCTGGTAACTTCATACTTGTTCTATTTCTGCTGTGAGGAAAAATTGAGGAACAGATTTTATAACAAAGATAGCTTCATAGCCTACATTTTCTCATGGATTATAAACCTAGAATGTAGTGTGAACACCCTGAAACACATTGTGAGTTTTTCTGATTTCTTGGTGTGTTTTTTTTAATTATGATGTATTTCTAGAGAAAAATACTCATGAAAAATTAAATCTGTGTAATTTATGTGCTAACAAGGAATGAAAAGGAATTAGCAGAATGGCAAAATTGCACAAAAAACTTTTAGAAAGTGCAAACTATGCAGGACCATCTGATTTTTTCCTTCCACTCTTTTGCAAACTCCTTCCTCCTCCTGACATGTTGTTTTTGTGATTGACCCATAAAAATATTAGGCCAAGAAAAAGCTTCGGATTTCTTTCAGAAACTGAAATTGTAGACCCTGGAACAGCTTTCACTTTCTAAAGATAGATATAGATACTCTTTCTTTTTTCTTATTATAACCCTTAATTTTTTATAAGGTTTCAAATTACCATTTGTCATAATTTTGTAATTGGTTTGTGACACATACATACCTCTCTACTTTTAACGTATATCAAAGGGAGTACTATAAGGCTAGGAGCTAATACGTTCCTTGAATTTCTTCTCGGAAAGGCTTTTATCTCTGTCATTTGTAGCACGTACGCTTTGTAAATAAACTGGAGTTTTCACTTCCCTGCTTTGTTATTGAAAGCTATGATTTAAAACTGGAGCCATTCTGTCCCTCTGTAAAAAGACACTTGTTTATGTGTTGTCTAGAATATTGGGGCCTGTATGCCAGAGGATGTACAGTAGATGTGTCATCTCAGCACAGCATATTTTGTCTGCCCTTGCCCTGTTTAAACAGTTGGGTTGAGAAACTTTTTTTTCCCACAGCAGGTTTCTGCTAGTAAAAAAAGATAACATGATTTTATGCTCTTACTCTGATCCACTGCAGTGAACTTTTTGGTTTCAGTTCTGGATTTTCTCCATAAAACCAATAGCCTCATTTGGCATGATGTTTTTCCAGAGAAAGTTATTATGTGATTTAAATTTCTGATTGTAAAGTTTATTTGATCCAAATTCACTAATACATGGTGTATTGAAAATGCATAACATCTTACTAGTTTCTGGAAGTTAATAATAGCTTGGAGATACTTTGTTTTGGTGGGAACACCAGCTGCTTATCAGGGGAGTTACAGAAAGGTGGAATTTCAGTCCTGCAGGAATGTGATTACTATCTCCATCCTACTTGAGGCTGCTTACTGTTTTGAGTCTCTTAACAAAATGCTGTGATAACACAGACCCTTCCTCTGAAATGGCATTACTAAAGTAAAAAAGTGAGACAGCCATTTCAGGTGTAATAATTATGCTTAATTTGCCCTTTTCTATAGGCCAGACATTCATAGCATAATTAAGGTGAAAATGAAGGTTAGGAATCTTCCTCTGCTCAGCTCAGGCTTTGTGTAGGCCCCAGTCTGACACTTTAGAGAGCCAGCTTCAGTAACCCAGTGCACAGTTCTTCAGAAGAGCTCTTAGAAAATGGCATGCTATCAGCATTGTAATTGAACTGATTTAGATATTCTGTATTAGATACCACATGTTCTTCATGGCACATAAGAATCTGAACTTTGAAACAACCATGTATTTTCTGTAAACAGCGAAAAATAAAGAGAGGTATTTACAGTTAAAGATATATTTCATCTAGCCCAAGTATTCTGCAGTAGAATTTGCAGGAAATTGCAAAATTGTATTTTGCAGTAAAAGTAAAAAATATTCAGGAATCTTCATATCTTTAGAAGTGATAAGCAAAACAGCTACATTATAGGGTTCACACCAGAGTTCTGGCTGAAAACAAAAGATTAATTAAAAAAGTATCTTGCTATAAAGTGATTATGACCTACTAAACTGTATGCTTTTGGGAATAAAAATTCTTTATTTTGTATTTGTACCAATTCTCTCACTTGGCCTCTCACCAGGTCTACTAAGTGCTGCTACCTTATGACTAGAGATAATGACTTAATAAAGTCCTCTTATGATTTCACTGTTTTTCACATTTTTTTCTACCTTACTGGAAAGTGATTTTCACATTTAGGTGTTTGTTTTTCCTTCAGCAGGAAGAAAATACTTTATAGAAGCTTTGTTTTCTCTTTAAAAATACACATATAAATGCAACAAGTTTTGATAATTATTAAAAATTAGTATATTTCACTAAAAACACTTGAGTTCAGTTGACCTGTCATTTGAAAAGCACTGCTTTAATTTTGATGTAATTTTTAAACCATCTTGTGCCATGAATCAGTATTAAATCAGGAGGAGGCATATTTCAAAGTAACAGGTATAAATAGTCATCTGAGGACATAACCTAGCACTCTTTAATGTGATCTTGCTTGATAAACTCTCTTAAGATGTAAAGTCAACACCTAAGTCCTTTTCTTAGTGCCTTAACATGTGTTTCACCTAGAATAGGTATTGAGGAATATACTGCAAAAGAAAAGAAGGTTAATTCTAGTATTTCCATGGAGAGGCTGTGCCAGTAGCATTCCAAAACCAGAACTGAAGGAGAGTTTGTTTTTCTGTAGTTCAGAGGCAAATAGTCATGACAGAAGCAATAGCTTGCTTTTCATGGATCCTCTGGTCCTCATCTCTGATTAGCTCCTCATATAAGAAGTCTCTGAAACTATTTGTTCAAACAAGTGATTTTCATGGTACAAAACCAGATGTTTTACTCTAATACAGTAATCTTTCTGGTTTTACTGTTTGGAAAAGTAAGTATTGTCTCTGTGTTTCTAAATCAATTTTCCTGTGTGTTTTTTGCTGATTACTGATGACTGTGACGACCCCAGTCATGGCTGCTGTTGTGGTTAGGCAGGACACTGGTGGCCCTTAATCAGTTTAGTCGAGCAAGGATGGATTTTCTTTGCGGTGCAGATTTACTCTCTTAAAGTACTCTCAGAATTTTGCTTGAAGTTAATTCTTACGATATCAGTTCAAGTTGCTGTTTATCGAGATTTGACCTTAGAAAGTCTAGCAGGGAAAAAAAAAAAAAAAAAAGGAAAGAAATTTGTCATTATAGGAGTTTTTTCTAAATTGGAACAGTTCTTATTGCATTCAAAGGACTTTGTGTGTTGTAAAGTTTCTTCATTTGCACTGAGTAGGCCAATGTATCCTGTCCTACAGCAGGTAATTTTGCATACAGCTAGGCTAGGAGGTTCTTTAATATTTTTAATTGCATGACTTCCTTAAGTTAACCTAGGAAACATGAAAACACTACAGAAATAAGCACCTTGTTCTAGTTGATTACTAAAAGGGATGCTTGCAATGTCAACCCCCACAAAATCCAGTGTGACTTTGTTAAGTTCCTACCTTATCTACTTTGCTTTCTCAATGTTCATTATGTTTGTGACTGGTCTGAAAAGGGAGTACTAATAGCTGAAGTACTACTTGAAGACAATGTGCAGTGTTGCGAAGTGAGAAAAGAGACTGGCCTAATCCTAAAGGTGTAGGTCTGGAAAATAACAGGCTCATTCTTAGTCAAATGATATGTGCAACAGAAAATAGACATAATTAATTTCCTGGAATGTATTAATGTCATAAAAAAAAGTAAATGGTACTGCTTGTATTTTCTAGCCATAAAGAATAAATTTATATTGCCAGTCTGCAGCAACCAGTGTATGTAGTGGAACTATTGTATTTGCCCTTCTAAGATACTCTCCAAATGGGTGACAGAGTTCTAGCCCAACCACTTCTCTTCAAACCCAGCCAAAGAAAAGGAATACATGCCTGACCTTTTTTTAGTGCCTAAATGACTTAATAATTTACGTATCTAGATTTTTAGTGTAGATTCTTAATGGCACATAATAACTACACCAGCTTGTTACAGTGTTGCAAAAAATCCTATAAAATATTTTTACCCATATCAGTTTTTATTGGTTTAAATCCCTATTTTTTTATTGCTTAATTAAATAAGAAGGCTTCCACAGGTCTTGTATAACTCCATGTACAAATGACAAAAAATATCTCTTTACACTGGACTTGTATGACAAGGAACTAATTTCAACAATCATTGATTCCGAGATACTGACATTGAAGTAGGAAACTCCCCACGGGAGTGTACATTCACCAAGTACCATCTCATTTACATCCATCATTATATGTGCATCAGTATAGAACTTTAGGGTAGTGTTATTCAGTTTAGCCTGCTTGAAATGGGAGTAAGGTACCGTGATGAAAAAAAGAATTAAGCACTGGGGTTTTTTTCCCTGTCCAAACCAAAAAACCTAATGCAGCTCTGCTGATTGCTGAAAGCTGCAGCATTAAAAAAAATTCCAAATAGGACTAGGCCTTTATCATTCCAGTGAACAGCAGCTGATTATTTCATTGAGAGTCCTGACTGCTGACAGAAACTTGTGATCATTAGACACAAACTGCCAAAACTGGCTTTTTAAGAAAGCAAGGTCAAAAGACTTTAGAAAGTAAATAAATTATTTTTAAGTCTGACTAAATGCTACAACCTGAGGAGCTATTTCTGTTTTTTTTTTTCTAGAGTAATGCTTGTGTTTTCATATAATATAAACTTTAAGTCCCATTGACTTTCAGTGAAATTTGAATTCTTCAATGCCTAGAATGTGGCTGAAAATGGAAGGCAGGTTATGAAATAACCCAGATAGTTTCAAAAGTAAGATCACCAAAAGTTTCAAAAGTGAAATATCTGTATGTTTCCTGTTTCCTATTGTCAATGTTGTCTAGGGCTTAAGAATTATATTCTGACACCAGGGTACCAGCTAGTCAGTGTCAAAGTGTCTGTAAAGCAATTCAGTTATTAGCTGATCATTGAATCACCAAGACCATTTTTCTTCATGTAACACAGAAAGATAAAATGCAGTTGTGTTGCTCTGTTTTTTGAATGTGTATTGCTCATGGTTTTTAATATTGGAAAGGGCTTTGTGTGACTTCAGGTTAATTATAAAAAACAAAATATTGTATAAAAAATGAAAAAAAGTGCAGTATTCTCCTTACTGTTTTATAACAAACAGGGAACTAGAGTGGTATGGACTTCATGCTTGCTACTCCGAAGTGGAAAGCCTTACAACCCCTTTTAGGAAGGGTTGTAGTTAAGATGCTTTTCCAAATTGGCTGTTAGTGAAAATCTGCTGCATTTTGTTTTTTGAATTGCTGTTCTTTTTGCATTTGGCACAGGACCAGAGGTAATCTGTCTTTAGAAATTCTTTTAGAAGTTCTGCTTAATTTAAGAAGCTTTTTCTTGATCAAGGAAGCAGAATCAATATATGAGATGTTTCTAAGATCCTGGAATGTAACTTTAAGAAATTACAGCAGCTACAAACTGAGAGCCAAAGCCCTGCCTCACAGAAAATGTACCAGTGATAAATGAAGGTCTTACTGACCTAATAAAATGCTACAGATTGATATTCCTTTTGTTGAGCAGCCTGTAATTTCATTAATTTTATTGACAGTAATTATAAGAAGTTGAATTTATGGTAGCCATAAAGAAAAGTTAGTCAACCACATGAAAATGTCAGCATGCTCACTTTGGTATGAGCAGGCTGAAGAATTTTTTTTTTGGGGGGTGGTAGCTGCTGATCTGTAGTCTTCTTTCTGCAGTTGTGTTTGATGGCAGTTTATAAAGGCTAGGGAATGGTGCTTCCAGTGTGCCTTTCACAGTTCTGTTTGTAAAATTGAAAATAGGTTCTTGTAGCCTTGTGACTTTGGACCTGTGGTCACATTTTTTTCTTAAAATTATTGAAAGAGTAGCTGATAGAACTGTATGACACATCAAGCTACCTATTCAGCTGGATTAAAAAGCTGAGAATGTAAGAACTAAACTTTGAGTGAGGATTTTCAGTTCTTCTTTCTGTATGTGTTAAAGTACGAATGTAATGAAACCATGCATTTTTTTAACCAGGCAAATTGCTGGTTCACTGATTTGTTGGAGACTTGCCTGTGCTGAGAATACAAGACCAGGCCTGCTTAGATTAAACATGTGCCAAAAATTCTGTATATACCTGTGCAAAAATTAGCACCAGTTGCTACTGTTGGAGGATAGTACAAAGAAGTAGGGGTAATGCTACTGTAGGCGCCCTTGCCTAGACAGAACAGAACCTCCTGTAAAGAATATCTGCGAATATGAAAATAGCATATAGGACCATGTGACTACTTCTTCAAAACAAGCACCTTTTCTAAATAAACTTATGACCTTGTTTAGTGTAAACTGGGAGAGGAGTATGTGTTCTCTAGGCTGACATTGAGAAATTCGAGCTTTGTGTTTCTTAACTAGAAATTAAGTGGAGAGAACAAATACAAAATTTAAAAAAAAAAAAATCATAAATGTTCCAGTAGAAGGTGGCCTTTGTACTAAGATGCTACTGGGTAGTAAAATATTTTCAAATTTCATCAGACTCAAAGACAAAAGTGTAATGAGTATGTCCTGAAAAAAATGAAAGATTGAAGCAAACTCCAGTAAGTTAGTGGAGTCAATAAAATATTTTCGATGAGAAGATTTTAAAATAATGTTTCTATAAGAAAAATACTTTTAAGAATAAAACATTTACAATGCCATATCTTAAATATAGGAAAAAAGAATGATTACCTGCTACAGCTATGTCATGGAACTGGTTGTGTTAATGCTCGGTTATAGGGTAAGAGACATGAAAATAATGGTAAGAGAGTATGAATAAGATCCCAAACTTTGAGAAAATTAAAAAACACGAAAACTTTGTTCATTTTCCACACTTTTACCTCCAGTACCAAACAACTCTTTCTTGCTAATTAATTTGGACAAACTCAGTCATTTCTTCTGTCATTAAAACTTCCATAGCATAGCACATCTTACTATTTCAATGCAGATACTGGAGAGGCACAAGAAGTCTCTAAGGTTACAGTCGAATTTGAGTGTATAAGACAATTTGCAAGCAAGAGTTTCTTTCCTGGAAAGACTTCTGGAATTTGAAACAATTAGCATATTCCACCAGTGAAATATATGTGTTTCAGAAATGCTTTTTAAGAGTTGACACATACACCATAAAGTTATATAAGCTATAAATGAAAATCCAAGGGGGAAATCACCCAAAGAGCACTCTTTGTTATGATGGTAAAAGTTGTTATAAATCCGTTTCCTAGCTTCCAGGCTGTTACTGATTTTGAAGCCTCAGCTGAAACTGCCTGCCCCTGTATTCTTTTTCTAATGGAAACTGCCCCCAAAGCTCCCTGATCAGCAGCACAGAAGACAGAGATATAGTTCTTGCCTTCCGAGCAGATGACAAAGTGAACCTAGCAGTGATCCAGCTTGTTCTTCTCTGTCCTATGCTCTTACCTTGGAGGACTGTGCTCTAGAGGAGAGTTTGGACAAAATATGGATAGTATACTTCGGTCTTTCTGAAAAGACTTTTAATTTCTATTTTAACTTGATGAACAGAAAAAAAAATGTTTTAATGTCTCATTGCAGTAGCCATTCTATACCAGCTTCACCTCTCTGGATATGTATGTATTAATAGTTCAGCTGAAATACACCAGCCTTGCACCTGCCTTGGTGCAGTAGTGCAGAGAGGAAGTAGTAGTGTAGGCAAGTGCCAGTTTAAGAACTGTTGTTTTCTGAACTTGGTATTACAAAATCTTAACAAGCCTTTCCTAAAGCAGACTTCTTCCTGGTGGCCTGTCTTCACCGCTTCTGCAGTTTAAGAAAATTAAATGAAATTGATAGTACTAATTGTTATTAAGTTACAAGTTACCTTTAACCAGGAGGTTCAGTACTATAATGCAGTGCATTTAGAAACTATGAAGATGTAAGCAGGAAAGAAAACTAGCTTTGTAGATGTATTACAACATTTTCTGGGAGTTTTGAGATGGCCATATGTATTGAAATATACAGCTGTTACTCCTAATCAAATACTTATTATTAGCTGAATGTCAAAGATTTTAAAATATG
Organism: Falco naumanni; assembly: GCF_017639655.2. Lineage (NCBI taxonomy): Eukaryota > Metazoa > Chordata > Aves > Falconiformes > Falconidae > Falco > Falco naumanni. The sequence continues at coordinate 73,657,487 of NC_054056.1, forward strand.
GGTATGTCACCAATAAGGTCCATTCTGCACAAGCCTATCCTTTGAACTGTAAAAAACATCTTAAGACGAAAAACTGATTGCTATAAATTGCTTCATAAAATCAAACAAAACATTATCCGTAGCTTAAACATTAAATGTGCTGTGTATGGTTTCTGAAAGTAGCATTTCTAGGCATGAACTGTAGTAAGCTGTGACCCATTCATATACTGTGCAAAATTAATGTTAATTCATATGCATCTGCAATCTGTTAGTTTTTTGTTGCCTAAGGAGTTACCCCCAGTGCAATTCAAAACAGGCTTAAAGGATGATATGCAGTTTGTATCTGGCAAATCAACTAATGCATGTAATTATAAATATGAATGTTGTGAAAAATAAAATAGTTACCCCTGGAATCTTGTACATTTAATGTGCAAGAAGAGTAAATTGGCAGTACCACATTATAGGTGCTGTTTAGAGCAATAGAAAACTTGGAGTGGTGCCTCTAAAAAGATTCCAGTTAATCCTGCATTACTTTATTTCCTTACATTGTAACGCAGCAATATCTATCAGCAAGTATGTGAGTCAGCCTCCCCCTCGCCTGATTTCATTGTACAGATAAGGTGTTTGAAAGCTGGTTACTATTCAGTAGAAAGCAAGTGCATGTATTATGGCTCCTATAGCTAGATACACAAAGAATAATAAATTATATAGTGCACATAGAATGAAATCATCATCTGTTACCCTACAAGCTCCACTGCATGCTCTGGTATTCAGAATCTACCTGTTACTAGAGCAGCAGCTTCTTTTCTGGGACTGCTCAATTCCAGGTATGTCACGAGGATCCAAAGATGACCAAGTGCAATTCAGAACTATATGTTTTTCCCCTCTGCCATCATAGTACAAATCACCTTTTTTTCAGTTTCTTCCATTCATCTCCTCTCTTAAGTGAAGTCAAAAAGCAGAGGAAAGGCAACGTCATGGTCCAGGACTCCAGGATGTTTTTTGTCACTATTCACTCACCTTAAGGCTATGCCTTTTCTTAAGCATCTTTGATCTTGTGCAGCTGTAAGATTGCTAATACTTTGGTTTTATTTCTGAGGCATAAGGTGTTGAGTTTTGAATGAAGTTTTTCAAAGACTTCTGCATTTTCAATATAAACTGCAGTATTAAGAGAAAAAATTGCCCACAAGTCACATCTTTGAATGGGCAGAGAACCTGAAATTTTATTTGGAATTTTTTTCTGGCAGTTCCTTCTTGATTCACATCACAGTGTTCACACTGGAATTGATCACACTGTACTTTCTCAGGCCCCAGCCCAGGTGGCCATACCTCCCACTTTAAGATCTTAACGTTACCATACTTAAATAGTTTGGATGGAAAATTTCCTCTCAGTTTCTGCTTCATGGGGGGCAGGTTGGGTGCTTTCTTTGTTTGGGTTTTTGGTGTGGTTTTTTTTCTTCTTAATTTAATAAGAATATAATGAATCTTCTGAAGATGAGATTTGGAAAAATACATTCTTTAGTCATGTGTAGTGTTTTGGTATTTAATTAATACTAAATTGCAATAATCTAGCAGGTGTATTATTTGGCACACAGACTTGAAATTTCAGTTGTTTGGAGGGAGGCAGAGAATTATCAGGCTCTATACGTCTTACACTTTTCATGAGAAAAAAATGAGGAAATTTAGATGCTTATAGTTTTCACTAAATTTTAAGCTAACATGTAGTCAGAGTCTCTTCCACTACTGAGTGGGCCACAAAATACAGTAGCAGAGGTTAAGGCAGGCCTTTCTGCAACTACCCTTGAGCTATGTAAGTTGGACAGAGACAATTCCCATGTTTTTCTTCTCCTCCTCCTGCCATCCTGGAGAAAGGAAGACAAATTAAAATGTGAAGAGTTGGAAAGCAAAGAGATGGCATAGGATGAGGGAGACCATAATGTTGGTGGAGGGACAAAGTAGACTTATAAAAAGAGGAAGAGAATAAGCAATGTATGAAATTATTTAGGAGTAGAAAGTGAATTTGTAGGAATTGTATGCTGTGTAAATGAGAAGTCTATAGAGCAATCAGAAAAGACTACATTTGCTATAGTATACTACTTTCCAGAGCCTAATAAAACCCAGTGCTGTCAAGGTTCTGCATTCTGCCCACATATGGAAGGTCAATCAATTTTCCATTAATCCTTCTCTTCTTGCTCCCATCATAACAGTCCACAAGAGGGCTTAATAGCTTGGGCTCTCTGCTGGTGTTGCTGAACCTACTAGCGAGCAGATGTGGAAGAGGCAGTAGTACTAGAGAAAAATAAAGGGCAGAAATTACTACCTAAGCATGCAGGGTTGAGTAAGGAGGCAGCAAAAAGACTGGGGGGATGCAAGAGCAGATAGGAGTGCTGATAATAGGAGGAAACCCAGGGAAACCTTGGGAACATACAGAAGAATATACAGTTGTGACACTGATGTCGAGCTACAAGCAGTCTGAAAAATACTAAAAAACTCATTTGATAACCACCTCTTGTCTGTAATCACAAAACATATTGAAGCTTTGGCTCCCTAGCTTTGCTCTGATTCCATTCTTTCATGTGCTTTGCCAGACTTTTTGTTCCTGATGAAGTGCCATGTGATCTTTGTTACTTGCAGATCTAAATATTGATTTCTGCTCTGTAGCGTGTTACTTCCTGACAGTCTTGAAGCCACCAACCACTGCAAGACATTGATCTCAAAATTCCTTGCCAACCACTTTGGTCTAAAATTATCATTCAAGCCATCACACCTGAACCCTTGTAATGCTCTAACTGAGACTTACATGGGTCAAAGGGCAGAGATGAAAGAATTCCAACTACTTACTGTTCTAATGCTTCTTGAGCTCGTGATAAACATTTATTTTTATACCAGTTCTCTTACTTGACTATGGCTCCTTCTTATTAAAGAACCTCCCTTCTTTCACCATTCCAGCCCTCATCTGTTGGAAAACTACCTATTTGGCTGATGTTTTATTCTTTCTGCATGTTTTGGCAAGATGCTCTTAATAAATTCTGTAGAAGGCAATAAAACAGAATCTGGGTCTCACATTCTTTTAAGTTCTATACAAATATGGTCTGCATCATCATTGGGGCTGTGCAGTGCATTGTAATAAAATGGCTTTTTTGGAGTTGCTCCAGTAGAGATCCAAGATTTGCCAAAACCTACAAGGGTTTCATTGAAGTTCCACAAACCTGGGCTGTCTTTGCACTTAGCCTGGGTTAGGTTGTGGTTTTTTTGTCAGACTGTGGAAATCTTCATTTTACATAAATGAAATGGAGTGGGCAAGGAAAAAGTATTTTCTGACCTCCCTCTGATAGTTTCTTTAACCTTTATTTCAAATCTAGGCTATTAACATTGATATTAAGATATTTAGCAATGTGGATCCTTGGCGAAAAGTAGAATATGAGTAGATCAATATGAAACTACAGCCCAAAGTGCTTTCTGCAGGCGGCTGCAAAAAACCTGACAATTAATAAGGGTAAGTCTTAGTTAAGGAATTTGCAAGACCTGGGTTTAATTCTTTTTGATCTCAGATTAGTTAGATAGGTCCTTGACTCTACAAAGCCCATATTCTACTTCAAGTTCTTGTACAGAACTAGTACCCTTCGTCAAAATATCTTTTGAGATCTGCAACTGTTTGAGCCACATATAATTTACCAAAACAGTTAATTTGTATTTGTTCAGAATGGATGGTAGAACTGTAAGACAGACCAGGAGCCTGAGCTCGGTTAGAGAAAACATTGCCACTATTGTTTCAGTAAGATTCTTCCTGGACAGAAAAATAGGTGCACATGGTAAAATGCTGTATTCAAGCATTTCATTAAATTTGACTGCATTTTAATCTCTTCAATGCCTAATCTAATAGTGCCCCTTGCTGCCTAATTCCTTGGACTCCTACCACTAACAGCAGTATGTGTTCAACCCTCATGTTTGCCCTTGGATTGCAGGCTGAATTTTAGAGTCGGAACATGTTTTTGAGATCAACAATTGCATAGATATATCTCATCTTCCATCATGTAGTTTCTATCATGACTGCATAAAGTGGTAAAATGGATCAGGAAGAAACACAGAGAGGAGGACCAATGTGATTCCTTTAGGACCAGAGAGCCCACAAGGCTACACTATGGGCAGCCATCTCTGTAGTCTCTGCTTTCACAATGCAGATCGAAGTGTGATAAAGTGTGTAGGTCACGGTCATGAGTACCTGAGCGCTGACTGTTTCATGAAAGTTGATGTTCTGTGCTAGCAGCCACTGTTTGTTTTTCGCTGTTGACACAGAGCTGAGATGTTGTGTCTTGTTACCAGCTCTACACGGAAAGTGCCACTGCCTTACTCTGTCCATGCAAATATTTACTGGATCTTTGGACAACCAGTTGGATCAGTCCAAAAGAGACAGAGAAGTGCATACAGCAGGGTTACTACAGGGTCATGTCTAGGCTGCTACCAGGTTTTCTATATTGTCACTGCATAGAAACAATAGGTGTGACAAGGAAGAGGTTAACCCTTTGGGACTTCATTTCTACTACAACTTTTAGAGGAATCAAGAGAAACATGTATACTAGTTTCTTTTTCTCAATTGTTCAAAAGTAAGCAATTCCTTTTTTGTATTAATTGAGCAATCATCTCCAAAATTAAGACTTTTAAGATGTTTAAAGTTGTTGTCCAGAATTACTTATCATTCTTTTCCTTTTATTTTGACACATCACTCTTTAAGTATTTTTAATATGTTGATACAGGCAACAAAATAATTTATTTTAAATTTTACCTCTTTATGAGTCAGTTTTTGATGCCTTTATTGGTTTGCCTGAGGAGATAGTTTATTTGCTATTACATTCTTCTAGAATATAGCTAAACTGTTTTAATCAAACCAAGCTTTAAATAAGTTGGGTTTTTGTTTTCCTTTGAAGCCTTTCCTTCTGAATGTTGTGTGACTTTAAAAATATGATGTGATACTAAAGTATTCTTCTCACTTTCTTGATCACAGAGCGCCTTGAAAATGTGATTCCTAGAGGTTCAAAATTCAAAAGACAAGTAAATCCTCTATTTTTTAAACATTAAATCTAAAGCTAGTGACACGGTTTATGTTTGGGATCTGTCTTATAATGTGAACGCCATCAAACTCAGTCATAACAGTTTGAATTTTAGGACTTTTAATATTTCACAATATGTGCATTACACTGCTCATGGACAAGGTCTTAATCCACACAGCCCTTCTGTAGATCCAGGTTAAATGTAGTGCCTTAAATATAAGATCACTTCTGCGTATGCTGTTTAGGAACTGAAGTCTTGCTGCTGTAGTGATTTTACTTACTAAACACATTAAAATAATGTTACAAAAATACAGCAAACTCCAGTTATGTTGCTAGCCAGAATTATTGCTGTATCAAACATTACTGCTGTACCAATTAAATCAGTATTATTTAATAATAGGCTACTGTGAAATATTTTTATAAATAAGTACGGGAAAATAATCCACCTGCTGAAATACTTGTTATTTTATGGTAAAATTAAGCTGTGAAGGGGTATTGCGTACTGTTTGAGAAATTGTTTAATGTTAATGTAAAAACAGGAATAGATTTATTTAATGCTGATATAGAAATCTATTCCCAGTCTTACACTAATTTCCATCAATTTTAATGAATATCTGATATTTTTGAAAAGGTAAGTATTGGTATTCTCACTAATTATCTGTACTTACTACTGTTCCATTTGCTGCCTTTTCAAAAGAAAACTCAAGAACCTTAAATCCAGCATGATGAGCATTTGTGTATATGTGTAAATGTATATTTGGAAGGCATATGAGGGTGCTCTTGTGGAAGGTGCCTGGACTGTAAAATCTTGCTTCTCTGGAACAAAGGTAGCAGATGCTGGCTGTGCTATATTATAGTTTATTTGTTGGTTGGTGGGTTTTTTTCACATAGGTTTTGTAAAGGGAAAGCTTTTCTTCAACTTTTAATATCTTCGATTTACTGTTACTGTAACACAAAATTTAAAAATATACCCAGCACAATACTTGCACTGGGACTTGCATGTTTTTTCAAAGAATCTAACACCATCAGAGCAAATGGTGGGTGGGAACACACTGATGCCACATCCTTGAACTCCTTTGTGTGGTAAGAACAATGTCTGTTTTAAACAGAACATATATCTTAAATAAACCTGGTAGAATTAAAGGGGATAAAAATTAAAAAGACTGGAGAACTTGCCCTTTGAAATGAATCTTTGATTCTGGGTGACGGGTGGCAGTGACAGTAATTTGCCACTGTTTTAAAAGTGAGAGGAATATAATGAGCATTTTGGGGTAGCAAAGTACGACTTTTCCCAATAATCCTGTCATCAGCTCATTGTGACTTTAAATAGTTCCCTGAGAGCCCAGCGTGAACACCACTACCAGAGTGAAGTGGAAAAAAAAAAAAAAAAACGGACTCGTAAAGAAGAAGTCGTAAAGTCTGGAGCCCTGGCCAGATTTCCTCTGCGAGGCGAGGTGTGGCGGCTGTGCGCGGCGCGGCCGGAGGGCCAGCCACCCTCCCCGCCGAGCCCGGCCGGGCTGGCCGCGGGCCAGGCAGCCAGACGCCAGGCTCCGGGCTCCCAGCGCTGGGAGAGGCCGCCCAGCCGCCTTATACAATGGTATTATCTCAGGCCAACCACCGCGGCAGAAACTCTCCATGCTTCCTGTCCTTACAGCAGCAGCACAAACTGTCCGCTTTCCAACCGCTTAGCTGACACACTCACCCGCGCTTGGTCGCCAGACTAGCTGTATAAATGTCTAAAGCTACTTCTTTCCTGGGATTTATAGACACCGCGTGCAGTAATGTATTGTATTTTTAGTCTCTTCTGTCATGATCGACAAGATCATGAGTCACATTGGGAAAGAGAATAAGCTGCTATTTCAGGTTCTGTAACACCAGCAGAGTCTTACAGCAAGAAGAATATAAATTCTTTAATGATCTAACACCTCCGTGCAATAAATGTCCATTTTAATTACATCTATAGGGAGCAGGATATTTAAAATCAATTACTCTGTTCCTTGGCTTCATTTTAATTATAGTAAGGATCTAAGAAATTACGAAGAATCATTGTTGTGAACTATCTTTTATGGGAAAGAAAAGTGGAAAACCTACTAGTACAGAACTTTTATTTTACACATCTTCAAAAAAAACCCTGAGAACTTGAAGTATGTTGTGTGCTGGCTGGTGATGAGGAATACTATGGTCTCAATTTCTGTAAGATGTTAAAGAAATATTAAATGCTGACAAAAATATCTAATAAACATTCCCATTAATTTTAATTTAGAAAATTAATAGCTGTTTAGATATACTTTAAAGACAGTTGATTGATTGAGAAAATCAGATTTATGATTGAGATATATATGTGTATTGTGGTATGATGGGTCAGGCTCTCAGGTTCGTTTGAACTAGATATGTGTCTGGTAGAGTGTCTTCCTGGTGGAGTGGGGGAATAGGCTCTGTCAACAGTAGTTTAAAAGCCAAACTTTTTACTTTGATTTCTGTGCAGTAGCCAAATCTCATTGCAGGAAGAAGGAAATACCTTTTATGCTTACTAGTGCTTAGTCTTAAATATTCCCTTACATAGTAAGGGAATGTCCATTATGTTTAGCAAAGTATATAGAGAGAGGATAATTCAGGTCTTACAAAGCACGAAATTTTTATTAAGACCGTAGCTGTAGTTTTGGTAAGGTCTATAACGCCAGTGCTGGGGTTTGTGCAACAGTAAGATGTTAAAAAAGATATAAGCCACAAGCTTTAAACTGTTTGCCCTTTTTTCAGAAAAAAAGTCTGTTATATCATTATTTATCCCAGTCCAGCTGGTGCAGTCATCATAACATGACATGGTTTTGTTTACATACTTTGACTGAGATGCCATTATTTGGAGGAGGGAAGTTTTGTGTTAACACAGGAATATTTACCAAATGACAGCAAGCATCCCAATTGGACATACCAAAGAAATAGAAAGAAAATTTTCAGTTGTTTATATACAACATAATGTTCACCAGATTTCTTTTTTAATTCTTCTGTACTTCTCTTTGCATTTTTTACCTTAAAATGAATAAATGACTGACTGACTTATATCTCAGGGAAGTTTTAACAGAATTGCAGGTGCAGAAGATTTCCTGATAATCAGGAAAACATTGAGTATTTGCCATATACTTATCATGTGATCACTGTCTAAATCCATAGTTCCCTTTACAGAAAGGAAGGTTGCAGTGCTTTCTATACAATCCAGGGGTATGACAGCCCCTCCCAGTAGTGATGCTTGTAAATAAAAATATAGGATGCAGATGATAAAATCAACTACATAGATGTACAGTAAAACCTGTGCACATAAGAGTTAAAGCAAGACCAAGAAATGAGATCCTGCTTGTTCTAAATTGATAGTGAAGATCCCGTGGTGTTTTATCAGAGTTAGTTCAATGTGACCTGCCATACAATCCTTGCTCATCACTTTTATGAACGGTTTTATTACTAATTTCTCTATTGGTCCTGTAGTAGCTTATCATATTTCAATTATATTTTTTTTAGATTTTTGGAAAGGTAATTTGCCTTTAATTTTCTGCAATCCTGTTGGCTGAATTGCTTAGAATTAATAAAGTACAGAAAAGCAGTTTCTTGGCTGGATACATTTTGCAATTGCATTGATATAGAAATGAAGACTCTAATAACAGGTGTCTTCATATGTATCGCTGGTTTACTTAAAATTCATTTCTGCAGTTGGATCTGTACATATATCCCTCACATCTGTACAAATCTATCTGTACTTTTAGAATCATATGCATGCCCATAAGATCAGATCATTCAGCTTGGTTTAAGTTAATTTTACCAATAAAAGAAGAATAAAAAAATCCACCTGAATTTTCACACAAAAAGTTTATCAGGAAGTTGTTCTACATGTTATTACTGGTGGAAGTGTGGTTTCTGCACAGTTATTTCTCCATCAGACTACTTAGTCCCCCATTCTGAAGTGCCAATTTGAATGTTAATTTTTCTGTAGGTTTTGTTACAAAATGGGAAGTGTTTACAACTACCTGTATTGGATATAAGCAAATATTTTCAGCAAAGAATTTGTCCATACAAAACCCCCATGTATTTCTGTTTGCTTTCTGGAAAGTGTGTAAAATAAAATTGGAAAGTTGACTGGAAAACCATCCATAAAGTCACATACATGGCTGCTTCCAATGCACCAGATAACACACAACATCTGTATGATTCTTTCCCTAGTTGTAATCTTTAAAAATGTGTAATATAAATGATCCTCAGACTACAATGTTAATGCCACTTTGAAGTGGAGAAGTAGTTCATGAACATAAGAGCTCTTATGTTTTTGTTTCTGTAGTTGTACTTTAAACATGTAAGTGATGCTAATTAGTTTAATGACTGTATGTCTATCTGTCTGAAAGATAATCTCAGGAGTAGATGGGTATTTAGTATTTTCATAGATTTATATGTTTCCTGTCATAGTAGGGACCTCACAAGTTCGTTGGTCTGTTAGCCAGCTCCATGCAGACATGTCTGTAATGTTCACATGTGCAAGACTGGTGATAGTGAAATAGCATAGCTATTTGCTGAAGCATGCTATCTGCCAAGTCTGCTCAGATGGGTGAGAAGCTATGTCTATCACTTTCTAGCTTACCTGTCTAAATGAAGGACAGAGCTTACCTCATGGGAAGCCACGAGCATCTCTCAGGAGACAAGGTAGACCTAGACTTTTGACATCAGTAAAGCAGTTTAGCATCATCTTGGTTTGATTATTTTTTTCAGTCTGAAGACTTATAATGCTTCTTTTCTTAAATGAAGATTCAAAGAGAGCTTTTTCACTGACCTATGATATTTTCTCCTCTTGAATTTCTGTCAATATACTTAACAAACTTATGTATATGTAAGTCCAAACTGTAGTTCTCTTGATCTTTCTTGTCCTACTGCTTGATCATACGCATGACATTCTCTAAGAATAAATACATATATGACTGACTTCCCCATTAGGATGTATGTCAAAATCAAAACCATATTTACAAGGTCTATATAGAAATACTTGTGTAGCATAAAAAAGAAGTGGTACTTATAATCTCAATAATTAATCTACATTGATCAGATTACAGAAACATGAATTAATTTCATTAAGGCGGACAAGTTTCCTTTTGTTCCTTCTGTAGAGCCCATTTTAATATATGAATTGTACTTGTGACTACCTCCCTTTCTTCTGCCTATATATGCCTTTAGTTCTTTCTCAAGATGGCGTGATTGTTCATTTAAACACAGGATTTAGCCACTGCTTACCTGGAAGCTTAGTTAGATTTAGCAGCTAATGTTGAACTTTGTGTTATCAGGCTGTATTGATACCTGGCTTAGCCTGTTTTAAACAGACTCTTGTCTGTCAACACAAGCTAGAGTTAGTTATATTTTGATTGTAGCACAGATATATGTTGTGACTGCCTTTATCCCTGTATAATATTTACATAAAGTATTTTCTACGTATCAGTGCATTTTTAGCTATTGGTTTAAATATTTAGCTAGAAATGAAGAGTAATCATATCCATTAGAAGCAACAGCTCCATATGACATGTTGGAGCTGATCTGAGGCCTTTTGGGGGTGTTTGCAAACTTAGTATTGCAGCACTGGATTAACAGACTTGGGGAGAAAATAGGAAGGTGGAGAAAAGGATTAAGAGGCATCAGCAAAGACTTTGAAGCCCTGGACTGGGAAAATCAGAATTTCAGATGGGAAGGGTAAGGGATCAGCTGATATTTCAGAGACTGTGCATGAAGAGGTACATGGGAAAGTGGGTTTCAGAGGGCCATGGAAGCTCTGGGTGCATTACAGACAGGTATAGAACTCTTCTGGTCTCACTCTGCTGAGATACAGCATCTTTACCTCTTCTAGCACTTCCTGACCTTTCCTTCCAGTCTTCTATTGGCCCTGACTTTCTAGGCAGCTGGGAATGAAGGAAGGAAGGGAGACTAAATCCCGACTGTGAGGAAAAAGGAGATTTGGTAACACCAGAGGCAGAAGGATGGGAGAGATGGAAGCATGGACTGCAGCCACGTATAACACCTGTTTTCTGTCATGTTTACAGCAGAGGACACTAAAAGAAAAAAATAGGTATTTGATTTTGAAAACTATCTTTTTTGGAACAGGTAAAATATTGCACTCCTGCTGCATAGGCGGCATGGTGTTGTCCCAAGTTCAGTAGTGTCTTAAGTTGTAGCTGTATTTGCAAGTACCGTATTTTAACCTTCAATAAATTGAGGCAACAGCATTCTGAAATAAGGATTTATTTTTATTTTACTCATAGAGTAAATATAATTTGTTATTTTATTTATTTAACTATTTAATTTAATAACTATTATAAAAGTGATCACTTTGTATCCCACTCTCACGTTGTCCTTGGTACAACTGCATACAGCGTTGTGCTGTACATTTTCAAAAAGACTTCCACAGATGTGTTGAAATTATTTCTCATTAGGATCGTAACTTCTGGTTTTAAAGGAAAAGCTTGTATTATGCTGCTTAAATTAGAGATCCTCCCTTGGAACAGAATATTTTTCCAAGGGGAGGATAATAATTTTTACTGAATGTGTGATTGTAAAAACGTTATAGACCTGAGTACTACCTCTAAAGTCAAGTCAGGAAGAGAAGTGATCAGACATTATTATTTTCAGTCAGTTAAGAGTTGAAAGATTTGAATAAGAAATTGAAGGGGTTTTTTTTAAGTTTTGGGTTAGGGCAGGTTTGGTATTTTTGCATAATAATAAAACAAAAGAACGGTTATACGGTTCTTGGGATATTTTGTAATTACAAACAATTTAGGTTAGCAATGTCATGGATGGTTTGATGTTCATTAGTGAAGTCTCTTGCCTTGGTGTTACCTCCCATACCCAGGTCAAGGATGAGTGCAAAAGGCAGTCTTCACGTGGCTGATGAAGTCACTTTCATACGGTTCCTGCTGCTTAACCAGTATCTGTATCACTAAGTTATTATTATAAACACATCACTGTAAATTAAGAAAGAATGAGGGAATAAAGGGAAGAGGAAATGACTAAGAACTTGTATTTCTGAGAAAGCTCCAATAAAACAAATCTGTATGTATGACAATGGACTACTTGAAACTGCTTCAAAATTCCTGCTCCAAATTTATCTCCAGTGAAAATTTGAAGTCAGTAGTGTCACTTTATATGTGAACTTGGCCACTAGCTTTAAACAAACCCATTCCATTCCTCTATTCTTTCCTCTTAAATGACCCTCCTTAAAATACACTTCTTGCAAAAGGTTCATGTCTAGTTGCCATGAAGAGATTTGTTTGCTGGTTTAATAGTTGATCACCTAAATGCAGTTCATGGTAAGTTTAAAAATAAACAAACACAACACTTAGACATTGACTGTAACATTTAATAATTTCCGGTCAACTTCCCAGTAGTCACATTGATTTTATCCCTTTCTTCTTTGCCTGTGCATGTAAATACAGTGTGTATTGTAGCAGTCTTGTTTTCATATGGTACAGCTTCATGAAGCACTAAATTGAAATTAATAATAATTGAAATTACTTGAAAGAATGCTAAAAGCTGTTGAAAAACTATACAAAAACTTTACAAATGGGGTGTGTGGGTGGGTGTGTGTGGGTGTGTCTCGTAAATTCCAGAATTTTTATTTGATTGTTAAAGCCTCAGAGCTTTTTGCATAATGTCCCGTATGGGAGTGAAGGAGCAGCTTGAAATCTTGGGCATCTCAAGAGATTCAGCTAAATGTGATACATTTGAGTACAACTATCCTGTGCCCATGCAAAAGACAGAATCAAGGTCCTTTAATGAAGGAACAGAGAAATGTTTTATCTGTCTGATGCTGTCCAGATAGCATTAAAGGAACGGTAGCTGAGTTATATGCATGGGGTTATATCGCTGAAATACAACATGCTGGGAATTATTCATGTTAAGGGTTGATATTTGATTTAGGATATTTAAAGGTCTGGGAGAAGTTGTAGATGCCCTATCCCTGGAAGTGTTCAACGTCAGGTTAGATGAGGCTTTGAGCAACCTGGTCTTGTGGAAGGTGTCCTTGTCCATGGAGGGGAGTTGGACTAAGTGATCTTTAGAAGTCCCTTCCAACCCAAACTATAATTCTATGATATACATGGACTTCCTGGTATTTCCTAAATGTGACTCCAAGCTGGTCTAGATGTTTGACAGACATGTTATTTACCCAGGTACTAAATGAAAAATTAGCCTCTTTTACTTTGTATGAATGTATTCTGTCATTTTAAAAATAACTTTCCAATTGTAGTTGTTAAGCACAGATTTTGAATTGTTAAAGCTAGATTTGTCTGTCTAGGTCTATAAACCTGTAGAAACTCAAACTACAAGCTGTTGTGGTTGCCAGTTGATACAGTTGTCACACATGGTAGGAATTACTATTTTAAAAAGTTATTGGTTTAGATACTCTATTTGTGAGTGAAAACATGTAACAAAATTGCAGAAAGTCAAAAGATAACTCATAACATGACTGCATATTTGGACAGAAAAACATGTATTTGGGACTATGATGTACAAGGATTAATACCTCAGCCAGAGGTATATGACTTAGATTGCAAATCTGTGCTTTAGTTGGATGATGAGCATAGATTTTTGGTCCAAATTAATACAGAGGTAAGTCTAGATAATGCGGATAATCACACTGTATATGCTCTTCATATCTTCTGTCTCCCAGGTATTTTCAGAACTTAAAAAAAAGAGCAGATAAGAGAGCAAAGGAAAGGGAATTCAGAGCTGAGGCTTCTAGGCCTCTGTTTTACAGATAAACCAGAACATCTTAAATATTTTGTTCCATTTCTGTGGGAAAATATCTAAAAAGAGGGATATGCATCATATCAAAGAGACATTTTTTTTTTCTACATTGTTATTGCTTTCCACCTTTGTAAAATCTGTCAGATCCTGTACAACTTCAGTTGGGGTTTTTTAGTCATTATAAAATAGTATTTTTGAATCTGTATTGGTGTTTGACTTCTGTAGTAGTTTTAGTGGAAGTAAACTACAAATGATTACATTAAAATTAGCCTGTTAGGTACCTTAAGAGTTTTAAGAGAACAAAGCCCCATAAACATGCTCAATTGCAACTTTAAATTAGTAACACCGTTTGTATATTTAATCAAACAGATACATGTTCAGGTTTTTGTGTAGGTGGTAATTGAAGTCTCTGTTTGGATAATACCTGTTACCTAACTAGTATGAAAGACTTTATTTTTTAATATTTTAAATATTTTTTAAGTATCAAGAAAATAATCAGAAGTTTAAAAGAATGAGTGTAAACCAGAACAATTTGGTAGTATTAAATGTGTTAATGTTTTTTTTAAAGATCTAGATGGAAAAATAACATTTACCTAGTAATGGACAACGTCTCTTTTTTCATGCACAATATTATGCCCACTTAAAACCTGGAGGGAGAATAACATTTTAATAAAGCTTTTGCTATTAATAGTAAGTTTATCTCTTCTTACATTTCAGCTTTAAATAAGAATGTAGTAATAGGAAGTAATGAAAAATCTAACCAGCTTCTTTGAAAAGCTTGTAGAATTGAGATGATGATGAGGCTCAGACAGATAAGAGAATTCAGCACAAGAATGACACAGAGATGGACAAATGCCAAAATAAAGAAACCAGTAACACTATACAGAGATAATATATCAATTTTTTTGTCATAGATCTACACTTATTCACCTTGGGATACTCCCAATTATTTTTAGGACCTTACTCATTTCCTAGATGACAGATTAGAGACGTTACATTGTCAAGTCCTTGTGATTAATGAAAGTAAGTTATGGAAAACCCCTGTGTCCTTCTGCTTTCTTTAATCTCCTAGAATACAACTGTGATGTCTCCAGACTTCTAGTCTGAGGCCAAGAATTGTCGAGCATTTGGAATTGAATTAAATAGGTTTGTTCATCTAAGGAGTCACAGTTAAAGCGTTAGAGATCTTGCATTAAAATATAGTTTGGAAAAGGTCATGCAGATACTGTTTGCCATTCTTAGTAAGCAAGGTGATTGCATGTTTCAACTTGCAGCTTTAAAACAGAAATTGTAATAGTCAATCTCAACCAAAATAATGTCATCACTATGAATATGCTACTGTAACAGCACCTTTATCTTTCATGTAGTTGTTTACAGCTATATTAAAAGATGCAATTTCAGTTTGTAATCAGATTACAGTGTCTGCACCTCAGTTTCTTCGCTGGAGCTAAATGAAGTTTAACAAAGGAGTTGAAATCTCTTTGTATTTGGAATGTAGATTTCTGCAAAAATATGAATAAGAATCCAAAAATGAAGTATCTTATTTTATTGAATAAATATTTAGTTTGATACAGTGATTTTGAGAAGAGAGTAGTGCTAATTAAGGAACATGTACTGAAAACATCAGTATGATCTCAAAACAAAATCTCAGTCTGAGCACAAAGTTCACAGTTTAGGCATTTTATATGGAAACTCAGATGCCTGCAGCATTCAGCTGTTTGGCTTATTTTCAGCAGCATTCATGCAAACAACTCAGCTTTTCAGAAGGATTTTTCTCAGTATCTCAGAGCAGCCCTCAGTGCACCTATCCTGCATAGGACAGATGCTGTTATTTTATGTGGTTTGTAAAGTGTTAGGCATCTTACAGAAGCTTACAGACCTGGCAATCTCACTCACTTCAGCTGTGACAAAAATGAAAGCAGTAAACAAAAGATGTTATGGGGAAGGAAAGACAGGGGATGTGATTATAAGCTGTAGTAATACAGGAAAGCTTGATCTTGGTGCTGAAGTAATCAAAATGCAAACCAAAACTCATATCTGCATGAAGATAAAATTTTTTAATTAAACAATGTCTTAAGATTTAGATGAAGTCACAGTCTTTTTTATTTTTAATAAAACTCCTCATTTTTTTAATTAATTACTCTCCTGTATGCAAAATGTCAGTTTAAAAAAAAATTCAGAAATCTGCTTGACAAGTGGAAGTTACGTATGTACTTTGTGAAATAACAGTCTATTAAGGGGGTGAGGAACAGAAACATTAATACAAGCAGGGAAAAGGATCTATTTCTACTTTACCTTCCAAGTAGTCTGCTGTAATTTATCACATGTGAAGCAGATCTTCCAGGATCTTTCTGCTCAGAAGTCCCATTGCCATTGTAAGGCTTATTTTCAATTCCTGGTAGAATTGAAACAGGGCGCTTCCTCAAGGAAGACTTTGGTTCTCCCCTGAACAGAGAGTTGAAAAAGAGGTTTGCCCACTCACTGTTCAAAACAAAATTAAAAAAATGTACCTGCATCAAAAATGATGCAGATAAAAGATCTCTTAATGCTTATAGATTGCCGTTCTTTCATATGAGGCAGTGAAAACAAATTTATATTTTTCTGTTCCACATTCCTGTTAAGATATTGCATACTGTTAGAATGCTGCAGGCACTTCAGGGGTATGAGGTTTTTTATTTATTCAGAAATAGTTTTTCTTGGTTTTGTGAAAACTCACTTTTACAGCATGTGCATTTTAGACTAGACTTGTGGTCTGTTAAAGGTTAAGAAAAAACAGTTCTTAAAAGTATTATTTTTCCCTTTTATGGATGAGCACCAGGCTTTAAGACATCAGTGTAAATAGAGTTTCCTGTTCCAGGGAAGTTTGGCTACTGCAGGAGCCCAAAGGTCCTTTGGGAAAAGCTTGATAGGAACTATGAGTTGAATGTGACCTGAGGCTCCAGGAACCAAAGAGCCAGAACTGAGGGAAACACATTTCACAGCCCTTTTGTGCAATCTTAAGTCCCATAAGCACTTCTGGGAAAGTAAACCCTTCATAATACACACAGTATTTATTGCTAAAGGAGAAGTCATGCTAATGGCTTTCAGAAATTATTCTGTTATCTGTAGATCTGTGACTTCTTTCCTTGAAGCTTGCTGTAGCTTCAAAAAAATCTGCAGATTTGCAGAAAAGCTGAGCAGGAATAGGAATGCTAAACACTTCTCCATGGCTGGTAGGCATCCTGCAGGATCCAGGCAAAAATACAGTTTTGCATTCAACAGTTATAGAAAATTTCTGAAGAAAATATACTTGAATTACTACATGGATTCTGTTCCATTATCAATGTTAATTTATCAGAACTGTGTGCTTTGTTTATTCAGAAATCAGTGTTCATTCTTTCCTTCTCATTTTCTCACTCTGTCATTCACAGCTGGGCAAAATTTGTGCATGTGAAAAGGAAGGAGTAAAACAAGTTTGGTGGGTGAGATGACTTGCTGTGATGCAAAGCAGCCACCACACATTTATTTTAATGAGGTTGCTTGTGTAAATATCACTCAAATGCAATTTTTTCTTCATCTGACAAGTTATAATTGGACCTCTGCCACAGATTTTCCAATGTGACATGAAGTGAATCATCTAACCTCTAACTCTATTCTATATAATTTTAAAAGGAGTAATAATACTTAGTGTGTCTTTTTATGTATTTATTGGATGTGTATTAGTAAAGAAAGGCATTATGTCCTGTCTCTGAAGGTACTGCTGTAATGCAAATAATTGAAACATTACAATAACTTGGCATATTTGAAGAACAACACTCAGTTGTTTATATAATGTTTCCATTTGCTTTCATATTTCCATTTGTTTTCACTTAGCATTATCAAAAATAACAGTTCAAAAAAATGAATTGACATTACTGAAAAACTCAAAGTATATTTTGAAAAAATGAAGCAGATATATTACATTAATTGTAGAGATTGGAATGAAATAATGCATTCTTCCTTTTCTTCATAACTATTCCTTCCTTGTGCTGCAAGAAGTTGTCCTTTGGAAGTCTGGAGAATAGCTTTCATAAGTATAAATTAATTTTGTCAGATTACCTCAGTTTGATAACTCTGAAATTAAACAAGTATCCTTTTTAATGACCTAAACTTTAAAAAGTAATGTTCTCTCTCATTCTCCAAATTTTGGGTATGCTAGGGAGTTTGTCTATACGGGTTATTCATTTGAAGCAAAACATTGGGTGTGTGCTTTCTAAAGACCTCTGTAAATCAACAAAGCTATACATAGCACAGTCTGATGTAGTTACCAGCTGATATTTCTGCAAAGGCACTCCAAATGAGAGAGGAAATTCCAAACTTCCTTATTATTCCAACATGCTGAGCTTGCTAGTCAATAAAAGTTTTCCAAGTTTTATTTAGTGTATTGGTGGCATCTGGCTGGTTCCAACGGCAGGTATCCTGTGTTTCCTACTCTTCATTAGCTATAAACTTTTCATTAATGTTAAATTTCTGAAACACTCCATTTTTATTATACAGGGTATAGCACTGAAGCTATTTCCATTTGAGCATCCCAACTACATCCTCTCTTGGCTAACTGGTAGTAAAAAACAGTATTGCAATGAATAGTTTCACAGAGAGTGTGCCGCTTTTGTGTATGGAATTTGGAGAGCTTTGCTTTCAGGATCCTGTTTTACAAAAGCTTATTGCATGTAGAAGGGGGAATTAAGCCTAAATATTGCATGTCTTTGGATTTCTCTTTTCAAGGCTTTGGTGCCATTCATGTAATCATAAGTCAGTCAGCTTCCGGGAAAGCCAGGCAATCCAAGCAGGCAAACAAAGAAGGTTGATAGGAAAGAGATGTCATTAGTAACTAAATATACATTACACTATAGTCATGTTAGTGACTAAAATGTGCATATATGCAAATACCTGCCCATTGGCTAGAATGGACATATATTTAGATGAAATCAGAAATGTTTTATCCCATTTCTAACACACAAGAAGAACAGAATTGTGGGAAAATGCTAAATAATCCATGTAGATATGACTAGAATGTCTTATGAAAGCAACAGCCAAAGAGTGATTAATAGATAGTGCAACAGCCACCCAAAGAGACATATCTAGTGAAAGGCTGTCTCTTACCTGGAAAGATGATTATTCTAATTTTGGTATTTAGCTCCCATCTCTGCTTTCTGGGATGCAGTTTTCAACTCTATGCTGGGGCAGGTTATCAGCCCATTGCCAGGTATATAACTGTCAGCCACGCAGATGTAACTTTTTGCATCCTTTTTTTTTTCCCCTCTGCTTAGTAGATGTGGCTCCACTTTAAAAAGGTACCATGCTTTATTTAGTGCATAAAGGTGTTAACACCACCTTGAAGTCAAATTAAGAAGTTGAGATGACAGCATTAGGATATCTGAGATGTGGAATGGTATTAACAGAATTTTCCTTTCAAAAATGTGGAGACAGTTTAATTTTTCAGACATGAAAACATCCTAGAATTGTTGTGGTGGTAAAAATTAAAGGCTCTGTAAGTTAGCTGCTAGAGTCTTGTTGTTCACTTATCATGCGGATCTGCATATGGCAGTTCATTTTCATTTCCTTTTATTTTATTCCTTCTCAGAACTAAAAGCAAAACATTCCTTTTCAATTTTGTAAGGCAGATGAGCAGTTAGTACCTTTGTGGTATGTTTTGCTGTTATTGATATAGGGGCTCCAAAATAAACAGCTAATTTCTGAAGTTGGAAATTTTTCAGGATTCTCTGTATGCATTGCAATCCCGAATAAAGGCATGTTTGGCTACATCTGCTTATCTTTCACACAGACAGCCTGATTGCAATTGATATACAGCATTGTTACCAGGTATTTCTCAAACAAGAATGTACAGATATTGTTCATAACTCTTAGAATTAAAATTCAGTGACCTCTCTGCTAAAAAGCCTTGAAATGAGTTTTTTATCAGAAATGCATACAAAAAATAAAGTTTGTCAGAGTCCAAGAAGGCAACATTTGAACATGAGAGTCCAATTTAAAGGCTGTTTTTCATAAAAATGTGTTTGTTAGAGTATAATATTTACTGAAGCTGGGCTGAAAGTCTTCTGTGAAGAGTCTTGACTTGTGAGTTTCCATGATACTTGCAGAAAATATATATTGTTTGCATAACTATGCAATTCATACTACTTAAATGGAATTTTCAAGAAACTTCTCTTTTATTAATACCCATGAGAAAATAATTCCTGTGGATTTTTGCTGTTTCATTTTCACACTATTTTTTATGTGTGTAACTGAACATTCTACATTGTCCTTAATCATAGACACAGCTTCTCCAGGGAAGGGGGGTTTGAGCATGACAGACTATAGAATAAAACTCTATCTGTTCCCTAATCTAGACCACCATGGTACTCCAAGTCCTACAACTTGAGAGAAATTAACCATGCTCTTTAAGAACTGTCACTATCTATTGATCTTCTGTATTTCATTGTCTGGGATTCTGAGCTTCTGTCACTCCTTCAAAGATGCAGTATGTGTTTTCTTATTGCCGTACTGGTATAAAATGAACAACATTCCAGAAATGAACTGTTTCAATGTCAATTCCATGTCTTATCTGTTTCAGTAATAACTGTTGTGTATTTTACATATTCTTTCCAGTTAAACTCATTATTGACTTGATTCCAAACACCTGAGGGCAGTAGGCTGAAACAGAACTACAACCATAAAGTCATAGGATTCTTCTGAAGCTACATTTTTCTGTGGGATTTGGTGTTAGTCTCTTTAACAAGTGGAAAAATCAGTGGTTGATGCTGTGAATGTACATGCCTAAGTATAGCAGTAAATTATTAAAACTGAGACTATTACCAGAATATATATATTTTTAATGACTGTTCACTAGTTCTTGTGAGCATTCCTGGTGTGCTCTGGGAGAGAAAAAAAAATCCACAAATTGCTTTATTTTTGAGAGAAAACTAAAAATTCTCACTAGAAATTCCTATACAGTAAATCAAGTTGGTAACCTTTCTAAACAGTCAACAGCATCCTGAATGCCAATATATTTTTCCATTGTATTTACTCCTATGCATACATCTTCTGAAAAATATATGACTTTTGCTAATTTAGACTTACATGGTCACAGGTCGCTTTTTTTCTATGACTCTTCTAATCACGGGAAGCATGAGAAAGCCGACCTTCCCTTTCCTCACCCTCTTCACTGTACATCAGAAGCTAGTATTCTTGTCTGCTGGAGTTCAGACAATGTCAAAGTGGAGGGGAAAAAAAAGGAAAAAGAAAAAGAAAAACAATGACTGGGGCTGTCTGCCCATCCTTCCACTGTGTGAACAGAGAGGGTTGGAGATAGCATTTTTTCATGGGATAGGGTTGTACCAAGACTTGACAAATTAAAAAAATAGTGTTTTGATACCTCTAGTAAAGGGAGTGATTTGGGGGGGAGACTTCTAGAAACACATCTCAGTTACGGATTACTGTGCAGTGAACCGGTACCAATTAAATAAATCTTTTTGTTAAAAGAACAGATATGAATGCAAACCACACTTTAGCTACTAATACTTAGATACACAACCATGGTTTTAGGTTCCTACTTTGCAGGGCTGGCCAGTAAATCTGAGCATACTGTTTAGTGCTGTGAATTTCTCAGGGACTGAGTTTCTGCAGTGCGATTTACTTTGTTAGATAAAGTTCTATATGTCTGTTGATGTTCATCTTGGAAAAAGAGATGACTACCTGAGTAGGAAACTAGTATTTATTTCCAAAAATTCTCTAATAAAATTTTAAAAAGTTTTCCTATTATTCTAACATTTGATGATCATTGTATTTTGGGGAGGGGGGGGAGGTGTGCTGTGACTCAATATGATTGCATCTTTTCATTACTTTGCTGGGAAATTTTTTTAAATGTTTTAAAATGTATATCTAAAATGGTAGTTACACATTAAGGTATAAGGTGACTTCAAAGATAGCTTTTAAAAAGAAATACAGGTTTAAATTTTCTTTATCTTTGTCACAAAGATTATTTGTTGATTCTGAAGGAATTAAATTGATAAATGCAGTGCTCAGGTAGCACCCTGTGACATTTTAACCTGGGTTCAAAGCTTCTTTTGTAGTTCAGCTCCCTCAGAGAACCTTTGATGTTCTTAGATTCATTCACCCCTCATTTGCTATTGTCTTAAGTATTTACCTTCTGGAGTTTATTTAGGAAAGGTATTCTAGGATGTAGCAGAATATCCTAAAACAACCATGGTAGGACAGAGATGCTTACAGAGATGTTAATCACCTGTGATCTGTCATGTACTTAGATACAAATTGCAAGGCCAATACTAAACATACATGATTCTGGATTATTAAAAAAGTGAGGAAGAAACTGTATGCTTCCTTGAAAAATATCTTTGTCATTTCTTTTTGTGATGATTTTCAACCTTGAGTATTGATTTTAGCATTTTTAACTCCCAGCATTTGAGTTAGTAAAAATTCCTTGAAACTCACTCGAAAAATAAGCTTTTCTACATAGACTTAATGTTTATATTCCTTATAATTTTCAATAGTAGTTTTTCACAGCTTTATGTGAGCACTTAGTAGTATGTATGTGTAGAATATTTGTTCTGTCCTGTTCACTAGAGATACCAAATAGCTCATGAGGCATTTGATATCTAAAATGGCTGGAACACCTGCCTTCCCTTCATCACAAGGCTGACCAATGGGACTAAAGTACTTTGCATGAGGCTTAAAATTAAACTGTGAAAAATTAGCATAATCTGAGTGCATAGTGTAAAATCAATATTGCACAGTTATAACTTTTTCTTGAGGAGAACACTGCTAAGAGATTGTTTACCTACTTCCCAGGTATAAGATTTATTTATTGAGTTTTGTTTTAGAAATGCTTTTTTTTTTTTAATTCCATTGAAGAAAGATTAAGGTCAGCTCAGTGTGTTCACTATTTTGTTTTAGGGATCTGCAGAGGGGGATTATTAAATTTGATGGAGAGCAAGCGTAACACAGGACATGATTTGTCTTCTCTGCAGTTTCTGAATAGCAATTCCTAAACAAACAAAACCATACTATGGAACTGAACTGGTAAAACAAGGATTTAAGTATGGAATAAAGAAAAATTAGCAAATTAGTTTTAAAGTCAAAGCTAAATATTAGCATAATTTTTCATTAAAGTTTAGAAAACTAAGGACAGAAGGAACTTCAGGGGCTGACTAGTCTTCCCCCTCACAGGTTGCCCAGAGAGGTTGTGGTTGTGGTCTCCACCCATGCAGATACGCAACAGCTGTTTGGACACAGTCCTGGGCAACTGGCTCTAGGTGGCCCTGACTGAGCAGGGGGGTTGGACCATATGACCTTCAGAAATCCTGTCCAGCCTCAACCGTTCTGTGGTTCTGTGACCTGATGCAAGACCAGTTGTAGGCATACCGCTCTTAACAGGTGTTTGTTAGCCTGGTTTTAAAACATATTCTTTATTTATAAAAAGTGGAGGGTTTCATTTTCTCCATAGGTAACATATTCCAACACTTCACTATCTTCACCTTCTTCAGACTATTTTTCTTATCATTAGAGCTAAATTTTCCTTAGTGCGGTTTAAGTATGTCATGATGTTCTGTCCTATCCTCTGTGGATATTAATCTATACTGCACCAACTGTCTAAGAATGTGAAGACTGTTATTTTGGGTCCTCTTCCTTGAGGAGAAAAGAAAGGTTGCTTCACAGGCTGCAGAGAACATACATACCTACATAACCCAGTGTGATGGGTATTTTCTCTTCCTCTCGGCAGCACGACACTGTTGACTGGTGTTTAAACTGTCATTTACAACTACCCTCCAAACCTTTTTCTTCAGTACTGCTTCTTCCTTTTAAGTTCCTCATCTTTAATATAGTTTATTCTTACCTCACTATATTACCTTGCTTTTTTCCATGTGGAATTATATCCTATTATGTTTAGGCCATTTGTATAATTCTGAAGATCATTTTAATTACAATCTTGCTCTTGAAACTTCTTGATACCCCTCCTCACTTGTTGGAAGTTTGCAAGTTTAATAAGTATATCCCTCTTTTATCAATCAGCTTGGTAGAAAGTTTATTATATTTACTATTGGTTAATCCATATAAAACTTCAGTCTATTTGTCCTTCCATTTTGATAGTTAACCATTGATAAATAATCTCTGTTGTTTTACAAAGAAAATTCTTATGGAAAAATGACTGGAAATTCTCCTCTGCGTAAGTTTACTACAAGAAAAAAAAGGATATATATGAAACTTAGTGCAAGCAACATGTATCTCTAATGACTATACATATTTATGGAGGATTTTATCCTGAAGGATTAAAAATTTCTATGCAAATTATATATAAGGGAATCCTTATCTCAAAAATGCAGTTGTTGCTTGGTATGCATATATATCTGTAGTTTAATAATTTCCAAGTGGCACTACCCAAAGCGTAATAATGCAACATAACAAAATACATTTTTTTCTAGGGGATTCTTCCTACTTATCTTTCATCAACTATCTCAAATCCTTAAGGTAAGAGCCTGAAATTAGGCAGTATGAAACCACAGTGTAAACAAAACTATAAAGAATCAAAAGAAATTATCCAACTTGGAATTTTACCTCTACTTAGTCGCGGTATCAATACCTTTATTTTTATAAAAAGGTAAAAATATTTTCTCACCAAATGACCAAGATTTTTTGTATTATCCAGATTTAAGTGTTTAGATGTATAAATTATTTTTTCAATATTTCTTGATTTGTTTTTCCTAACAGTTTTGTATCTTGTATATTCTGGCATCAACTAGAATTTATAAAAGGAATAATCACACCTAATTCATTCACTTATTTATTGGTAGAGTAACTGTAAAGTCATTTGACTAATCATTATTTTCTAGTTTGATTTTCTTGTAGTCAAAGATGTTGGTACTCATTTAAAATCAAACTTCAACTTGCCATTGCACTTTTTGTAGTGAAAATAATTAAAAAACCA
This sequence comes from Falco naumanni, assembly GCF_017639655.2. Classification (NCBI taxonomy): domain Eukaryota; kingdom Metazoa; phylum Chordata; class Aves; order Falconiformes; family Falconidae; genus Falco; species Falco naumanni. The sequence continues at coordinate 73,682,234 of NC_054056.1, forward strand.
GGTACAGTAATATTGGTTATGTAGTCATGTGTACTACGCAATAAATGCTGATTTATATACAGATACAGCCATTTTTGTTCCATCTGTATGATTTGACACTTTACAGTTTTCTAGGATCAATATGGGAAAAGGTAATTAAGCCTAGAAGAAAGAAGAGTTAAGCTGCAGTTCCAGAGTAGCTCACAGAATGCATAGTAGAAGTAAAGGTTTAAATTTGGCTTGGGTTCCTTACTACTAATTTTCCTTTGAACCATAGATTTACCATTTTCCCAATTAACTGTAACTGATCTGTTACTGCTAATCCCTGACTAGTCTTTCTATCAAAGGCAAATCTGCCTAAGAGTTTAGTGATGCTCTGATTCCCCCAGATTTTTAGCAGGAACATGGGAGAAAGGGAGCCTAAGACCAGTATCTTCAAGTTTAGCATGGAACTGTACTTAAAATTGGAGAGGGGAAAGGGAGAGGCACATGATCCACGGCCTTTTCCTCCTCTGCTGCGACTTTGGACTGGTTAGTTAGAACATCTATTTGTCCTGAGTTCCCAAAGGTCCAGAACAGTGTTAGTAATATTAACAAACCTTCGTAAACCGTTTGTTGGATGAAAAATAGTATATAAATGCCCTCTGTAGTGAGACAATATGCAAAAGCTGGATTTGGAAAAAATGTTAATTTTTTTTTTCAGAATGTCTTCAATTACAAGGTAAGAGCAATAGGTAGAGGCCTGGTAAACACAGCTCCTAGTTGATCATCTAGCATTGCAGTCGCATAGGAACTCTCAAGGAGGGCTGCATCTCCTTAGTGTCTTGCTTTAATTCTTGATACAATGGCTGTTCAAAATAATGTCTAGTTTAGCTTGTGACGAAGGGGTGAGGCTGCAGCTACTTCTGTGATTTAGGTGTGCTCCATTGTAGACCCTTCAAAATCTTGTGAAATGGTGGTTCCTGGCTGCTTCTTTCCTGGACCACTCTTCTGTTTAGACATGCAGTTATTCCATGGAACTGGGATCTGGTCAGAGCTCCTCCTCTTAGATTTACTCAAAAAGGTGGTTAAACACTTTGAATTGAGAACTTTGCCTTTTTAACAATTTGTTGCTTTGGGATTTATACTGTTGATTTGGAATTGTTTACTTTCTGGAAAATTGTCTTAATACTATTAACCTTGCATCCAACACTTCTTCTAAGACTCAAGCTGATTAGCCCTTCTTTAATTATTTTTAACAGAGCAGAGGATAATAATTGGTTCTTGAAAGAAAACTTTCCCTAGTGAATGTATCATGCTTGTAAAGTAGCTAGGATAGATTTATTGATTCTGTCTAGAAATGTAAAACATAACCTTGAACGCTTTGTGATCTTTGCAGTGGTGTGTCCAAATTACTTCTGGTGCCATGTATTGTATTTAATTCATATTATTATTTAAATAATTTCTTTAAAAATATATTTAATTAAGTTATTTACTGAGATATATCACTGAAATTTACAGAGCTGAAAAAGTAATTTATTCACAATATTTTCTATCCAATTCTGTCATACAGACATATCTTTCCACTCACCTCTTATTTTGGTATTACACGATAGTTTTTGACTTACACCTGTATAAACAATGACCTTAATGTATGGCTATTCTGTGGATGAAATTCTTTAAATATATGTGAACCTATAAATTCTTCTTTTGTGAGTAAAAATGAATGATAATCTGTGCTTTGTAAAAGCAGCCAATATTCAGCAGTCTGTGTCCCTAATCTTTGTAATAATGGTTTTCTTAATCCTAATTAAGCATATGTCTTAGGCAACTACATACTTCATTCAGTATTACACATTATTTAATTTTTTTGTAAGCAGTGCCATTGCAGCTGTCTAATCACTCACTGCTGCAATACTGTTTGTTTTTGATTGTAATACTGTAAGAAGAAATAAATGTCATATACCTCTTCACATCACTATGCTTTTAATCCAATAAACTCAAGACGTGCAAGTACACATGTAGTAAGCTGGGAAAGTATTTCTGCAAGGGCTGTGGAAGTAATCTTCTGTTTCTGTTTGGGACAGCATCTGAATGCATATCACAATCTACTAGTTTTCAAATACAGATTTCTTAAATTTCTGTTATTGAAAATCTCTAGCAAAGGAAAAAATAGTTTTGAGTAGTTTTTTTCTTTGAATAAGAAAATGAAAATGCATTTTTTCTAACCACTTGCAGGTAACTGAGTAGCAGTGGTTGCTTTTGGTTAAGGAAATTATGAAATGTGAAATGTGAAATTTCAGGCTGAGCCAATGACATAAAAGTCTGTGGTTTATAAAACATACATCCAAATGCATACTATCAAATGCTCAGTAACTTAATTGTTTAGTGGAAAAAATACCTATTGAATATTTTACCATTTTGTGTGCTAAACAGTAAGAGCTCTCTTGAGACATAAACATAAACCCTGTATGCATCTGTCAAAGGGATTCCCCAGATTCCATACTCATGCTTCTATGTAGTTTAGTAACTGAATAACTTTATCTTATCTTCTTGTTTCAATTTCAAATTAATTTAGTGCTCCTGTAAGGTGAACTTCTGGTAGGCAAGTGTCTAGCCAGTGCTGTGTTAAGGTTCAGCATCTAGTTGGGGGAAGCTGATGGACCAACGAGTCCCCATTAGTATGAAACTCTTCCAAAGACACGTGATACATCCAACTTTAGTTCTGTAATCATGTATTTAAATAAAATCAGTTGACTGTATTTTGGAAGTTTCTGAAGCTACAGGCTGCAAAGAAAATCCTAAGAATTAGTTTGAAATCATTTGTACAACTATTAATCAGCAACTTCAGTACAACTGTTACTTACCCAGATCAAATCTTTGTTGCTTGGATTTTGCTATTGAATTAGTCTCCCAAGTGGCAAAAAATGTGTGTGGCTGCAGTGCTTCAAACATGAAAGGGACATTTAAACACCTGCCCTGCACACACACACACACACCAACAAAAACTGATTGTACTGATAGATTTGCTTTTCATGGAAAGGAAATAATCAATCAGGCTTGATTTTTATTTATCGGTAGTTCAGGTCTGTGCTGCAGCCTCTGCTGACTGCTGGCTAGGAGGGTCTGCAAAAAGAAAAATGCTGAGGAAATGTATTAATTTGTAATTAAGAAATAAACATGAAGAACAAAGAAGACACTAAAAGCAAAAGTAGTAACTGAATAATATTTCTGGTATTGAAGGAAAAAAGGGACAGATACCAGGAGGTATACAATTGTAGGTAATCTTTTAGTGCCAGAAACACATGCTTGCTGATGTAACTACATCTTCAATAGCAAGGTTTTCCTGTTTAGATAGGCAACAAGGTAGTTTTACTGCTAAACGGATCTTGTATTTAGCTGGCCTAAGATTAAAAAAACTCCAACAACAAGAATAAAAAACAACTTTTGCAGTTCTGTCAGATTTTGCAAGCTGCCAAGAAACCTCTGTATTATCCCTTGTTCCAAACATGAAGTGTGCACACACCATCTGCCCTGGAAGGAGCTGCAGGTCCTTCCTGAACAGGACATGTTCTGGTGTTGGCTATGAGCTCAGACTTTTTCCTATACTTAGTTGCAGTTAGATTACTAAAGTTTTGTAGCTGGACTTTAAAGAATGTATAAGAATTACTAATACATTAGAAGGCTGGTTCTTCCCCTTGAAAGATAGAGTGAGAAGTGTCTGTCTTTGAAAAGTTTTTATTTTTCTGTTGAAGAAGTAATACTTTTTGCCAGAATCTAGCTTAAAGTATCCAATGGCAATATATCACAAATATAGTCTAACAAACAGTCACAAGAAGGCTACCTAGGACAATATAAAATGTTTATATCTGTCAGTGACATACTGCAGATATATGAAGAGGGAAACTGTTCCCTCAGAAATGTTCAATTTGAAAGGCAAATGCAGCATCTTCCATTAAAGTACCTTTTGCGCTGCAGAAAGTATTAATCAAGCAGCTACAAAATCCTTTACAGCTCTGTACTTTCGTCTTCAGGGTATGTCTGCGTGGCACCCTTAGCTGGCAGCTACTCCTCCCAGCAGCTGTATTCTTAGAGGGGTAGTTCTGAGGTCCCAGAAGGTAGCAGGTTGGCTGTACTACAGACGTTGGCTTTTGGGGAAAATGGGCTCCCTCTGGTGAGTAGTTGAGTCGTTGTCAACCTAGGTGTTCTGTCTTGTCTTAGTTCAGATTTTATTTTTAAATGGTCTATCACAGCACTTTAAACATCCACATGCACTGGTGTATAAAGTGATCCTAGCAACTGTCAACACTAGTTGTCTTTGTATCCTGAAGTGGCATAGGGCTTGCAATAGTGAGTCTTGCAATTTTTCACTGACTGAGAAGGAAGGCTAGAGACTGACTGCTGGAAACAGATGACTATGGAAAGTTAGGTATTACGGTTGTGTCAGATAATTTTGGTGTGCTTCAGTTCCAACGCTGGCCTTAGTAAATCACCAGTGTAGTTGGTTGATATTTTAATATTTCTTAGGCATTTTTTAGTTTATCCTGTGCCAAGTGACTTATTACCTTTACATTTTGCAGGATGCTGGTCTGAACCAAAAAGCACAAATATGCTTTCCTTTTGTAGCAAGTGTATTTATACACGTGTAGATCCAGAAATTCAAGCTCTGTGGTCATCTGCCTTGCTTCATGAATACAAACCTCTCCAGGTTTTAATGGTAGAGGGCTGTCAACACAGTATATCTAGGTACTATGTAAACTGTCTCACAAAGAAGATTTGACAGAATTTTTAAAAGCTGAAAAAGTCATTGAAGTTATCATTGAAACAAGGTTTCTAAATTGAATATTCTTGCAACATTTACATGTAGAGCCCTGTTAAGCAGGCATCCTATCTTAATGGAACTGGTAAACTGAAGCTGGCTGCATAGAAATCGTCTTAGGTCTTGCAGGTTGTTTGCAGTAGGAGTGAGGCTCTCTAGTTCTTGATCTAGCTACAGAGTAAGTTTATTGAAATTCCTGGGTCTTTTTTTTTTTTTTTTAAAGTTTTCAGTTCTGTGATAACTGCTCTCTCACCCTTTCAGTAAATACCCTTCAAAGGGTGTTGTGAAGATAAAAAGGTGATGTTAAGGGGACAAAGCAGGAGGAAAGGGGACTTTCGGTCTTAGGTTTTATTCAAACAGAAATGGGCCACGCAAGTAAAATAGGTGTGACTGCTGAACTGCAGCTAGATAATTCTAAATCTATCCAAAGGCCAAGCAATAATGACTGGATCAAAAACCACCAAGCTGCATTGTTCAACTTAGCTTGGAGGTTTCTGCACCTTGGTTCTCTTTTTTTTTTTAGTTGCTATCCGTGTCAGGCATGATCCCATGAGGAACTGTTCCCTTCTCTCTCATGGCTTGGTGGTACTCAAAAGTGCTCAGAACATTGCATATTAGTGCATTCTAGACAGAGAAATTGTAGACTTCGTTGTGCCCTGTCAAGCAAGCAAATGTCTACCACTGAAAGTGCTGCAATTTTGGTAAATAGTGTTAAAACCATGGTCAGATTGACTGCTTTGGATTTGGAAGATGTGCAGGTGTCTTTTTCTTATTATCTGCAACTTTATATGATGTTTCAATGGAACATCATGTGAATGTTAAAATAAATCAATACTACAATAACTAAAATAATTAATATGAAAACTAAAATTAACTTTATACATTAAGAATACTCAAGGAAAATAAATATCAGAAAACCAAACAGCTGAAGCTATCAAGAAATGAAACCAGATTCATTTCCTGAACCTTCCAACTGCCTGATTTTTAATTTTTGTAGTTTATTTATCTAGATAAGCTTCAGGTGTCAAAAGTTGTAGTGCACTTAACCACTGAATATAATTGCAAAGATACAATGAAAATTCAGAGACTTTCCACGGGGTGAATTTTAAAATCACAACCTTAAACAATCTGATACTTTGATTTGGAAAAAACAACATCAAATTTTGTATTTGTATGTCTTGGTTATAAAGAATGACCTTTTTGGTCATGTACTAGAACAGATATTTTTGAACAACGTTACCACTGCTTCCAATTTCAGGAATTAGGAATTTAATTTTAAAATATGTGTATCTTATTGTCCATCTTGGAAAAAAGTTTTATTTGGATTTAGTGTTGTTGAGGGTTTAAATCCATTCTTAGTTTCTCTCTGATCTTACTTGTTCATCACTGCTAATTAATCAAAATGCAGATGGCAAGCCATTGACATTTGGATTTAGTCATCATTTAATAATTTTGTTAGTAACACTAACATACTTCTGATAAACTGCTAGTATAGGATTATTTCCACATGCTAAAATCCCAGATCATCTCTTCCGTGACCCTAAGTAATTGGCATGATAGGACAGTAACTGCCCAGCTCCAGGCCCAACTACTTTTCCATTTATACAGTGTAACAATGTTATTCTTGCTAAAGGCAAGTAACTTTACACTTTGTAATTACTGTGAAATATTACTGTCTACTAACAAAAGCAACATAGTGATAAACATTACAAGACTGCAGTAGTATTATATATAGTAGCATAGCCTACCTTCTAGAGAAAACCTTAGGACATTTGTTCTTCTGGCCTTGTTAAGGATATTCTGGGAGCTGAGTGATGCCAATGAAGAAATTTATTTCACTCCAATATAGCTGACATCAGCTTTTTAATTGTATGATTACATGACTTGTCCTTCAACTAAAGCCATCACTTTAGCATCTAGCATGTAAGAATAAATTTTATATTATTACAAGTTTGCAGTAGCTCCACTGACATAAATACAAACAGAGGCTAGGCCAAATTGTTTAGTTCAGTTCAGATCCCTGATCTTTTGGAGTGGCTCCAACATTGTATAAAGCTGCCTTTTTTTTTTTTTTTTTTTTTTTTTAATGACTTGTATGTATTTAAGTATGAAAACTAACAGGATTTCTGTTCTTGGAAATTCAGGTCTAGGGGAGTTCTACCTGGCCCCAGCTAGTGTACTGCTTTGTGGTCCCACACAAATCGTTCTCAAATCAAAGGGCACTGAAACCATAATGAAGTTGCGAACTCCTTGTGCAAACCATTGGAATTTTATTTTACATAGGAAAATGCAACAGGTATGTGATCTTAGTATCATGAATTAATCTTTATATTAAATGGGTGGAAAAAATTATGAAAAAAATGGGTGATAAGCCTTGGCTCTAGATTATGTTGTTAGCAATTTGAGGAAAGTGCCATTTCCAGGCTTCCTTTCAATGCTGCTTAAACTGAGAAGCATATGCCATTGACTTTATTGGAATTTGTTTGGATCCACGTATTATCTATTATCTATCCAGATATTACAGAAGTACCTAGCACTCGTGTCAGTTAAACATGTCATTTCCCGTTGGTTCCCATAGGTTTGATTTATGTCTTCAGACAGGGGTAGGGAAGGCGTTACAGCTGCATTAAAGTCAAGCCCAAGCAATCCCCTCGGGGGCAGAGTTAACTCCTTCCTAGGAGAAGGCACGGTGGAGGCTCTTCCCTGCACCTCAGGTCCTCCAGAAAGTGCACCGCCGGTGTTGAGCATTAATGCAAACGTTCAATAACTTCATAGAAAAGCCATTTCCATCAGACAAGGAAATTTTCTGACTGTCCTTCAGTGCAATGACACGGGCATAGTACGTGGCACTATGTAGTTGGAAGAACGACAGATGGCAAGATGTATATATTCGTGTATGTGTAAAGTATGTATTTCCTAGCACCGAGAAGAAGAGAAGAGAGAGATGGGAATGTTATCCAGGGCTGTCCCTCCTCCCGTGCGCTCGGCACACCCAGGGTTAAGCCAGGCGAAAGGGACAGCACAGCGGCCCCTGCACTGGCCCTGCGGCGTTTGCCTGCGGCTGAGTCCGAGGCCCCTCTGCAGATAAATGAACGGCACCTATCGGTGTCTCCTTGCAGACTTCCAGTCTGATCGGTGCCGGGGCTCGCCCAGCCCGGCACCAGCTTGGGCTCGGTATAGAGAGGGCTGCGGAAAAGCGGGCCGCCCGCCGAGGAAGCCAGCAGGAGCGCCGGGGGAAGGGGCCGAGTGGGACAGCCTCAGGGGCAGGGCGCGGGGAGGCAGCGGGCTGCGGGGGCGGGAGCCGCGCTGCCTCCTGCCCGGCCCCGAGCCCGCCGGCCGCCGTGCAGGGGGGCATTTCGCCCCCCGCTAGCTGGCCGGAGCCGGGGGGAGCGCACTCGTGTCCACCGGGAGGCGAAAGCGCTCTTACCTCGGAGTGGGAGTCGCGCACGTCCCGCTGCCCTCGCCGGAAGCTCTTCAGCCCTAAAATGCGGGGACGGCGTTGCTTAACACCCCAAAGCAGCCGCGCACCCATGTAGGCAGCTTGTTGTGCGGGACCGTACTGTTACCCCAGTCTATTGTCTGTCCCCCGCGGCTGCCCAGCCCAGGGCGATGTTCCCGCTGAAGCGCTCCGCTCTGGGTGCTGCGTGCAGTTACGAGCAGCAAGCTTTTGCGGGTTTAGCTGTTTATGCGGTTTGCTAGAAAGTAATTCGCAGATTAAGCTGACGCAAGCGAAGCAGTAACTTTTTAACCGTTGGGGACTATCACTTGGCTGTAAAACACGTCACGCTGTTTCAATAGTTAAGAGATTCTGAAAGGGACATTTTTCATTTTTTGGTTTTTGACTTTTTCCATTCAATAGTGGGTCATTCCTGACCAGGGCCCCTGCTATCCACTCACTTTCCTAACGCAGAGTCACGAAAAGTCTTTATTGGGGGAGATTTCTTGCACTACACAGCATTGTCGGGCTGGGCTGTTTTCATTTAGTGATTTTGAACTGCTTTAAAGAGGCAAAGTGTGTTGCCTTTAAATACACGTTAAAAAAAGGCTCTTGTCTTGAGAAACTGCTCGATTTGCAGGAAACTCTCCGGATGTTTGCTGCTTTTCATGTGGCATTTGTGGTCGGCTCTGATAACGCTGGGAGCACCACTTCCAACACCGCATTCTGTAATGGACCTGAAATAGAAACACATCTCTTGCCGGAGGATCCCCGCTCCGCGCCCCCGCGCTGTGTACGGCGGGTTTAAAAGGTCAATAAATCAGAAGGATGAACTCTGGGCGGCATTGTTAGGTTGGGAAAGTTAACGAATGACCCCAGGAGTCGTGCGACCAAGAAGGTTTCAGGAGCGTCAGAAGAAGCTCTTTACTAAACGCTTCAGGGAAGTGAGGTCCAAGCAGAAAGCACAACTTGAGTGAGAATCAATGCTGTGCGGTGGGTTTAAAAGTTACAATTTAAAAATACCTAAACAGTCAAAATAGAAAGAGAGAAAAGAGGTGAGATAATCTATTTATGACGCCGGGGCACTGGAAGGGTCACAAACTGCCAACATTTTCTGTACAAACCAGGGAGCTTTTACTTTCTCGGCTTAGATTCAAAACACACCTTTCTTTCTTTGATCCTAGATCAATGAGGTGTAGAAACAGCTTGTACAAATCTCCCAAACAAAGTTAGCTGCAGTTTGCTTGGTTTATTACCTCATGTTCATTATATAGAAAACCATTTTCTTCTCTGCTGGAAGTGACAGCCCCAAAATTGCTGTAAAGCATATTTGTAAGCAGGCTCTCTACTCGCTGAACTTTTTCAGGGCAAGATCTTGCAGGATGTGTTCCCTTGGCTCACGAAAATGTTTCTGCTAAATAGACTAGAAGGGACGGTTTGGCATTTTAACAAGATCAGCTCGTAAAACAGGTAATTCTGTCTTCTATGCATTAAACTCCGAGTAGGTCAGTTTTGACCGAGTCAGTAATACGGAGTGAGCTGTAACTGATCTGAAAGTCAAAACGGACTGCCTTCGTTAGGGCAGCGCATTGTTGCCTTCTTGGGTTTTGTTTTGCTTGGAAATCATCTTGCTTTCCCCTCTCAGACGATTATTCTGTTCTCTGCAGGGAAAGATACACACATTTTCCTCCTGCTTGAGTTAGCTTCAGACACGATTCGGATTCTGTTTAATTCAGAATTTTCTCTGGGTATCGGCCATGCTTCTGTGCGTGACCTGTCCTGGGGCAGCTGGCCTAGGATTAAGGGCTCTGGCTCCTAGCACGTCAGGCCGGGAAATGTCACAACCTCAGCCATAAAACTGAAGTCACTGGCACACCAGCTTTAAAAAGGTAAAAAAGGTACGCCCTAAGGTAGTGTCCCAAAGGCGTCGAACTAAAAACGATTAGAAAAGCACTTAATTCCTAACGATGGTCGGCTTTGCAAGAGGAAAATGGCCCCATGAACTTCTTTTACAATCAATTTTAAATGCGTTATACTTTTGCAAGAACGGTGTTACTATATACTAGTATGAGATCAATTTACACATATATATGTGTAGGGACATTGTTTTCGTCTCTGTCGCTTTTTACAGCACCTGATATAAGGAAGAAAAGCAGACCTGTTTGACCCTCGTGTTGGACTAGAGCGTGTGTTTGAAGGGCAGGGGGGAGCAGGGGGGGCGGGACGACACGACACACCAAAACCTTCTCTTTGCTTAGTTTTAGGCAGATAGTAGTCTTTTGGCAATGGTTTCGACTCCTCGCAATAGGAGTAAATACAGGGTACCAAGGCGGGAAATAAATCTCTTGCTTATAATCTCTAACAAACAGAAAGCATGAATGCAGAAGTGCCTCGAGAATTGTCCTCCCCGGTGTTAGTCTCGGGCAGCTGCTGCTCGCCACTGCGTTTTTCTTTTTAGAGTATCTACTGACCGTCAGGTGTAAAGGACTAGGTTTTGTGTTGCACGAAACAGGAAATTCACTGTTAGAATAAGTTAATGGTGAAGCCCGCGCTTCATTCATTTAATTTCAGCGAGAATTCTTACGATATTGGTTTATTTGATCGAGGTAGCTACCCAAACAGAGGTGTCCTTAACTAAATAAACGTCTTTGATCTTCAGTTTAAAGCTCAGCGGTTTCTCAAATAAGCATTAAATAGCACCACGTAACAATGCAAATATTAATCAGAGTGCCCGTGAAAACGCCGTATTTTGCATTAGTTTGTATGCCAAAGAAGAACATATATGGTAGCGAGATAGAATTTGTGTTTATTCTGAAGTGACGGATTTTTTACCAATATCTGTTTGTATCTACAGTTTATTTATGCGGGCAAATCAGAGAATGCCTGAACAAGGCAATGTAACACGCAGTACCTACTGCAAAGCTCAACTAATAAGTCAACCTATTAAACATACACTAAATTTGTGCGCTTTTGGCAGGTAATGAATAACTTTATAACGAAGTATGAAAAAGTGTGAAAGGATGTATTTCATAGGCTTTCCTGTGGATTCAGTATCCTACTGCCCCACGTAGTTTATGTCTTTCATGGGCTTACGAGATACAATATGCTAAGGTAGCACTACAAGGTGTGAAGCAAGTGCGAGATACTGATGATGACTTGGCTTATTCTTCCCAAGTTACTTTCCAAGTCTGCCTACAAAAGAAGCCCCTTGTGTCTCTCCGGCTGTTACGGGACATCTAGGTACGGTTCCACATACTCTGTCCCTTTCCCCCCTTTCGTGTCTCCTCTGGTCAGGGTTGTCCGTTTCTGGCTGGGCCGGTGACGGCAGGGTGTTTTCCTGAGGACAGCCCGGTAGCACATTGCCTCGGTGGGCCGGTCTCTGCTGCCATTGCCGGGGAGCGGTTAAATCCGAGGGCCTCTTACAAAGGCGCTACCGGTTCTCCCCAACGACGGCCGCGGTCCCACGGGGCCAGCGCTGCCCGCGCCGAGGCCCCACGGCCCGCTCAGGTGCCGGACCGTGCCACGCCGGGAGGAGCCCCGGGGGCCGCCCCGCGCCGCAGCGGGAGCCGCCGGCACCGTCCCGCGGCGCTCCCGCCCCCGCGGCCCCATTGGCCGCGCCGCAGCTCAAATAGGGCCGGGCAGCGGCGGCCGCCAGCAGCGAGCGGGACCCGAGCGCCGAGCCCGTCGCGGCCCCGCCGGAGCGTCCCGACATGAGCAGCCCCGATGCGGGCTACGCCAGCAGCGACGACCAGGCGCAGGGGCGGTGCTCGCTGCCCATCATGATGCCGGCCATGGGCCCCTGCCCCTGGGCAGAGTCGCTGAGCCCGCTGGGAGAGGCGAAGGCGAAGGGCGAGGCGGCGCCGTCGGGGGCGGCGGGCGGCCGCAGCAAGAGCGAGGCGCGGATCCGGCGGCCCATGAACGCCTTCATGGTGTGGGCGAAGGACGAGCGCAAGCGGCTGGCGCAGCAGAACCCGGACCTGCACAACGCCGAGCTCAGCAAGATGCTGGGTGAGCGTGGGGTGCGGGCGGGCGGTCCGCGGGCGGTCTGCGGGGACAGCCGGGGGCTGCGGGGAGCGCGGGCGGGCTGCGGGGACAGCCGGGGGCTGCGGGGAGCGCGGACGGGCTGCGGGGACAGCCGAGGGCTGCGGGGAGCGCGGACGGGCTGCGGGGACAGCCGGGGGCTGCGGGGACAGCCAGCGGTCCCGGCGGGCGGGGCGGCGGCGCTGCCGCTGTCGGGGCCCGGCGGTGGGCGGCCGGTCTGACGGTGCTCGTGGGCGCAGGTAAATCGTGGAAGGCGCTGTCGCTGGCGGAGAAGCGTCCGTTCGTGGAGGAGGCGGAGCGGCTGCGGGTGCAGCACATGCAGGACCACCCCAACTACAAGTACCGGCCGCGGCGGCGGAAGCAGGTGAAGCGCCTGAAGCGGGTGGAGAGCGGCTTCCTGCAGCACGGCCTGGTGGAGGCGGCGGCGCCCGGGCTGAGCAGCGAGGCCGGCGGCGGCGGCGGCAGGATGTGCGTGGAGGGCCTGGGCCTGGCCTACGCTGAGCAGGGCTACGCGGCGGCGGGCGCGGGCCACTACCGAGACTGTCCGCCGCTGGGCGCCGCCTTCGACGGCTACAGCCTGCCGACGCCGGACCCGTCGCCGCTGGACGCGGCGGAGGGCGAGGCGCCCTTCTTCGCGGCGGGGCTGCAGGAGGAGTGCGCGCTGGTGCCCTACGGCTACGCGCCGCACCCGGCGGCCGAGTACCCGGCGGCGGCGGCCGAGAGCCCGGCGGGCGCGGCGCTGCGGCGGCACCTGCCGCCCGGCGAGGCGCTGGGCCCGAGCGGCTCGCTGCAGGGGCTGCTGGGCTGCCCGGCGCCGCTGCACGCCTACTACGGGCAGGCGTGCCAGCCGCCGGGCCCGGGGCGCGGCCCGCCGCCGCTGCTGCCGCTGCCGCCGGGGGCGGTGGGGCAGCCGTCGCCGCCGCCCGAAGCGGCGCCGTGCCGCGAGCAGCTGGAGCCGCTGCCGCCCGAGGAGCTACTGGGCGAGGTGGACCGCACCGAGTTCGAGCAGTACCTGCGCTTCGCCTGCAAGCCCGAGCTGGGGCTGCCCTTCGCCGGCCACGACGACGCCGGGCTACCGGCGCCCGAGGGCGCGGGGCCCGTCTCCTCGGCCGTGTCGGACGCCAGCACCGCTGTCTACTACTGCGGCTACCCCGACGTGTGAGGGACTCGCTCGGGGGCGCGCCACGGACTGCCAGGGGGGCGCCCGCACCCGCTCCTATTTATGTAATTTATTTGAATCTTGAGAACTGACAGGGTATCCGTGACCTGCTCGAGGTTTAAAAGGCGACGCGCCTTTTCGCTGTCCAGGTGGTGCAGGTCTTGCCATCGCTGTCCGACAGTGACATGTAAAACTGTCCCTGCTGTGGAGTCGTGATACTAGTTACACAGTGGAATACAATTTCTGAGATCTTGTTAGAGATCCCTATGCTTTTGTAATGTTGTACAGGGTGCTGGTTTTTATATGTTGGATTTGTACAGAATAATTTTGCACTTTTACAAATAAAGGGAAAATAATAAAACTGGTCGCTGATATCTCCTTGAAGAGATGTTATCGTCGTTTGGAATCGATTATTACTGATTTTTAAACTACTTTTAATTATGTCCGTTGCACTAAGAATTAGGTTCCATCACCCTTTCTGTAAACAGTCGTCTTCTGTCTCTCTTGCTCAAAATATAAACAAAACTTGAAGTTTTCTTAAAAAAAATAATAATTAAACTGTATTGATAGTTTTTAGACGGTTGTTTAATACGACTGAATTAAAAAACAAAACGATAAGGGGGCGGCCTGTTTTATGTTTGAGGTGAAAAAGAACTGTAAGAAAGCTCTTTACCGAAGTAAGGTTTGAGTCTGTTTTAATGTAATCGTGGATACGCTGGATGCCATTAAGAAATAGCGCCTTGCTGTAATGGGCGGATAAGCGCTAGTTAAAGCATCTCCCCGGAGAAAATGTCTTCCGTGTCCCCGTAGCGGCTCTTGCTGTGCCGGGCAGGGGCGGGCGGTGGGGGTTATCAATCGCCGCTGCGGAGAACGAGAGCAGTAAATCAGGGTTCAAAGGAGGTGAAAAAAATCGACACGAGCCTCTAGAGGGTCGACGGGGGGCGGCCAGGAGCAGCCCGCTCGGGTACTCAACCACGGCGGCACCTTTAACCGGACGTCACAGAATTACCATTCACTTTCCTACATAAAGTCCTTATGCTACGTTATCGTGACTATAGCTAGAAATATCCTTGTGATTGAGAAATACGCACCCTGCAGTTCAACTTCCGTGGAAAAAAGGCGTTTTCATTTAGATGTTAGGACTGAGTATAGCTGTGGGGTGGGACTGATAAATTCATTATGTTTATTACTTAAATCGGGGGGAGAGAGTAACTGTCATCAGGGTCGTTTGCTTCCTAAGATAAAGCTGTCGAACTGAACCCTGGGGAGGAGGGGGCCGGGGCCGAAGTGGCAGACTTGCCCACTGAATAATCTGTCTTCCATGAGGACGGGAAATTAAATTGGGTGCATTTTCAAATTACATTTAAAGAAGCTTATGTTTGTACTGGTGAAAGATAAAATAGTGTACACAGACCCGGATGTAAACTGTCTCTGTCGGTAAGTGCCGAGCATAGCCTCGCTGGCAAAGCTTGACCAGGTAATTGCATGCGATTAGTGAGCCTGGTATTAAAATGCGTTCAAACCCTTAGTATTCTGTAAAATACTCTACCCTCTAGTTTCTTAATTTTCCCATTTTATTTTCAAGCAGTCTTCAGTTCTCACAGGTATAACTAAAATCCACCACCACCACCCCCCGCCACTCTCTTCACTTCTCCTCCACGTGTACAAGAGAAAAATGATGTATTCCTGCATTAAGTGGTACCTCAAGAAAAGAACGTTAGGTATGTTCTTGGTACTTTAACCTGGAAAAATTTATTACGTGTTCCGAAGCATAGATAGGTAAACCCAGTAAAGAAATATGCATGAGAAGTAGTGGGTTCGTATTGGTTGAATTTTCCTTTATTGTATGATTTCAGCCTACAGGACTAAATTAAATTTGTTTTGCCCATTTGGGGTACGTGCACGGCTTTCTGGAGGAAAATCACTTCGGTTAGTTTTGGAGATAAATCATTATTATGCTTTTAGTAAGTTTGGTCACTGTTTCTTCTCATTTTTCATTTAGGTGTAGGTTTTGCCCACCTCCTCTCTCCTTCACCTGAACTTTGCAGACAGCTGAAAGCTGAAGCGAACTTGAAACTGTAAGTGGGCTCATGACGAAGGTTGAAAGCCTTCTACTGATTTTTTTATAATAATACCGGAAGTGATTGACAATCAATTGTGTTAAATAGATATACAGGTTTTGGAAAGAGGGTTGGCCAGCGTAGCAGTCCTGGCTGCCAACAGTGTGTGGTGATGATGTATAGGCAGATCTTACAATAACCCTTTGCACAGAGCTTTTGCAGACTCAAATCTAAGGAGCATTATTTCTCTGTGTGTATCCAGATGTGCAGCTTTCTCCCCACCCCTTCCTGTGAGAAGAACTGTCTGAACTTTCTTTAACGTGTCTTAAAATGTGGCAGGTTTATGCACTGCCAATATACTTGGAGCAAATTCTTAGGAAGCTCCGTTCAAGCCCTATTTTCCATAGGGAGTGTCTCGATTTTGCGATTCTAAATGACACACACCCAAAACTGTCCTGTAGCCCTTCTGAAAACCTTAAACCTTCCTCACGACCCATGAGTGCCTATGACAATCGGATATTGAAAGAAGGACGCCAAAGTGATCCATTATCTTCCACAAGTGTTTTCCATGACACGGTTCTAGCGGGCGGGCGGTGGAAGCGGTTGTTGCCCGCCTCGGGTGCCTGCTGGCCGCTTCATTCTGCCGTACCCTTCACCAGAGTCGGAGTCTGCCACTGCCATCCGGTTCCCAGCACTGCAGCCAGGGCAATTTGCTTCCTGGAAACAGCAGCTACTCTTCTTTTAGGGGTTCTGGTTTACACAGAAGAGTAAACCAAAAAGACGGGGTGACATCTTTAAACGCCTCTCTAAACCTTGCCAGAACAGCCGCTCTTCAGTTAAATAGCGGCATTCTCAGAGCAATGCCTTCAGGCCCCTTCCCGCAGGGACGGTGAATGCTCTGTGCGACTCACGCAGGCCCCTTATGCCCCAAAGTTATTAAGCACTTCTTCTTCTGTCCCTCTCTTACCCATTCGCCGTGTTTCAAGAGGCCCCTAGTCGGATCTCAGGTTTTTCCTAACGCGACCAAGCTCCTTATGTGGGTGTCACACTGCAATCAGAGTCTATTTCTTATTTGGTGTTGTGTGTATGCGTGCGTGCCCTCTCTTCCTAAGTGTATCGCTAGAAAAAGTAAGCAGGCCTAACCCAAGAGAAAGAGATTTCAGACAAAGGTGATGAACTAAAACCATCGCAAGGTTCGTCTATACAAGGCAGGTGGCAGGGAGAAGTCAGGAGGGGAGGATAAAAACACACCCGTTAATGGAGAACAGCTGGGACTGGAAATGTCAGGAAGCAGTAGTTTTGTTCTCTGAAAAAACAACATTAACTTTGCAGATTTCTGTCCGTTTCTGGTAGCTGTATGCTTTTCAAACTAGAAAGAGTAATCTGTAGATGTTAGCAGCAATACTGCTGCAGAATTTCTCCTCGTGAACAAGTTCTATTCATTTACGTGGCAACTCCACTCGTTTTGGAATAAATACCTCCCCCCGTCTCCCCCGCTGTTTATATTGCCTGTGAAGGACAACAAAAAATCGTGCTTTGAGCATGCCCACTCCGGAAGGTGTCTTGAAAACTACATCCAGCCCCCCCAGGAGTGGGTCACGGCACCGGCTCAAACACCACCTGGGCATCTAGTGCCGGGGACAGCGGCGGGTCGTCAGCAACTTTGTGACAAGCCTAAATGAAAGCAGCACGGTACCGAGGCAGCTGGTGGGGCCGGAGGGGGCTGCGTAGGGCCTCCGGTTGCCATAACCGATGGGTTATCGCCCTGCCCCACGCCCCCCCCCCCCCCCCCCCCCCGCCCCCTGTGGCTCTCTGCCTGCAGCCCGTGGTGAGAGCCGGCTGCCCGGCCGGGGTCTCATCGCGGTGAGTCTCCCGCAGTCCTCAGGGCTTCGCCTTCCTGTGAATACGGTTGCAGTTGCCCAGCGACTCAAATGGGACAGAAAAGCAGCGCAAATGTCTCCTCACGTTCTTCACCTTCACTTAGCTATTAGAGCTCATCAGGGCCGGACAGTGGCTGACCGTCTCTGTATTGCTGTACCGAGTAACGTGTGTTACCGACGGGACTGTGAAATCCAGTACTTACCTACCCACGTTTGCTTAACGTTAAATAGGCAATTAATGTGTTGACTAATTAAATGCATGCAAGATCAGAGCTTAATCGCCCTGCTTCCCGTCTACAAAAAGAAAATTTATTTCACCTGTATGTTTGAACAGAGCCTCTTAAATACGGCAGCTGTTGCTGCATCTAATGCGGTGTGCTGCTCAGTCAAGGCTTCTCACAGACAACTACTTTATGATACTTTAAATGTATGTATTTTATCCTAAACGATCTACTCAGGAGGTCCGTGGCATAAAGAAATTTCAAGGAAGATGTGAATACTATCCCACAGCAAAGCAAATGCTATGTAATTCTCCTTGTTCCTGTTGCTAGCTGAGGAGCTGTTGACTCCCCTTTAGTTTGAATGCTGCTGAATCTGTCCTTGGTTTTATTCACTAGGCTGAACACCTTCCCTCCCCCGCCTCCCCCCCCCCCCCCCCCCCCCCGCCTCCCCCCCCAAAGCCCACACCTTCTGTAGAAAAAAAAGAAAAGAAAATTATTGTCATCAGGAATAACCAATTTCTATGCTGTAAACGGACAGGTTACGAACGCGTTGGCACTCGTGTGGGAAAGGGTAAGTTAGTTGTTTCCTCTGCCTGCTTTGAGGGGTGCAGAGTCGCCCGGATCCTGCTGCTGTCGACACTAACTGATGGTCTGTTCTCACTCCAGACTGCAATGTCCCATAGGCGCTTGTGGCGTCCCAAGGCTGAGGAGTGGGTGGAATTACATGCTTATATTATTTCTGAAACTTGTTTCAAAGCCACCCTTTTTTGAGGAGTGATTTAGTCACTGCCTCTCCCAATGTCCTTTCTTTATGCTGCTGAATCTATTTTTGGCGCTCGGAAATCATTCGTACTCGGGGGAGCTGCTGATGGCAATGGGCATCAGTAGAGCCGCTTTATGGGACTAGCCCTATAAGCTCATGCCGTCAGGTTTTTACGTGTTGTAAATGAATTGCGTGATGCAATTCACATCGCTGCGTGACGCAGCTTGCCGGACGGTGCTTTGAGCCTGTCAGCTACGATTTGACACGACTGACCCATTTCGCATCTGCCTAAGAAAACCTGCAGCATGCTCGGGGAGATTGCATGTCTCCTGCCCAAATACTCGGCACCCGTCTCTCTAGCATCGTCCGGACAGTGACAGCGGGCGCCGGTTCCCAGGTTAACCGGGCTGGTCCGGGAGGTGGAGGATCCACGGGGCGACCCGCCGCCGTCAGCCCTCGCCCGGCAGCTTCCGGGCGACAAAGCCCCGTGGTGGCTTCTGTCGTGCTGCCAGACAACACGAACGGGGGGTGCACTATCGGGCACGAAGGACTGAAGTGAGAGGACGGGGCCGCCGGGCAGGCGGCCGAGAAGGGCAGCGAATGCGGGTCCAGGCTCGAAGACAGCCCACTGAAAGCAATGCGGAATTTTAAGACAGGTCCTGTCCGCCCCGCCACTGTCCTTGAAGATGTAAATTTTTTCCCCTGAAAATCGACGTCCAGTTACAGCAGGGAACGGGGCAGCTGCCTATTCTTATAATGGTGAAATGCAAAATACGTATCTAAGGAATACAAGTGGTTGTTTTTTTGTTTTCTCTGTGTGTGTGTGTGTGTGTGTGTGTTAAAAACTAGAGCGGAGACGGTATAGTTTAAGGGCTTTAAGTATAATTATATTCGGCTATTTTCTGTCCAAACGGATTTCTGTAAAACTTAGGTTGACATCATTATCACTAAATGGCCGCTTGATGATTTCTCGAGTAAGTATTCCGCCCTCCAACCCTTTCCCAGCCTGCGGGCATTAATACTCGCTTTCCCGGGTTCCACACTCCAGGCGGAAGATGAAGGATTAAAACACCTCGGGTCAGTGCTGCTCTTTGTTAAGAACAAACAAAAATTATTTAGTCTCGACTTCAAGCGAAGCACGAACACAGAGGTACCGGGCCAAAAAATGCGCGACGCCTTAAGTAATTCCCGCGCCGGTCGCTGGGGAGAAGACAGGGTGTTCCCCGAGGGCAGCGGGGAGCGCGGTCCGCCCCGTGCCGCCGCACGCCGGCCGAAGAGCCTGACACGGCAAAGCGCGCTTTACTGGAGGGAAAACAGGTATTCTCCTTAACGGCCGGCAAGCTAAATTAACGAGGGTACCATTTATTCAGTATTTTTTCCCCTGTGAACTGCATACCCTCTTTATGTAAGAAGCTGTAATTTCACTCATAAAGGCACGGATGCTTTCAGTTATGCTGCGTAAAAAAAATGGTCCCACAAAGACGCTCCAGATCACGGCCAGGTTGCAGATCGCTCGGCTGCTCTTTTATGGGCAAACTTTCTCTGAGTTCATCCTGTATGAAATACGGCGCTAATAAAATATCCTTCCGAGGTACGCAATGGAAATAGGGTTATTGATACGACTGAAAATACGATCAAATACTTGAAAGGTTACAATGGAAGAATGATTGCAGCTGAGAATATCCCATTTATCAGGAAGACGCTCACAAAGATGGCAGTCAGCAGCATTAAAAATAAGTCGCAAAACCACCCCCAAAAGACCCTCTTAGGAAAAACAAACAGTATTGTCTTTACAGCCTTTACAAATATTGCGATGAACGGCTCAGTTTTGAACACGCGGTGATTTAATGAAACCACCTTGCCAAGGAGGAAAACCGCAGAGGGGGAAAGGCCAGAGAGCATCCCGCGGGGCAGCGACAGCGACAGCCGGATGGGAAGCGCTCTGCTGCCGCATCTGGGAGCGCGGATGCACCGAAGCATCCCCGCGCCGTCACCATGGGGCGGCTGGTTGCGGGGGCGAGGACCCGCACCAGGAGGAGCCCCGGGGGCCGCCCCGCGCCGCAGCGGGAGCCGCCGGCACCGTCCCGCGGCGCTCCCGCCCCCGCGGCCCCATTGGCCGCGCCGCAGCTCAAATAGGGCCGGGCAGCGGCGGCCGCCAGCAGCGAGCGGGGCCCGAGCGCCGAGCCCGTCGCGGCCCCGCCGGAGCGTCCCGACATGAGCAGCCCCGATGCGGGCTACGCCAGCAGCGACGACCAGGCGCAGGGGCGGTGCTCGCTGCCCATCATGATGCCGGCCATGGGCCCCTGCCCCTGGGCAGAGTCGCTGAGCCCGCTGGGAGAGGCGAAGGCGAAGGGCGAGGCGGCGCCGTCGGGGGCGGCGGGCGGCCGCAGCAAGAGCGAGGCGCGGATCCGGCGGCCCATGAACGCCTTCATGGTGTGGGCGAAGGACGAGCGCAAGCGGCTGGCGCAGCAGAACCCGGACCTGCACAACGCCGAGCTCAGCAAGATGCTGGGTGAGCGCGGGGTGCGGGCGGGCGGTCCGCGGGCGGTCTGCGGGGACAGCCGGGGGCTGCGGGGAGTGCGGGCGGGCTGCGGGGACAGCCGGGGGCTGCGGGGAGTGCGGGCGGGCTGCGGGGACAGCCGGGGCTGCGGGGAGCGCGGACGGGCTGCGGGGACAGCCGGGGGCTGCGGGGACAGCCAGCGGTCCCGGCGGGCGGGGGCGGCGGCGCTGCCGCTGTCGGGGCCCGGCGGTGGGCGGCCGGTCTGACGGTGCTCGTGGGCGCAGGTAAATCGTGGAAGGCGCTGTCGCTGGCGGAGAAGCGTCCGTTCGTGGAGGAGGCGGAGCGGCTGCGGGTGCAGCACATGCAGGACCACCCCAACTACAAGTACCGGCCGCGGCGGCGGAAGCAGGTGAAGCGCCTGAAGCGGGTGGAGAGCGGCTTCCTGCAGCACGGCCTGGTGGAGGCGGCGGCGCCCGGGCTGAGCAGCGAGGCCGGCGGCGGCGGCGGCAGGATGTGCGTGGAGGGCCTGGGCCTGGCCTACGCCGAGCAGGGCTACGCGGCGGCGGGCGCGGGCCACTACCGAGACTGTCCGCCGCTGGGCGCCGCCTTCGACGGCTACAGCCTGCCGACGCCGGACCCGTCGCCGCTGGACGCGGCGGAGGGCGAGGCGCCCTTCTTCGCGGCGGGGCTGCAGGAGGAGTGCGCGCTGGTGCCCTACGGCTACGCGCCGCACCCGGCGGCCGAGTACCCGGCGGCGGCGGCCGAGAGCCCGGCGGGCGCGGCGCTGCGGCGGCACCTGCCGCCCGGCGAGGCGCTGGGCCCGAGCGGCTCGCTGCAGGGGCTGCTGGGCTGCCCGGCGCCGCTGCACGCCTACTACGGGCAGGCGTGCCAGCCGCCGGGCCCGGGGCGCGGCCCGCCGCCGCTGCTGCCGCTGCCGCCGGGGGCGGTGGGGCAGCCGTCGCCGCCGCCCGAAGCGGCGCCGTGCCGCGAGCAGCTGGAGCCGCTGCCGCCCGAGGAGCTACTGGGCGAGGTGGACCGCACCGAGTTCGAGCAGTACCTGCGCTTCGCCTGCAAGCCCGAGCTGGGGCTGCCCTTCGCCGGCCACGACGACGCCGGGCTACCGGCGCCCGAGGGCGCGGGGCCCGTCTCCTCGGCCGTGTCGGACGCCAGCACCGCTGTCTACTACTGCGGCTACCCCGACGTGTGAGGGACTCGCTCGGGGGCGCGCCACGGACTGCCAGGGGGGCGCCCGCACCCGCTCCTATTTATGTAATTTATTTTAATATTCTCGGGGGATTTTCGTAAACCCCGTTTTGTCGCAAATAGCTACTGTCGTGCAGATTAAAAGCATGGTTCAAACTGGTTGTCGACTGGTGTGCCGGCATGTTTACATCTTTTTACCTCTGTGCTCAAAATTATCGTTACTTTTGCAACATCAGCACCGTTAATTCTTTGCCCAGAATAAGTTTTAGTAGCGGTTTTAAACTATATTTCTATTCTTTTTTTTTGTACTTGAGGAAAATAAATTTATGTCTAGCTCTTTCTGTCATTCTTCTTGTCCATGTGGCCCTTTAGGGACATTGGTCTAAAGCTATATCAGTCATGCCCTGAGGTGGAGTAAAGTGAATGCAGATGCTGTGTGCCACTGTCTTTCACCATGACAATGGCTCTAAAAAGGTCTCCAGGACCAAAGAAGTTAGTTCCCAGGTGTGGCTGTTTTCTTGTTACACAGCTGCATGGCTAGACCTGTGCTGTTGTCTGTCTCCGTGGTGGAAAGAACATGGCTGTATTTAACTCTGTTTTGTCTTTTGTGGTGTGGTTTTTTTTTTCCCCCTGGTCTGTAGGTGCCAACTGGATTTTGCATTTGTCATTAACACTTTGGGGAAAAACCTTTCTGAAACTATAGTCTCTATAGGTAAGTTTGATATACAGCTTCTAAAGTTTACTTGGAAGCCTATTGGATTTGGATACTTGTAGATGTGAAGGTGATTTTGCTTTACATAACAATTCCTGTTTGAAAAAAAATTGATTCACAAATAGCATCAGTACTGCATTTACAAATTGTTTTCCTTTCTGCTGCCTACCTTCAAGTAGGTTTATGCCATTTAGCGTCATGGGATTTAGGCTTATATTAGTAAGGAGAAAAACCAGTACAGCCCAAATTCTCATCTCAGTTGCTCTCAATCAACTGTTAGTATCAATTATCCATTAAAACAGGAGGGTCTTTGTAGCATGGTCTGCTCTGACACTTCTGCCAGTGCAAGAGTACAACTACATCTCATTCTCATTCTAATGTTCTCAGGTAAGCATAAAGCTAACAACGCTTCTGATGCTTGTCTTCCATTTGGAAGAGTCTGGCTGGGGTCAACTTATGATAACTGTAACAGAGAATTTCAAATATTTTAATTTTCAAATTCAGAAGTGATATAACATATTTTTAGGTAAGTGTACTTTATACTGCACTAAATTAGACTGAGTTGTGGATGAAGAAATCCTGCAAAAACTCCATTTGTGCAATCTATGCTTGGTTTTATAAAAATCATGTGATAAATAATGATTTTTTGAACACCTGTTATGTACACAGAGCCAGCTGCGTTATTTTCAAACAAATCTAGTAGAAACATAATTGAGCAGATAATGCTTTATTTATTAATTCAGAAAGTGTAACTTAATTTATGTTGGAAGAAACCTGATTTTGTCCACTGACTTCACTGACATTTTTAACTGCATGAAGTGTAATATTGGAAAAGTTCACTTGAAATTGTGGTTGCCTCGTTGTAATATCTTTTTTTCCCTCAGCTTTACAATAAGGAAGTGTGAAGGCCAGTGTCAAGTTTCTAATATTAGGGGTCAGGTACAAGGTGGGAAACAAGACTGTTTGTATGTCAACATCTTAAGAACATTCTTGACATAAGGCATTCTTATGTCAAGTATGATATATTTGTCTGGCAAGAAACATTGAGCATGTTATAATTAACAACAGAGAAAACTCTGTATTTGAACAGGTTGGATTAGTCCACTTGTGGCTCCCAGATGACCAGTCCTAGTGATGACCATTGTGGAGTCGTACTCCTTCAATTACATCCTGCTAAAACAATAGGAGGTGCTCTTCCTCATGATGCTGCACAAATACCATGGTTCTGAAAAACCCAAAAGAATAGCAAAGACAAACATCAGATAATTACACTATGAACAGATGTTTAAGTATATTGAAATAAAATTTCTGTTTGTGTAGCTTTTTTTTTCCTTATATCAATATGTTACAGATGTCCTAAGGCTCATTTTTTTTTTCTATACTACAATAGTATTACAACCACAGTACCTGGTGGAATTATGTTATAAAATGTAATGTCCTCTGGTAAAAGAAAAGTAAGGAGGGAAAGTAAGCTTAATTTAGGAAATCCTAAAGTAAGGTTAAATGAAGAACTTCCAGAATTAAGATTATTAGTGCAGCTCTAATTAATCTTTAGTAATGTTATGATACAAGCATTAATTGTAAATGATAAACAAATTTTCTATGCAACCCCAACTCAGTCAATACGTATCTTGCACAGAAATGATACGTGAGGATTGAAACCAACGTGTTCCATAATTATAGTACTCACAGCACTCTCTCCTTCCCAAGTTGAATTCCTTTTGTTTTCTGTTGCAGTTATGAGAGCTCACTGCTTCTGCACATCATCCCAAACTGATTGCTTGGTGAAATGAGAGAGACCGGTGCAATGCAATCAACCTCAAAGGAAATCTGTTATTACGTAGCACTTTGACTGTAGTATTTACAGGATGCAGCTCTCCAAAGTATCATTAAATTGCCTTAACGTTGAAGTGACCATTTTTATGCCTCTTGGCGATTGCTTCTTTGTTTGCTGTCTGTCTTCTAATACTGATTTCTTCCTAAAACTTGGTCCATCATCTGCATGAAATGAAGCAGCAGCTGAGGAATGCCTCATCAAATAACAGCATTTATCTTCTCCTGCTATATGAGCCTGCATTTTGACCTGCCACAAGGTGAAGATTGAGGAATGAACATTGTCAATGTTTTTTTTTTTTGAGATAATAGTGCAGGACAACAAAATGATGCTGGGGCTGTAGAATAATTGGTTCAGTTCCCATTTCTGGAATGACTACGGTTCCTTTGCCTCTGTCTTTTCTGTACATTCTGTTCCTTTTCCTTCTGTTGTACTCTTTCCCTAGTTTATGTTCCTTTTGTTGCTCACATCAGCATTTTCCCTTTTCCATAACAGCCTAAACACTCCTGCCTCATTTGTATATCCTCTTCCCATTCTCAAAACACCAAGCTTTTCCTCTTTGTCTGAAATCTACCCATATTCTGTCCCTTTTCTTAACTGCTTGGCTTTTTTTTTTTTTAACCCTTTTTTTCTTTCCTGTTCATGGTTCTCTACTCTATCCTCACCCCTGCTCCTCAGTACCTCCTGATTCTGTTCCTATCCCAGCTGTGCCCTCTTTCCTACCTCACTGCAACCCCGTATCTTTCCTCTTCTTTTCTCTCTCCTTTTACTGTTCGTGTCTGTTGTTAGCCCATGAGGTAGCTCCATCTTTACAAGCTGTTTCTCCTTCTTGCTTCACATTCCATGGTCCAGTGCTCCCCATCATGCTTTTTAGAGTTTATAGTTTCTATTTTAGAGTTTCAGTTGTAGAACTTGGGCAGCTCTTCATAGAAAACAATTGTAGTTACACCTCTGACACAGAGACAATGCCTATCCCAGGCTACATATTAAAACTGTGCTGCTAAAGGGTCCCAAGGTTGAATGTGGTTGAAAGAATATATTTTCAGAAATACCTGACCAGTTTTAGCTGGAACTTCTGTATTCTGTTAGACCCAGCTGTCTGGGATGAAAATTTGTGGTCCAAATGCATTGCTAAAGCTATAGAAAACTGACTTCATGGTTTTGAAATTGAAAGTCTGAGATTACTTTAGTTGGCAGCATCTGTGCCATGTTCAACATCACCTGAGTGTAATCCTTAGGCATTTTGGTTATTTACCAGAGGTGTTCACTAACTTAGGAGCAGGAATATAATTTAACTGCTGTACTGGTTCAAGCATAAGACAAATATTTTTCAAAAAATCCTAGATAGGGATAATCTAATTTCTCCTATATTCCCAGGCTATATGAACACTTTCTCAATCTTGTGTAGGTTGGTTAACAGCTTCCCTTGTGTGCTCTGGGTACCAAGCTGGTTTGTGTGGCTGGGGCTTGCCTGTGCAGCGCCCATTTTGACACTGACACCAAAATGTGGGCAGTGTGGACTGAAGTAAGATTCATTCCTCTGATTCACTGTTTTGCTGAAGCTGCTGCATGAGCAGTTTATTGGCTGGTAAGTGTATGTGTCAATCTCTGGTGGTTCTGGCTGTCCTGATCAACTCAGGGCATGTTTCTGGAACTCTTAAAGGGACTGTGTTTTCTTCTCTCTTGATAAATCAGGGGTCATCATACATCCAAGTCTACCAGTACGGTAAGCTGGGAATCAGGGTGTGGATGCTCTTAAATATTTTAATCCTATATATCAAATAATTTAATTGTATTTTTTTACTTATTTTATTCCTTAAAGCTGTTCTACAGAGGCCACATTGCTTTAATTAGTTTCTATGTTAACATAGTGACAGTGATATTATTCCCTTTGCAGATTTTCTTAAAACAATTGATTTACTTATTGAAAATCTTTGTCTTTCTTAAATGAATATGGATTTTCAGACAAGGGAAATATATTAAGTATTTTAGCAACCAATACATTTTGGCTGTATGTGGAATGATTACTGCATTAATGTAAATTGACACATAGATTTTAAATTCTGGGTTACAGAGTGCAGTATAGTGGAGAAGCCTACGACAGTTAGTGGAGCAAAACCAGTTTAACTATAGCAGCATAGTCCTAAATAATGGCTAAATCATATTTGTCAAGTAAATCATGAATAAGCACCTTGGCTTACCCAGTGGTTTAAAAATGTATTTAATTAAATGGGTACCTGATTGTGTAGGGATGGTGGATTTCTCACTGGGTGTCCTACTGTCCATGGAAGATCTTGCAACTGAAAAATAGGTAGTACATTGTAGTACACTCTCATTATTTCTTTTATCTTTTGTATTTTTTGAGATTAAATGTAGTTCTAAGGTGTCTTAGATTTAACTAAAGCATGAATATAACTTATATGTATCTCCACAAATTGAAAGTGCCACAGCTCTTGGAATATTAATGACATAAGTTTCAAACTTTGAGAAAAAGAAACTGAAACACCCAAAGGTTATGGTATATGTTGCCTGACACAGAAAAAACTGAAACGCTAATTGTGGTCTCATAAGTCCTTTAGTACAAAGAATCTCAAAATGAAGAGCACCAGGAAAAACACAGAAAAATCTAATGCATATGTAGAAATGCCACTTGAGATATTAATAAATTTTAAACACTGATTGTTCTGAAACTTGATGCAATCTTCAGGAATTTCACAATTAAATATGTTTTAAGTTTCTGCTTCCAGCTGTTTTCAGGCTATTTCAGAACACTTGTTATAGCAATGTGTTTCACCTATAGTGAAACTGTAATAAGCACAGCAAAAATGTTCGAGCCAATGAGGCTCTTTTGTTATGGATGTCTCCTCTCATTAACTGCTTCATTTGTATATCATAGCTGTAGTGTGATACAAAATAATTCCATGTACCTGACTGAAAAATGCTGAAGTAAGGTTTTAGAAACAAAGTTCTTCATTAAAAATCAAGTTTTATGATATAGTTGTTTAAAGCAGGATTCTAGCATCTTCTGCATTTTTAGTAAGCAGCATTTCAGAGGAGATAAATTTCCATCTTTTTCCTTATCAGAGAGAAAACTCGCTTCATGGAGTATTCTGTGGAGTTATCAGGGGAATATAGTTATTGTTCACATTGAGGGTGGCTGCTTCATTTACCCATAGAGAATGTATTTAGGTACCAGCAAGTCTTGGGTTCTTTCCAAGGCATTGTGGAATTACTTTACGGTGTGTGATTTACTTTAAAGCTGCTTGTTATTGCTATTTAGAAACAAAATTTATCCTGCACGCATCCTGTTTAAAACAAAAATTTGTCCCCTGTTGAACAAAGATAAAGAATATTAGAATATGTTTTTGTGGCTAAAGGCTGAGTTCAAATTAACTGGAAAGGTAAATCAGTATTTCTGAACTTGTGAACTTGATCGATAAAATACAAATTTGGTTTCAAATGCACAGATTAGTATTGCTTACTGGAGAACAGCTAAGGTATAGTCAGGTCACATAGTCTTGATTTTTTTTTTTTTAATGCTTTGATTATTTTAATAAGAAGCCTCAGTTTTGTAAGTTTTTCTGAGCTAGACTACATACATTTCCTTGATTATATGCATATTCTTTCAAGATGTCAAAGTATGATGATAATTTTGCTCATGTAAAATCAACAGTGAAAACAGTGAGTGGTTTCCATGAGCAAGGTGAAGCAGATTTTGTATCAGGTGAATGCAGTGTGTATCCATTTTTCATACCTTTGAGCTGGGTATGATGTATTGATGTAAAAATCTTGATTCACAATTTCCTGGGTTTGCTTTAAAAAGAGTTGATTTAACTCACCATTGATGTGGAATTGCAGGTTAAACCTGTAAAGTGCTATTTAATGCATAGAAAACTTGCTAGGATTTGTCAAGATAAGGGGCTATCACTTCTATTCTCAGCCAGAATTTCTTATGTTATTTCACTGCACATATTCTTGGAAAGCAGAATGAGAAACCCACATGCAAAGCTAAGGAAAAAAAGGGAAGATCTATTCTGCTATTCCTGAATAATTCAGGGCAATGTCTTGGAAAATAACCTGCTGTTTAATACCTACTCCTATATAGTCTGAAAATACCCACAGGAGATCCGAGAAGTAACAAGGCTGTTACTTTGTTGCTGTAGATTGGAGTGTCTGAGAAAGACCTTCTACTCTTTGGCCTTTTCTTAGTGTCTTGCAAGGAGTCAGAGAGGCAGGTGTGTTGCATCCACATGAGAAGAGTCTGATTTCCAGTTCCAGCACCTGAAGCATTCTTTACTAACTTCCCAGCAAGTGTAGCATCACCTATACTTTATGTCTTTAGTGTGGAGGGTAGCTGCCTCAGTCCAGATGGGTTCATGGTACTGAGTGGGTTGGTATATTTATGTAAGTAAACTTATGTAGTTACTTGTAGTCTGTTCAGTATAGTCTGTTCTGTAGTCATTTACAGTCTGTTCTGGTTGGGAGATGTAGAGAAATAGGCTGTCTTTCAAAACTCACAAAAATTTAATCCAGATGAATTTAATCTCGGGAAAAAGGATTTTCCTAACAGCCTGTCTCTTAGTGAAACATTTTCTTTAGAAATTTGAGAGCTTTGACAAGATGGAAAGTAAAAGACCTAAACAAAAGTTTACATCAAGAAGATCAAGGTCAGAGCACCACTGCTAAAAGAGGAAAACACTCAGTTTGAAAATCCTGTGTCAGGGCTTTACCCTGAGTGACAAATATGAGGTTGTAGTTCCACAAACATTTTCTTGGTGACAAAACCAATACCCAGGTTTTGGTCTCAGTCCGGTTTTCCTCTGACGCTAGTGTTTATGGAACTGTAGCTGGAGCAACTTGTCTGCTTTGAGCTTGTATCAGCCCTGGGAGCTTTGTTTGTGGCTCATGATAGGCATGCAAGTACCTAACACTTCAGGTGGCACACGAGCGGTAGCTTTCAGCACATGAGTATTGACTAAATTGCCAGGGAAGCAGCTAAGTGCAGCTGAGGGTTTGGTCTACGCAGCACTTCCTTCTGGTTAAAAAAACAGTACGGTGAGACTGCAGCACCTTATTCCTTTTCCTAGAGTGAAAATTACTGTTATTAATTTGGCTTCATAGTTTGCTCATTTAAAAAATGTAGAGCAGAGTTCACAACTCATGTATTGCATTTTTTCATGACAAGGAAAAATCAAATATACGCAATGAAGCCTGAATAACTGCTTTCCCTCAAAAAGCTTCAGGCTGAGAATGTAGTTAGGTTGATATGAACAGCCATGCTGCCTGCCTTCAGGGGAAGTCTCGCC
Source organism: Falco naumanni (assembly GCF_017639655.2). Lineage (NCBI taxonomy): Eukaryota > Metazoa > Chordata > Aves > Falconiformes > Falconidae > Falco > Falco naumanni. The sequence continues at coordinate 73,712,126 of NC_054056.1, forward strand.
AGGAACATGACCACTAGATGGCTGAGAAAGTATAAATAACACTTGACAACAATTTGTGGTAGTATGATCTTGATTTTTATACTTCCTGAAAAAAAAAAATGCATTTTGTTGTATGTAATCTGTGTTTAGAATCAGAGAGCAAATAACTTGTATTTATAGAGAATTCTCTAGTTTTAGCAGAATTTGAAAAATACGCTGTGACAGACAACTGAAACTGTAGGGGTAAATTGGACATGAATGTTCTTGCATTCCTAACAGCAATGCTTCTGCCAGTCAGGGTGAGCTATTTGGATTGGCTCAGTATATGTAAAGTAATTCAGAATGACTACGTACTGCTATCAGAGTATGCCCTCTTAATAGTTCAATCAATATGGGCTTGCTGCTGTAGAGAAGCTGCCTACTGCAGTAACACAACATAACATGTCCAGGCTTGTTCTGTTGCCTGACAACCTTGACATAATTGTGCTATTTCCTTTATTTGTGTAACAGTCCCTGGCTACAACACACATCCTTGAGCAAGAATTTTCATTTTACTGTTCCCAAATGGCCTTCATATAATTTGCTGTGCATACATGACCTAAGTATTGCAGAAGTAACTATACAAACCCTAGATTTTAGCAGGACAACTAGCTGCTCTTCATAATCCAGATAAATTAATATATTATACTTTAGTTTGGCTTTACATAAAACCATAGCTTTCACTTTGCACAACATTATAATACTACTGCTAAGAATTTATTTTATGTAGGAGAAGTACTGGCTGCTTTTAGCCTCCTTTGGTTGTGATCTGCTGATGGCAAATGTGGCTGGCAGTGCGTATAACATTAGAATTTCCCCTGAAGTGAAATATTAGAAATTCCTGGGATCCCTTCTGCAGCATAACCTACACTGTTCCCCGTTTCTGCAGCCTGAGAACTAAGCAGTCTCTTCTTTGGGGAAAGATTTGATTCCTTCAAGGCTCTGCTTCCTGCATTATTCACTTTTCCATTGAATACCTTTAGAACGTGTTGCCAGTTGCTCTTGGTAGTGACAAGCAACCTGCCTTTCATTTTGGTTTTCAACTATCATAATAAGATCATTGCTTTCTCTGCAGCAGTAGTGCTGCTTTTAGGTATGACACTCCTTTTTGGGTTAGAGTTGGAAACATGATGTTGATTGGTCTGTAACCACAATAAATACATTTTCATGAAGTTATTAGAGAATATTTTTAACTTACTGGATTTTTTTCTGTCAGTGTGAATATTTTTGTATTTTACTGAGGCTAAAGATCTGAAGGAAAAGCTAACAGACTTTTTATTATGGTCTCCTATGGCATGTAACATTGTATTCCTGTTTCATAGAGAGAAGCTTAACAAATTGTCTTTATAGGCAAATGTGTATTGTGGTTTGTACAGATGTGTTTTTTAGATTTTTGGCCTAATCAAGAATGTTACAATATTCTGTTCATTTTTTTCATGGTTTAGAGAAACTTCACCTCTGCTAGGGATAAAATAACTGAACATCTCAAAAAAGGAACAAAATTTTAAAACATTTTGTAGTTAGGTGACAGTAAAATGGCCTTTAATTTTGTCTTTCAATTTACATCAGCAATAAAGCCATAGCATATCCCTGAGTTTGGAAAAATTTGCAATCATTCTTGTGTGCTATGTTCCCATCTGCAGCCTGAGAAACATTCTCTCAAGGTTTTCAATGTATACTTAATCAATGGATTTTGCGACCCAAATACCTTCCAAGTAATGCTATACTTGCTTAAACTTAAGGGTCTGACACCATCTGAGATGGCCTGGGAGTATTCAAGACAATAACACAAGACTGGCAGATACGACATAGGACCTGTTGAATACCTACATCCTTGTGGAGTAGCACCTTGGTTGAGAGCAGGGTCTTGGCTGGAGTATGTGATTACTCATGCAGCGTAAGTAGCTTCTTTTGGAGCTGAATTTATCATAGACCTGAAGTGTTTTTAAGTGACACCTAGGAGTGAATGTCACTGAGCTAGTTAAAACCCCATTTCTGATGCTACCTCTTTGACTGTCTCAAGCATTATGTGAAATTACTTCAGTTTGTAGATTGTCTGGAAATACTCCAAGCTTCCCTTTGTGCCAAGTGGTGAATAACGATAACAGTGTTGTGATGTCCTGTATAAACAAAACATGTTAACTTGACTCTTCATACTTCCTAAATAAGAACTATGGTAATATCCAGGAATTACAGATATTTTCTAATATTTGTAACCTCCATGAGTTCTCATAATTTACTTTAAAGCAAGAGAAACTGACTGATTTCCAAAGCTTACCTCTGTTATCCTTGATAACAGGAAGGCGAACAGTGTCAGTTTTAACTATGAGTGTCACAGCTTGGAAAGCTCGTTTGTCAAAACAAGTTTTCCCTCCTCTTACAGCAAGACCAAGGAAACCGTCCTCTGAAGCATTGCATTGTATTTATAGCATCTTAAATAGAAAGCACTGAGGAAGGGCAACTAATGGAAATAATAACGGTAGTCAAGAACTGAGGGGAAAAATTATTCAAGTGGGAAGGTAATTAGCTTTTGTCCATATTAGGCTTTTAAATCAATAGTTTTATACTGCTAGGTGTAGTAAAATTTTCAAAAGTGATAGTTACACAATCTCAAATTTTCTAAAAATAATGATGTTGGAACTGGTGCAAACTCATGGTGGAAAATCTAAAAAATTGGAGGTAATTTAGAGTAATCATGACATTCTGTTTCGCAGTCCTGAGGAAGAGTCTCTGGAGCGAAAGGGACATAGAATTTTTCTTAAGGAAAGGCTGATCTGGAGGGTTGCAAATGATTTGGTCTAACTTTGATAACCAAACCAGAAAGATATTAAAACAAACAATTAATATTACATTACAAGTAGTGAGATGTTAAACTAAAAGACTCTTCAAGAACAAATTTTGTCAATTCAACATGATTTCCTGTGTTAGCAGAGTAAGTGGTTGAGTATTTTTAGGGAGAAGCAGTAGATATAGCTTGATGACAGAACTTTTGGTGTTATAAGTTACTTTCTCTTACACTGAGGATGAGATGTGGTCAAGGTTAAATTACAGTTAAGAGTAGTTATCAGTGCCTTCCTTCACTTATACATTGAAAAGTTATTTTAGATGGAATTCTTATGCAAGTCTATTTCTTTATTTTGTACCTTTAATAATGAGTCAGATAAACATAAAATAAAAACAGATGCTTAAAATCTCTGGATTTTATCAGCCTGGGAAGGGCTGCAAGCATTATAAATGATAAAAGCTAGAAGTTAAAATTAACGCTGGTAATTTGGAGAAATAGCCTGAGATCAACAGAAGAAATTAAGTTAAGAAAAGCGCAATGAATAAATGCACAAATATGAAGAAAAGTACAACTGACTGTATGAATGCTGTTAAAAAAGAGAAGAAGGAGAATCTTAAAGCAACAGTGGCATGTGAACCAAGCCAACATACCTAACAGAATACTATTGGTTACGAATGATTCAGAACAGCTTAAGCAGTTGCTGTTCCTTAGTGGGGAGTTACTGCACCTCATCTGACACAATAACTGATTGCAGTTACATTCCTTGTCCCCTGCAGTGTAAAATAAAACCCGTTACCTTAATCTCTCTCTTTTCTCATTACATTCCTAATGATCTGGGTCAACAAATCCGCTGTGAAAAAAAGGAGAGATCGTTTTGGCAAGCATGAACATTTGTCACATCCAAGGGTTAATTATATCCCCATATGAAGTACCTATGAGACCTCAGGTGAGTACTGCATCTATGTTTGCACACCACACTTGAAAAAAAGACAGATAAACTAGGGGTGGGGCAGAGGTTTGAAAACATGATTGGTGAGTAGAGCTTGAAGGCTCAGTCTCTACTCCCAAATGAAAGGATGGTCGTCAGCTGTTTCCCTTGACCACAAGGCAAAATTATTTACTTCAAGTTATTTCCCCCTAACATAAATAAAGTACCATTAAAAAGCACTGTAGTAGTGTTTTCAATGCAAATGGAACTGTACTAGATGTAAGCAATTGCTTTCACAATATAAAATATGGCAAGTGTGAATAAGTAGTATTTCAGATTGTCATAACATGCATTTTGATATTTTCTTTTATCAACAAATAGCATGAAGTTCTCAAAATGTGTTAACATGGTATGACAGTAGAGCTGCTGTCCTGTTTCTTGAGTTGGATCCCAGCAGTGAGGGAACGGTTACCAACAGGCTGTGCAAGAGAAGAACAGAACTAGGTACAGCGCTTAAACACCACA